>NC_064035.1:14887301-15218134 GCF_932526225.1 Nematostella vectensis
TGGTACAAGAAAGAATAGCGTTCTCATCCTCCTTAACGTCTACGCCTTCGAGTGGTTGAAGGATCTGAGGTCTGTCCCCTTTCGGTCGTTTTGCTAATATTATCAACACAAAGGTTAAAAGGAATCTCAAAAACAAACAAAAAGATAACAACTACAGCAATCTAGATTATTAACAGAATATGACCTTTAGGTACCGTTATAAATAATTATATTTTTTAGAAGCAGATATTAGCAGATACGTTTTTTTAGAAATGTTGGATTATAATTTCATGTTTACAAAAAGGAAGAATTATTTACAGAAATAGGTTAGATAAGGTTAGATAGTCTTATGGCTAATTTATATGCACCGATTTGCCGGCTGTATTGAGTTCACTTATTGCTGTCTGCCAACTGATGCTATCCACAGATTTCCTTTCGATTTCCCAGACAAGTTACAGCTCATAAATGTTTTCGCCGAAAAGTGCCCGAGAAATCGGGGTGCATTATAGCGGGCTTAGGGTATGTTAGCAATGATACATTCTTATCGACCGAACTTTAAAAAGGCTATAAGTCGCGGCTGCTTCGTCCTGTAATTTTAACTACGGCAAGGCATGCAGCCTTAGACATACATTACAAGTTAAAATAACATTAATGCAGAACTTAGACAGTGCTCTACCTTTTAATTACACAAATTGCTTTTAAGAGAAGTCAATTTCCACACTTACATTTGACGATTAACTCAAAGTCTTGCTCCGCCATACCAGCCTCATTCCTTGCCACGCACGTGTAGGTTGCCGTGTCTTTTACCTTAACGTTCCCTATTGCCAGGACGACCTGCTCTGTTGTCGACTCCATCGTAACATTCTTGCTCTTTCGAACAATTTCTCCATTTCTCCACCACTCAATCTCAGGTTCGGGTTGTCCTCTCACTCTGGCCTTGAGCTTTACATCTTCTCCTTCTTCAACCTCGACAGGGCCCCTTTCCTTGACCATAAACTCGGGAGCTGTTAGCTGTTCCTTTACGCCAATTTCCGCTGTCGGCTCTACTATTTCCGGCGCTGTTTCAGTTTCTTCTTTTATTGACAAGTTAGCCTCTGCCTCCACCTCGCCCTTTTCATTAAATGCGATGCACTTGTACTTGCCAGCGTCCTCTGGTTGCACATCATCAATGACAAGAGAAAATATTCCTGGCTCCTCGTTTTCCACATAGAGGAACCGACCGGCATCTTCCACGACCTGGCCATCCTTAATCCATTCAACCTCAGGTTTTGGACTGCCGGTAATGCGGGCGTCTAGTTTGGCTTCCCGGCCAAGAGGCACTACGACGTCATTCAAACCCTCAATTACTGGCGCTACAGTTCCTTCGTCGGGCTCTGCTTTGACAGGTTCTTCAAATACTGGACTCACTGGCTCAGGTGATATCGGAACAACACCTTTTTCGTCCACTTGAAGTTCTGCACTAGACGACACGCTTCCCAGGCTGTTGGAGGCCGTACAAGTATACAGTGCTTCGTCTTCTAGTATCGCCTTCTGTAACTTAAGAGTGGCAACTTCACCGTTATACATTGGTGTCAGCCTTTGGTCTCTCGGCAGTGGTTTGTCGTCCTTCAGCCATTCAACAGAAGGTTCTGGTTTTCCAGTCACTTCGCAAGTCATAACGGCGTCTTCGCCCTCGATTATCTGCATTGGCCTCATCTCAGCAATTAACTTTGGAGCGTGTCCCTTGGGGACTGTAGAAAATATAGATAATCAAATTGAGAACAAGCACAAAAAAATCAACGATAGGGTAGTAGAGAGACTGGCGAAACAGTCATAAACACTAACCTTTCTTCTCGACCTCGACACTGTAAGTCCTTGATGCTTTACCCACACTGTTGGTCGCTTCACATGTGTATTCACCAGAATCGTCCACTTTAGCCGTTTTAATGGTAACATTGTGTGTATCATCCCGTGATCTAACATCCACCTTACTAGAGTCTTTTAGTGGTTTTCCGTTCTTCATCCATTTAACATCAGCTTTTGGCTTCGCTTTGACTACGGACTTGATGCTTATTTCCTCGCCCTCTTGCACTTTGATTGGTCCCTGTTCCTCGTCTTCGAATACAGGAGCAAATAACCTTTCTTTGACATTCAGATCAGCGCGAGACGTTACTTTTCCTGCTTCGTTAGTAGCGATGCATTTGATGGTACCCGAATCCGTTAGCTGCAGGTCTGTAAGAACCAGTGAAAACTGCTCTTCGCCTACTTCCTCAAAACGGAACCTTCCTTTTTCTGCAATTTTCGTAGTACCGCTGAACCACTCAACTTCAGGTTTCGGAGATCCTTTTACCTTCACATCAAATCTTGCTTCACCACCTTCAACCGCTTCAGTTGGTTTTAATTTGGTGACAAAGCTAGGTTTGACAGGTACTCTAACCGTAAGCATCGCTTCTGAATGCACGGTTCCGTAGTCGTTACGGATGACACATTGGTAAACACCTTGATCTTCGGCACGGGACTGCTTGATCGTGAGTGTAGCAGTGTCGTTATCAGCCTTTGATTTGATTCTATAGCTCTCCTTCACGCGGATGTTATTTTTTAGCCATTCGACCTTGGGAGCCTGTTCGCTAGTGAAAGTAAGCGTCAGCTTGACAATCTGATCTTCACCAACTTCTAGAGGCTGAATAGGTTCAAGGATCTGTGGAGCCACACCAGCTGGTGCTTTAACTACAAGGGTAACAAACAGTAAATAAGTTAATAGCATTGACCTTTCAAATACACGACTTTCAACGTTAAAAAGCATATAAGTACGAAATTTTCCAAAAGCATAAAATTACATACATTTGACGATTAGCTCGAAGTCTTGCTCCGCCATACCAGCTTCATTCCTCGCCACGCACGTGTATGTTGCCGTGTCTTCTACCTTAACGTTTTCTAACGCCAACACGAACTGCTCCGCTGTCGACTCCATGTTAACATTTTCGCTCTTTCTAACAACTTCTCCCTTTCTCAGCCATTCAATCTCAGGCTCGGGCTGTCCTCTCACTCTGGTCTTGAGCCTAACATCTTCTCCTTCTTCAACCTCGATAGGGCCCCTTTCCTTATCCATAAACTCGGGCGCTGTTAGCTCTTCCTTTACGCCTACATCCGCTGTCGGTTCTACCTTTTCCGGCGCTGTCTCAGTTTCTTCTTTTATTGACAAATTAGCCTCTGCCTCTACCTCGCCCTTTTCGTTGAATGCGATGCACTTGTACTTGCCAGCGTCCTCTGGTTGCACATCATCAATGACAAGAGAAAATACTTCCGGCTCCTCGTCTTCCACATAGAGGAACCGACCGGCATCTTCCACGACCTTGCCATCCTTAAACCATTCGACCTCAGGTTTTGGACTTCCGGTAACGCGAGCGTCTAGTTTGGCTTCCTGGCCGATAGGCACACTAGTATCTTTAAGCTCTTTGATGACTGGAGCACCGGTCTTTTCCAGGTCTTTAGGCTTAGACATTAAAGCAGTTTCTGCGACAGGAGTGGTCGATTCGGGAGCTGAAATCTCAGGCTTTTCATCTACCTGGAGTTCGGCGCTAGACGAAACGCTTCCTAAGGCATTCGTAGCTACACATGTGTACAGAGCCTCGTCTTCAAGCGTAGCTGATTTGAAAGTCAAGGTAGCGATCTCTGCTTCGTATTTCGGCCTGACGTGCGAGTCTCGTGAAAGAGGTTTTCCTTCCTTCAGCCATTCTACTGTAGGTTCAGGTTTCCCGGATACCGCACATGCCAACATCACATCTTCGCCCTCGACAACCTGCTGTGGTTTCATCTCCGACAGAATAGTGGGAGCAGTTCCTTTTGGCGCTGAGAAAAAAAAAGAAGGTCATCTATCTAAACTAATTTGATACTTAACTAAAAGGAGATCTTTACCTTGTTCTTCAACCCTGACATCATAGGTTCTTAACGCCTTTCCAAGCTTGTTATGTGCTTCGCATCTGTACTCTCCAGCATCCTCTAACTTTGCACTTATAATAGCAAGGCTGTGGGTATCACCACGGGAGCGGATGTCCAGTGTAGGCGCGCTACGTAACGGTTTGCCATTGTGATACCAATTGACGTCAGGCTTAGGCTTAGCTCTGATTGTTTCCTTGATGCTCAGCTCATCACCTTTGCGCAAGATAACTGGTCCCATTTGTTCATCCTCAAAGATTGGCGCAAACTGACGCTCCTTGACGGTGAGATCGGCACGCGCAGTGATCTTTCCTGCTTCGTTACTTGCAACGCATTTGAATACACCAGCATCCTCGGTCACCAAATCAATGATGACTAGCGAGTACTGGTCTTCACCTGTCTCTTCAACATGAAACCTTTCTTTGTCTGTTATTTTGGTCATCCCTCTAAACCACTCGACATCTGGTTTGGGCGATCCTTTGATTTGCACATCAAAGCGAGCTTCTCCGCCTTCGATGCCTTCGGATGGTTTCATCTTCTTCACAAAGCTAGGTTTTACGGGGACGTTGACGGTAAGCTTAGCTGTTGTGTAGTCCAAGCCAAAGTCGTTCTTGACCATGCATTTATACTCGCCCTGGTCAGTGCCAATAGCGTCCTTGATGACTATTCGTAGTGTATCGCCATCCTGTGTGGTTTTGATTCGACGTCCTTCTCTCACACGGATATTGTCTTTACGCCATTCTACGGTAGGCGTTGGTATACCTGTGGCTTTGCATTCTAGAGTGGCCGTAGCTCCTTCTGGTACCTCCAAGGACTTAAGGGGCTCAGTGATTAAAGGTGCAACCTCGGATGGTTTTTCAGCTAAATGAGACACGTTTATTTGTTTATTGGTTTAGCCTGAGTAACAATTGGATACAATGCAGGTTTAGTAAGAGGATCAATGGTTAGCTTTGGTTATTGAAAGCATTTGTATACTGTTTGTACCTTTACGCTGGGTTAGTAATTAGTTCCAATCATATAATTAAGTGTTATGGCTGCATTTAAATACTTAGACTTAGCATTATATCAATAGGTTTAACATAGGTTTTCAAGGTTACTTGTTAAACAAAGGTTAATAGCAGATAGCAGTTAGTAAAAGCAGATAGCTCTATTGTTAATAGACCTATCAAATCTACCTTCAACAGCTGGAGCAGTCTCCTCTTGGATCTTTTCTTCTGGGACAGGTGAAGCGCCATCATTGACTATCAGTTCAGCCTTGCTGGAAACCTCGCCTGCATTGTTGAAGGCTACGCACTCGTACATCCCACTGTCGGACGGTTGGACATCATCGATCAACAATGAAAACATACCCTCACCTGAAACAAAATAAATACGTTGACGATAATGCCTGAATAACTAGCCTAAGCGACTAGTAGATAGATTCGCATGTCCATGTGGCATTGCATTTAAAGGCTAGAACCTAGAACGGGAGCAGCAAGCGAGAGTTGTTGTATGTACGTTAATAAAGTTAAAGTTACATTTGCCAGATACCAAAACAAAAGCTGACAAAGGCTTTACACTTTCACCACACCTGCAAAAGAAATGAATGTGCTATCATCACCTTCGTCGTCAACAAGCATAAATCGTCCTTTGTCTTCAATGGCCTGATCGCCTCTGTACCAGTCCACCTCGGCACCGACAGAGACGATGACGTCAAGCTTAGCTTCCTCGCCTGCTATAGCTATGATATCTTTCAGAGGTTGCTTGAAAACAGGTGCCTTGGAATCGGGAGCCGTCGTGTCTTCAATCTTTTGGGGAACTGTGTCAGGAGATATTTAAAATGTTAGGTAACACAACACAGATCAAGCATACATAGCACATATTTGAAAGGCATCAGACATCTGAAAGCAGAAAAATAACGAGAATACAGAAGACAAGCAAAACATTCCAAACTTGCGGTTGAGAATGCTTTACTTGAACGGAAGACGAAAAAAGACTGACGAAAACACTTATTGTCAAAAAATAAACGTCACAACATTAGTACAAGGATAAGTGTAATATAAACATTGCAACACCACAACATATCAACATATGAATGATAATACAATATACATAAATATGATAAGCATGAACTCAATGAGGAAAATTGCTCTCAAGGTAATTGGGAACACTTGACCTCTTTATAGTACAAAGATGGGTATAATATAAACATGCCTTAGCATTACAACACGAAGACATATAAATAATAACACGATATACATCAATATAATAAACATCAACTTAATGAGGAAAATTGTTCTCAAAGTAATTGGGAACACTTTACCTCTTTATAGTCATACAAGGGGACATAAAGATTGAATAGGCGGTTGCGATAGCATAAACAAAATGTTTGCTTATCCACAAAATAAATGTGCAAAGCAATAATAAAATATACCACATCATAAACTGCAACAAGCTTAACATTTCTAATTTCTTAATGCTTAGCTTGAAACAAACACAAATAAAAGCATCCCAAAACTCACGTTCCACCCTTTTATACAAACCTGCTCGGCTTAGTCTTACTTACCCATACCTACCACGACATGCCCCAATATCTTCTTTTGTAATCTAACGTCCACCCAGGGATGTCCTTAGTTGAAATTTGGGAAATCACTAGCGACAATACAAGGATATTTTGACAGCTTCATCAGTTCGAATTTACATTTCATACAACCAAACAAGTTATCATGAGGCCATAAAACGTTTTCGTTTAAATAGACAACAAAATGAAATAGATCTGTCAGACGTCATAGCGTATAATGAAGAACAGTCACGAGATTCGACTGAATAGACGCGAAAAAAAGATATTATAATGAATTGTTTATTACATCACGTGAAGGCTGTATTTCTGATAGATTTCAATAAAGATATGTTTACAAGTTACTTTGATTACAATGCGCATGTGTTATTGGATGTGACTCGCGCGTTGACTGACGCTCAAAAACGAGATGTTGTTAGTGATTATAATATTATATCAAGTGTTTTCTTTTTCTGATAGATTTGATTAAAAATATGTTATTTTAATTCTAAAGCGCATGTGTATCTGCATGTGACTCGCGAGGTGTCATGGACAAAAGAGGAAAGTACTTTTTAAATAACACACAGAAACTCTTAGCAAACAGGACAAATTATGGTCAAAGATTCAAGATAATAAAACCCAACCCATATTATTGAGAGTTGTTATTAAAAAATATCAAGCCAACATACAACTACAAAATAGCTTAAATGATTCGCTAGGGGATAATGAAAAGGCTTACTCTGGGGGGCTGAGCTATATAGCCTGAATAAGGAACTGCTAAAAATGCACAAATGGTTCGGCAACAATGAAGAAACGATTCTGTTGTTTCGCCATCAATTCTAGAACATACAAAACTGAGTAGAGATCAAAACTTTTACTCATAGAGAAATGGGGTGAGAGTAACACTAAAAATAATGGTGTGGGTACTCATAGAGAAATGCGGTAAGAGTAACACTCAAAAGAATGGTGTGGGTACTTATAGAGGAATCGGGTGAGAGTAACACTCAAAAGAACGTGTGGGAAATAATAATAAGAGTTGGGGATTACAGCTGAAACATTATGTTAACTAAGGAGAGAAATAAACCATGAGCACAACAATAATGAATCAAATATTTATTTACTAACTGTATCATTTCAACAGTCTACAATAAACAAAAATCAACACTCAACACCAACCAACTTTCACGTGTTTGCATCGGTACGCGGGTATTTTGGCCGGTAACGGTGGGCTTGAACAACTACAGATTTATTAGAAAGCTTTTGCCCGTTCTGTTGTCAGAAATGCATCTCAATGCATTACATCTTAAATACCAAACTTTTTTCAAAAAAATATGTTCACTTTACAAAACTCTTTTGCCTAGATTCCTATCTTTCAAGCCTGTTCTTCAACTTTCAAGGCATATGTCCTGAAGGACTTGCCAAGACGACTCTGAGCCTCGCAAACATACGTGCCAGTGTCGTCATGCGTCAGACCGAATATGGTTAAATATTGGATATCTCCTCTGGACCTCATGTCCACATGCGTTGTGTCAAACAACAGCATTCCATCCTTGTACCATACCACGTCGGGGCGGGGATTTCCGCTTACAGTAAAGGTGATCCTGGCGTTCTCGCCTTTTCGGGCAGTCTTGGACCAGTCGAGTTCCTCCTCTGCAAACTCCGGTCCGTAGTGCTTCTCGCCAACGTGCAGGTCGACAATAGAAGTGGTCTCGCCGTACTCGTTAACCGCCACGCATCCATACAGACCTCCATCCTCCTGTCTGATCTTGCGGATCGTCAGAGACGCCATGCCGTCTGATGTCAAGGTAGAGCTATACCTATTACAATCTGTGATCTTGGTTGTACCGCGGTACCAGTCAACTCGAGGCGGTGGAAATCCTGTCACTAACAGAACAAAGCGAGCCTCTCCGCCTTCAAACGCTTCTATTTTCTTCAGCTTTTCATTTATCTCAGGCTTGGAGTAGCCTTCGTTCACGTTCAGGCTAGCAGATGATGCCACAGTGCCGAGATCGTTACGTAATACACACTTGAAGACACCTGCGTCAGAGATGTTGGTTTGTCTCAGCAACAGTATGACGACTCGGCCATCGGAGTACGTCCGAAGTCGATGGTCTCGTGTGACTGGTCTGTCGTCTCTGTACCATTCTACTACAGGGACAGGAACACCAGTGATTTCGCCAATAAATCTCGTGGTGTCTCCTTCTAAAATGTCGATATGCTGAAGTGGTGCAGTAAAGGCCGGAGCGACCCACTGTTCTGCAGGAACTTGAGCTGGAATTTCACAAGGAGCTCAGTCAATAAACAGTTTAATCAAATAGTGAACGCATCTGTGAAACCGAAAAAATGATGCACGGGGAAGACTTGCCGTTGAACTTGACGATGAAAAAAATGACAGAATGACCTCCATTAAAGAACGACATCCAGAAAACGTGGTGGCGTGATGGTGCATTGCGATGACGATATATTTAACACGATCGAAAAAAAGCAACGAGATTCCGGTACGAATGAAATAGTTCTGGTTCGACTGGCGGTTTTGGTAAGAAGTTCGAAAACTATTTGATATGGCGAAAAGAATCGGGTTATTAAAGAATTATATGATTCGCTAGCGGTTGTGGTAAGAAGTTATGACTAAAGAATCGGATGTGATGACCGGATTGTGTCGAGTATCAATTATTGTGGTATCATGGAACGTGATCCTCTAGGCAAAAGACGGCGTCCATGGAATGATTAAATGGATGAAGCATTTTCTCCCTCCTGCAACACGACAATATGATCTTGTGAGTAACCTGATATTATAGGGTTGGATAGAGACATGAATCATTGCCGAGGTAGACAAAACAGTGGCATTGTTTCTGGATTATGATGCTCGCCTTTGAATTAGCTATGAGATTCTAACTATAGTACCTTGAATGTTAAGCACGAAGTCTCTGTGTGCAGTACCATTGCTGTTGGTAGCCTCACATCGATAGCGTCCAGAGTGTTCATGCTTCGCGGACGGTATCCACACGTAATGCGTGTCCCCGCTCGTCGATACAGTCAAGGCCTTACTGGTGTGAAGTAGTTTACCCTCTTTGTACCACTTCACAGAAGGTCTTGGTAGACCCTTGACAACAGTACTCAGCTCAACCTCACGGCCTTCGACGCCAACTACTTGTTCCAGGGTCTCACGGTCGGGGAATTCTGGAGCAACTGTCTTCTCCATTACCTCCAAGTAGCCAAGGAATGTCGTCTTGCCAGCCTTATTAGATGCTACGAACTTATAAGTGCCGGAATCACTCAACTGAACCTCTTTGATAATGAGAGTATATATTCCATCTTCCTCCTTCATTGTGTAGCGATCGCGGCTTCGAAGCGTGATCTCGTCTTTGTACCAGCAGATTTTGGGTTTTGGGGTTGCCTTCATAGTGACCTCAAACCTTGCCTCGCCACCTACTGTTGCAAAGAGCTCCTTCATATTATCAGACAGGCGTGGTCGTTGCGTCTTTCCACCTACGACAAGTTCTGCACTGCTTGATGCCCAGCCTGAATTGTTCTTCAAGGTACACTTGTACATACCACTGTCTGCGTGATTGGCGTTATGGATAGATAGCGTAGAGTGCTCGCCGTCATACCAGGTAGTGACACGCTCGTCCGATTCCATAGACACACCATCTCTTGTCCACTCGATTTCTGGCTCTGGGTAACCCGTAACCTTACAGCTGAATTTGACGACGTCGCCTTCTCTAGCGTTCTGTGGAAGGAGCTGTTTTAAGAAGGCTGGGGCTTTCGGTGCTGCCTCAGGAGCTGAACACAAAGAAAAAAATATGTGGGTGGGGGATCAATCAATATTTGCTTTCTCCATCGGCCATCGGTACCCATATACTGACTGGCTGTCACACCATTTGACAGCTCTTCCGCAGCAAGGTATCTTAGGATATTGACCCCGATATCGGACGCAAGAGCGCGTGCACAATCAAGTAAACGTTGTTTGTTTGCGCGCATAAGAAAACACCCCGTTTTACACGTTTCAATCCAGAAGCAAGGAAATAACATGATGTATTATCCTTTGTTACCCATACCTTGAATTTGGACGTCGAACTTCGCCGAGGTATTTCCTAGTTTACTAGTCGCTTCACACGAGTACGTCCCTGCATGCTCAGATTTAGTAAATAAGATGATAAGATGGTAGACATCACCGCACGACCTGATCTGCACATTCCTGGATGTCAGGATCTTATTGCCATCCTTGTACCATACGACGCTCGGCTTAGGCTTGCCTCTGATAGTCACATTCAAATTCAGCTGATTACCACGGGTGATAGTTATGGGTCCTGTTGCTGTCATCTCAGCAACTTTCGGAGCCAATGGTTTATCCTTTACAACGACCTCAGCTCGCGAAGTGGAACTGCCAGCCTGGTTGGTAGCGACTACCTTGTATGATCCCGTGTCGTCTTTCTGGACGCCTGTGATCGTGAGCGAGTAGGCTCCATCTCCCTCGGAGATCTGGTACTTTGGTCCATGTGCGAGCTTGATGGAGCCGCGATACCACTCGACGTGTGGCGGTGGATGGCTTTTAACATGGATCTCAAAGCGGATATTGCTCCCCTCCTCGCCTTGTGCATCGCGGATTTTCCGTGTGATGACAGGTTTAACTATCTGCCCATGATCGACTTCCTCTTTAGGAACAGCTACAAAACACAGAATGACAAAACAGTATTTTAGTGATGAATTAAAATGATGTTCTGGTTTCATAATCCAAAAATTAAGGTAATGGTGGTAAGAAAAACGGGTAGCTTGGTGCTCTAAGTGTTAAAGTTATTTTAACATCAGAGTTACAGTTGTGGGGCATAACTAAACCATGTTCCAAAAGATACTTGCTTACCTCAATTGAAATACTAAACAAAAAAAGATTTAGATTGAGTGGCAGGATTATTTGTGGTAATGGTGTCAAAAAGTGGAAGACTAGAATAAGAGATACGGCACTCTTTTTACCAACCTATGTTTTACATACCTTGAACATCGAGAATACAGCTCCTAAAACATTTCCCCAGCTTACTGCGCGCTTCACACATATATGTTCCCGCGTCTTCAGAAGTCAGACTGAAGATGTTCAGGTAGTGAGTATCCCCTCTAGATCTTGTGTCCATTCGTGTGGTATCAGAGAGCAGAGTTCCATCCTTGTACCAGATCACTTCCGGTCGAGGATTGCCTCTGACTGTAAACGTGATATTGGCAACTCCCTCTGAGCGCACAACCTTGACATACTCTCCTTCCTCGTCAATAAACTCCGGGCCAAACTCCCTCTCATGGATTATAAGGTTAAGCACTGCACCTCCAATACCGCACTCATTTGTACCGATAACCTTATATGGTCCAGTGTCATTCGTGGTACAGTTCCTGATGACAAGAGTGCTGGTATCTTCAGTCTCAGAGATTGTGTACCGATCGTTGTTGGTCAACTGTACATTGTCACGGAACCACTCAACCTTAGGCATAGGACACCCGAACTTGATTACCTCTAATCTAACCTCGGTGCCCTCCACTGCATCAATATCAGTCATCTTTTCTGCTACCTCTGGTTTTGTGAGTGCTCTGTTAACTGATAGATCGGCCATCGACGAGGCTGTTCCTAAGTCATTTAAGATTGTGCATCTGTATAGACCCGCATCTTCTAGCGTTGTACGCCTCACGATCAATCTTATAACTTTTCCATCAAAATACGATCGCACTAAGTGGTCATGTTTGACTGGTTTGTCGTTCTTGAACCACTCAACCTTTGGTAATGGTGTACCAGTTATTTCTACCTCAAGCGCAGTCGATTCTCCTTCTGTGACCGTCGTTGGCGTAAGTTCAATAACGAAACTCGGCGCCGACCAGTCCTCCTCCGGAACATGGCCTTGAACAAGAGAAACAAGCAAATTTGGATACCTTTCACAACAGAGGTAAATACAAAGTAATAAAACAAAAACTTCAATTACCTTCAACGTCGAGGTTGAATAACATTGATGCTTCGCCATGTTCATTGGTCGCTACACACTTGTATAGTCCCCCATCTTTAACAGATGGCCTTGCAAATCGTAGGAAATAGACATTATCGCGTGAGCCGACATCTAAACCGTCAGCATCAGTGGCAACATCCTCGTCATCTTTGTACCAGGCTACCTCGGGCTTAGGACTTCCACGTACCACAGCACCTAGTTCCACTTCAGAATCTTGTCTGGTGACAACGGGTACGGCACCTTGACCCTCGTCCTCTGGGAAGAATGGTGCAAACTCTTCCGCTTCCACTACTAACTGGCTGCGGCAAGTTTCTTTACCAACAGCGTTGGAAAGGATGCACATGTAGGTTCCGCTATCATCACGCCCTACATTTTCGATTGTTAGGTTGTACAAATCCCCTTCCTCGCTGATGTGGAAGCGCCCCCTGTTGATCAACCTCGTTATGTCCTTATACCAGACAATCTTTGGTCTGGGGAAACCTTTAACACGCACGCTGAAACTCGCCTCTCCACCAAAAACAGTTGTCACCTCTCGTAGACGCTCCACAAAAGTCGGCTTCATTCGGCAGTGACTTACGTTGAGATCCGCTGTTGACGTCGCAGAGCCATTGTCATTCACAGCAAGGCATTTATAAACGCCAGTGTCCTGTAAGGTTGCTTTGGTAATAGCTAGTTTGTGAACGGGTCCGTCTGATGAGGTTATAATACGCGAGTCCCTGGATACTGGTTGGTCATTCATGAACCACTGAATGCGTGGTGCGGGTGATCCGGACACTTCACAGCGAAACTCGGCGGATTCGTCTTCTGTTACATCAAGAGAACGTAAGGCGGACTTGAATCCTGGAGCCAAAGCACTCTTGCAAACATCTAAAAATGATAAAAAAAATATCGCTTAAATTAACAAATATGTTGCTGTCGCTATAATATAAATTTCAGATATTAAACAAGACATCGTAAATGTGGTGTTTTTTGTAAACAATGGACAATTATACAATCCCTATATTTAGCAAGGTCTTAACTGTTAAGAAGTTTATGTAAAAAGCCATAGTGTCATTTTCATTTGATTTTTTGTTGACGTGCATCAAGTCCGATATCCGATACCACACTAAAATTTCTTTGATACCGGATAATGCGGCATATCAAACGCACTGTGTAACAAGCTTGAATCAGCACGATTTGTTATTACCTTCGATATGGATGTCAAATAGCTGGGAGGTTGTTTCTTTCTCGCTAGTAGTTTCGCACTTGTAAATGCCACTGTCCTCAAAAGACGCGGAAGGGACTACGACATAATACCTCTCTCCGACAGACCGGAGGTTAACACGTCTCGAGTCTTCCAGACGGATACCGTCCTTATACCATATGACCTGCTTTGGATGTGCCGGCACGATGGCCTTGACGCTTACCATCTGTCCCTTCCTAAATGTCAAGCGGCTGTGGCAACCTCCCTCCTCCAACTCGCGCGCGAAATGCTTGCCCTTCACTGTTAATTCCGCAAGTGTTGTCGCTTCTCCCAAATTATTAGAGGCCACTGCCCGGTAAGACCCCGAATCTTCTAGTTGAACGTCACTGATAATAAGGGAATATAGTCCTTCGTCTTCCATCCTTGCAGTCTTGTATCTTCCCCCGTCTGTTATCTTTTCTTCTCCGCGGAACCATTCAACAATCGGAACTGGATATCCCGTCATCCGTGTATCCAACTGCACCTTCCAGCCTTCCACAGCGGTCACGTTTGCCATCTTCGAGGTTTGGGGTTTACAGGCTTGAACTTCATTTCCCCTTCGAGGACGAACAGCTGGAAGAAAACATCGAAATGTTAAAATGCCAGAGCACTTCAAAGCTTTTTTCTATCACACTCGTACGAATACATGTAGAGTACTCCGCTCTACACCTATGATTGAACAACGTTTTTATGAACGTCAACACTTATATACAACATTATATATACAGTGGTTAACTGAGATGTTGGCGGGCTATCCGTAAAAAAATAATATAGAGATATCCTGTGTTTTTCTCAGTCTAAACAAAAGGTATCTATATATCATTATGTGTTTCAGCCAAAAAAAGTGAAATGTACGCAAAGATAAGGAGTTCTTCGTAAAAATGACGCAACATATATTCATTTTAGATAGCAATATAAGTGTCTTAGAGCTTCTTTAAATACCGTTTTTTGTGGTTATAAAATCTTCAAAGAATTTTGAAAATGCTTATTGTAATCGGTGGTTCAATTTATCACCTTTGACGTCCAGGGTGCAGCTCCGGAAGCATGTACCCAATCGACTACGCGCCTCGCACACATACGTCCCCGCGTCATCAGGCGTCAGGCCGAATATGTTCAAGTACTGCAGGCTGTCCCTAGATCTCATATCCATACGACTTGTCTCGTATAACTGAACACCGTCTTTAAACCAGAACACCGCAGGCCTGGGATTACCAAGCACCATGAAGGTGATATTCGCAAAGCCGCGTTCTCGTACAATTTTCGACCATTTCCCATCTTCCTCGATAAATTCAGGCCCAAAGAGTCGTTCTTTCACAGTCAGGTCGATGAGAGCCCCTGTTCTTCCGTATTCGTTGGTAGCAATGATTTTGTACGCACCTGAGTCGTCACGACACAAGTCGCGGATAACTAGTGAATGAGAGTCATTGTCCTGTTTGAAATGATACCGTTCGCTTGGGAAGAGTTTGGTTTTGCCACGGAACCACTCGACCTCGGCTGCAGGTACACCACTAACTTGTACTGTTAGCTCCGATTCGCTTCCGTCGAATCCTTCAACGTCGCGGTATAGCTGAGTTATCGCAGGCTTACCGTATTCCTCCCTCACTGACAACTTAGCGGAAGACGTGGCGCTGCCTGACTCGTTCTTTAGGACAACTTTGTACTGTCCTTGGTCTTCAAGTGTTATTTGCCCGATCAATAGCTTGACAACATGGCCGTCGAAGAAGGTTCGGATGCGATGGTTAGAGCTGATTGGGTTGTCGTCTTTATACCATTGGATGGAGGGTAGAGGGACGCCAGATACGTGAGCTACAAACTTGGTGTAGTCACCTTCTGTCACACTCAAAGGGGAGAGCTCTGTCACAAAGATAGGGGATGACCATTTTTCCTTAGGAGCGATAGCTGAGAGAGAATAGCAGATGTTTAGAATATGCATTAACAAACATGCAAAATCAGCAAAATTTCTTCCCATGAGCAAGAAATTCAAATCCATAATGTACGTTTTTCCATCGAAAACAAGCAATACTAATTATAACGAAAATAAATTACATTAACTCGAACTTTGCTGTGGCACGCAATCTGACGACTGAAATAGAACCATACTACACCACTACAATATCGAAAAACTACGACACTCTTTATCTTCTGTTAGTGCGAATGAAGAATATCTGGCTACGCCTTGTATCCTAGGCTGTCCAAATCGTGCTTTGGAGAAATAAAAATGACAAAAGCCTTACCTGTAACATTCAAGTTGAATATTCTGTAAGCGCTTCCAAGGTCATTCGTAGCCACAAATTTATAAGTCCCTGAATCTGCTTGAGTAGTTTTTAGGAGATCTAGATTAAAGTATTCCCCACGAGCCCTCAAGTGCAGATTGTTGGTGTTGCTGAGCAATTGTCCGTCTTTGAACCACTCTACAGTCGGAGCTGGCTTTCCTCTTACATTGGCCATCATAGACACCTCGCAGCCTTCTCTGACAACAATGGGTTCCGGCATCTCGCTCCCGGCAACAATCGGTGCAAAGTCCTGTTTGGTGACATCAAGATGGCAGTGTGCTGTAACTTTACCTGCGTCGTTAGTTGCTATACATTTGTAGGTGCCTACATGGAGGTACTCCACGCCTCTGATGACTAGCGAGTATAAGTCGCCGACTCTGCTGATTTCGTACCTCCCTCTGCTCACGATTTTCGTGGATTCATGGAACCATGTGACCTTTGGCTGCGGGAATCCTTCAACGCGAACAGTAAACTTTGCATCTGTTCCGTCGACTGCATCAACATCTCGAGGCTTCTCGATTATTCGTGGCGTAATACTCGCTCTATTGACGACGATAACTGCGCTACTAGAAGTCGATCCCTCCTGGTTTGTTGCAGTACATCTATACGCTCCACGGTCTTGGATATTAACAGTTTCGAAGATGAGAGTGCAAGTGTTTCCAACGACGGAGGATCTCACACGGTCATTGTTAGTTATAAGCTGGTCGTCTTTGAACCACTCAACAGTAGGTTCAGGTTTACCAAACATTTTGCACGTCAGCTTGGCGGAATCTCCCTCATCAACATCAAGTGAATTCAGGTGACTTAGGAATTTTGGAGTAACCCTGCTTCCGTCGGGAACTGCAACAAAATATCAATATATCAATTTGAGCTTCTAACAAAGGTTTTTTTAAAAATAATATCTTAGCTGTTGCCTAGCAGTTGAAGTTTCTAGTAATCATTAGAAAACTTGAGCAAAGTACCTTTTCTTCGGATTTCATTTTTAGGTTTGCATCGATCTCGTTCTTGTTTTTGGATAGACTGAGACGTATTGCGGACATACCTCCAACTTTAACGTCAAACGTCTTAGACGATGTCCCTAAAGTAGACACTCCCTCGCACTTGTACAAGCCCGAATCCTCTGGGGCCGCAGATGGGATGACTAGGTAGTAGTGATCACCTCTGGAACGGATGTCTATACGCTTCGTGTCCTGGAGAAGTTCTCCGTCTTTGTACCACGACACTTCTAGTCTAGGTTTGCTTTTGATTACTACGTCCATGTTGATCTCTTGCCCTTCAGGGACGTTCAGCTCCTGACGATCCTCGTGCCCGGGGATTTCAGGAGCATATTGTTTGTCTTTCACGTCAAGGTTAATACGGCAAGCTGATGAGCCAGCCTATACATAAAGACAATTATAGAGTCATTAGAGATTTTAGGAAAGGCGTGGAATTCACGAAAGAAGTTTGATAAACAATACTGCATCGACAAAATCTCGAATATTGATAAAAGATAGTAACCATATTTTTTATATATTTTTTTATCTCTTGGAGTCTCACCGAGTTTGTGGCCAGGCACTTGTAAGTGCCGATATCGTCTTTGGTTACGTCATTGACGATCAGCGAGTATAGGCCGTCCTCCTTGGTCTGAGCGATTTTGTACTTGTCGCTGTCGTGTAGTTTGATCGTTCCTCGATACCACTCGACATGAGGATAGGGGTAGCCTGTGATGCGTGTCTGAAACTGCACCTTCCAGCCCTCTACCGCTTGCACATCATTATCGGCCTGGGCGATCAGAGGCTTCGAGATCTTCTTTTCTTCTGGTCCAGCCATCGATGGTACTTTACGACAGGGAAAACTAATATTAGCAAAACTGTATCATAATACACGAATTACCGTCAATGCTCGTTTTAGCGCACAACTTCCATCAAGCGCCCTGCCCTTTAAAATATTACCAAGAATAACCGAGCGACCTTTAAAATTAAACGGCCTTTAAAATTAACATTTTACTACTATTTTATCACGGAAAAAGGTGATATTGAACCAATAATGCTGATTTTTTAAATAAGCGCATCACTTCGAGTTATGTCCCCTTCCGACCCTTAAAACAGGAAAGCGCCCAGAGCGCTTAAACGAGAATTTACTGAAAACGAATAATAGCAGGATGTTACTACTAGTCACGACAAGCGTTAATATTTTTTAAAAAAAAGAGCCTAACACTGCAACACACCTTTTATTTCAAGTGTACAGCTCCTTATTGCCGTACCAATGCGACTGCGTGCCTCACAGACATAGTTTCCTGCATCTTCAAGGGTAAGACCGTAGATGTTGACATAATGCAGATCACCCCTAGACCTGATATCCATTCGCGTCGTATCATACAGCAAGATGCCGTCCCTGTACCAAACTACATGTGGCCTCGGATTTCCTTTCAAAGTGAAGCTGATATTGACGAATCCGCCGGCCTTGGCAACTTTATTCCATACTCCTTCCTCCTCCAAGAACTCGGGACCAAAGAGCCGTTCTTTGACTGTCAGATCTACAACGGACCCGGTGGAGCCATGCTCGTTGGTTGCAATGATCTTATATGGACCCGTATCCTCCATATGTAGATTTGATATTACAAGCGTATACAAGTTATCTGTTTGTTCCAAGCGGTATCTCTCCCCATCACAGAGCTTAGCACTTCCGAGAAACCACTCCACAGTTGGTCGAGGAACTCCGGCAACATGAGCTTCCAGCCTGGCTTCGCTGCATTCAAACGAGTCTACGAATTTAATCTTAGGCACGACTTGTGGACTCGCAGATTTTTTAGACACAATAAGGTTAGCACTGGAGGACACTGTACCCACATCATTACGAAGGACACATTTATATACGCCTTGGTCATCCAGACCTGTCTTTCTGAACACAAGCATACAGACTCTTCCGTCAAAGTAAGTTCTAAAGCGATCCTCGTGCTTGATTGGCGTATCGTCTTTGAACCATTCAACTGTCGGTATCGGCTCGCCGGACACATTAACAACGAACTTGGTCTTTTCCCCTTCTAGTGTTTCCAGTGGCCTTAGCTTGGAGGAGAACGCCGGTAGCGACCATTTGTCCTTTGGTTTAGGTACTGTTGACAAAAAAGGTAAAGGTATATGCAACAACGTAGTCATAAACATAGCGGAACCCCGTCCGCTCAATAACAAGACATGTTCTGCACGTTTCAAGGTTGCTATACTTCCCAATATTCTATAAGCCCACAACGGGTTCAACTGTATTTATATTAAAAGGACATTGTAGTCAATTGTACTGGAAATAATAGGATAGATCGTTGTGTATGTAAAAACAATAACCCTAACAAATCCCCAACGTAAAAATCTTCAACAAAATGTTCTCTGGAGAATAATGATTTAATTCCATTAGCCACGACATACATACCTTTGACTGAAAGGTCAAATGTTCGGGATGATCTGCCGTTAGTGCTGCTTGCGACGCACTTATAGCTGCCCTCGTCCTCCGGTGTCACATGATATATGACAAGGTAGTGGCTATTGCCACATGACCTGACTCCCATGCGTCTACTATCGTACAGGAACTTGTCGTCTTTGAACCACTCAACAACAGCCTTGGGTCTTCCACGTACGCTTACCATCATCTGTGCCTCCTCGCCTTCATTCACTATCACAGGCTTTGGTGATTCTTCCTCGTCAAATTCCGGTCCGAAGTCCCTGGCGATGACATCAAGCATCGCACGAGTACTGGCCTTGCCGGCGAGGTTTTGTGCAACGCATTTGTAAATGCCGTCATCGTCAGCGTTAAGGTCACTAACTATCAACGAGTGTTTACCTTGTTCTTCGTTTGACATAAGCTGGTATCTTCTTCCTTCAGAGATCCCGGAAGGTCCCTTGAACCATTCGACGGTAGGGGAAGGGTGTCCGGTAACTTCAATATCGAAACGCGCCTCCTTTCCCTCATAAGCCTTCATATCGTGGAGTTTGTGGGTGATAAGAGGACGCATATTTCTTCTGCTGACAGTCAGAGCAGCTGAGCTTGATACCGTCCCCGCGGCGTTACTTGCAATACATTCATAAGTCCCTGCATCGTCATGGGAAACTTGCCAGATCGATAAATACGCTACGATGCCGTCATAGTCCGTTCTCAGACGTCCATCACTTTCCACAGGCTTTCCGTTTTTCGTCCACTTGATTTGGGGTTTTGGTTTGCCGCTTACATGACAGATAAGCTTTGAGTCAAATTCTTCGATGGCTGCTATTGGGCGCAATTCAAGTGAGAAACTTGGGGCCTCTCCCTTAACCTTGGGGGCTGCGAAAAACAAAACAATCATTTCCTATAGCTTCTTGTAAAAGCGAATATGTGGACATACAAACTACGAATAATATAACTGCAACGTACCCGTTACGTCGACCTCAAATGATCTATATGCCGCACCAATCCTATTACCCGCCTCACACGTGTATGTTCCTGCGTCCTCAGGCTTGAGGTTCAAGATTCCCAGGTAGTAAACATTCCCTCGGGACCGAATGTCAATCCTGCGCGTGTCATCAAGTGGCTCACCGTCCTTATACCAAGTGATGTGCGGAGTCGGAGATCCAGTGACGGTGAAACTCTTGTTCATTTCTTGACCTTGAGGGAGGGAAAACTTTTCTTGGGAAACCTTCTCGTCAAGGAACAATGGCGCTTGTTGTTTTTCCTTGATGTGCAACTCTCCGCGGATGGTTGTCTGTCCGGCTGGAGTGTGCACCACGCAGCGATATGTACCAGCATCCTCACCACAGACGTTTTCTACTATGAGAGACAAGGTCTGACCGTCGTCCGACTTCAGGATTTTGTATTTATCGCCGTCCCTCAACATATTAGTGCCTCTGAACCATTCGATATCGATGATGTCACTCTTTTTGACAAGAACGTCACAGCGAGCTTTACCTCCGGAAACTCCCTCGAAGTCGAACTTATGTTTCACGGGAATAAGCTGTCCTGGGGCTCTAGTGTCAGTGGAATCCACAGACTTTGGTTCTGCATAAAGTGACACAATTAATCATTCAGTAAATGTTTATCAATATAAAATATCATTTTGAAGTTCTCACCTTTGATTTCAATTGTGCAGCTCCTGAAGCTACTTCCTAGACGGTTGTGCGCCTCGCAGACGTAGGTTCCGGTATCTTCTGGACCAACAAAGAAAATGTTGCAATATTGAATGTCACCGCGGGATCTCATGTCCATACGGCTGGTATCATACAGCAGGATCCCATCCTTGTACCACGTGACAAACGGTCTAGGATTGCCCATCAGTGTGAAGGTAATATTTACAAAACCTCCCTTGCGCACGACTTTGGACCACTCACCGTCATCCTCCAGAAATTCAGGAGCGTACAATCGCTCATTCACAGTTAGATCTAATAAGGCCTGTGCTTTACCGTGCTCGTTTGAGGCCACGATTCTGTAATGTCCTGTCTGGTCAAGTTGTACTTTGGAGACAACCAAGGAGTATAACCCAATCTCTGGGTTGGACTCTATTCTATATTTTACTCCGTCAGTCAACCTCTCAGAACCGTAGAACCATTCAACTTCCGGGGTAGGGTGTCCCCGGATTCGTACATCAAAGCGAGCGTCGTTTCCCTCTACAATCACAAGGCCTGCAGGCTTTTCGATTATTTCTGGCCCCACTGTGCCTCTGTTAACGCCGACTAATGCCTTGGAGGATGCTTCCCCGCACTGGTTCTTGATAATGCACTCGTACATCCCTCCATCGCCGATTAACGCCTCGCGGAAGATCACCTTACACGTTCTACCGTCGAACTGTGGTCGAACACGATGACCAAACAGTACAGGGTAATCGTCCTTCATCCATTGAATTGTTGGTAAAGGCTTCCCGGCTACCTCACCGACCAGCACACCTGTTCCTCCTTCTTCCAATATAACAGGTTGAAGTTCGGATTTAAATGAGGGCGCTTCCCATTGCTCTTTCGGGACTAGAAGATAATAATAATAATAAAATATTATTTATAGCCCTATTCAGTATCTAGAATTAATAATAATAAGGTAAGTAAGGATGAGCAGTATTATATAATTATTATAATAATAATTCATACATGAAAGAAAATAGAAAAAAATGTCCATTTAGCGGGCCAATAATAACATGACATCATATATGTTAAAAAGGCGAGTCTTATGCGACTTAACTTTAAAAACATCCAAATACTGGGTGGCTCGCAAGCCATCAGGGAGGGCGTTACAGAGGATGTGGCCAGCGAAGGAGAATGGTCTTTTATCATAATTTTTAAGAGGACAGCGGTAATAGTATTATGCATTGAAGTCTTACCATCAACGTGTAAGTTGAAGTCTCGGGAGCACTTGCCCAATTTGTTGGAAGCTTCACAAGTGTATGTGCCCGCATCCTCTGCACTGGCGCTGTAGGTTGCAAATGTGTAGATGTCTCCACGAGACCTGATCTCGAATCGTCTAACATCTCGTACCATCTCTCCATCTTTATACCAAACGATAGTTGGCACAGGCTTGCCGCGTACACGAACCTTGAAATTGATGGCATCGCTTTCCTGGACAACGACAGGCTCTTTTAGCTCGTCATCGCCGTAGAATTCTGGTGCAAACTGCCGCTCTCGCACATCCAGATCGCCTCGAGATGTTATCTTTCCGCCTTCATTCGTTGCAACACATTTGTAAGTGCCAGTGTCAACCAGCTTTGTATCAGTTATGGTCAGCGAATAGCGATCGCCGTCTTCTGACAGATGGAATCTACTTTCATTCCGGACCTTGATAGAATTTCGGTACCATGTCACTTCAGGTCTTGGCAGGCCGCTAAATCGTACGTCAAAGCGTGCTTCAGTGCCCTCAACTGTTTGAACATCGTTCATCTTTTCGATAACTTTGGGCTTGTTTGCCTTTTTGTCCACTTGAAGTTCGGCTGAAGAGAAAGCACTTCCGGCAGAATTAGTAAGTACGCAATTATATACTCCTTTGTCCTTACAGTCAGCCTCACTGAGGAAAAGAGAGCAGACGCGTCCATCAAAGTCCATTTTCCAGCGAGTATCGGCACGCAGTGGCTGGTTGTCCCTGTACCACTCGACAGTTGGACGAGGCATGCCAGCTACCTTGCACATCCAGCTTACATTGTCTCCCTCAGTCACAAACAGTGGTCGTAATTTAGATACAAATACTGGGGCCTCTTTTAAAGCTGCAGACATAACACGATAATAAAAATAAATTAGAGCTATATAGAGATAAATTAGTACCATTATACTGCATGCACCAAATCATTAAGTTACAATTAATATGCATTACTACTCGATATGGTAACCAAACCACCACAGGGTGTTAATCGGGTTACTTTACAGTCAACGTTACCTAGCCCTGGGCCAAAACGATTTCCTAAAAACTTACAGCGGTAACGGAAAGAATATCGATAGTCTTACCTTCAACGTCCACAATAATCCTTCTGGATGTTGACCCGATACTGTTGGTTGCTTTGCAGATGTACGTTCCAGCATCATCCAGAGTCGCTTTGCGGATTTCTAGGTAGTACAACCCTCCAATAGTTTTCAAGTCGATCTTTCGGTCGGACATTAAAAGCGTGTCACCTTTGTACCACTCAACATCGGGACTTGGTCGGGCCCTAATGGTCATATTTGTAATTGCATTTTGGCCCTCTCGTACGGCTATCCTTTTTTCGTCGAAGTCTTCGAATTCAGGAGCATACTCCCTTTCTGTAATAACAAGATCGGCCCGATAGGTCGTCCTCCCGGCATTATTGAATGCAACACATTTGTAAGACGCAGCGTCATGATCTCTTACATCCCTGATTGATAGTGTGTGGTAATCTCCTTCCTGGGTTACTTGAAAGCGATCGCCATCAAGCACTCGATTGGAACCGTGATACCATTCAACTGTTGGTACCGGAACGCCAGAAACCTTTACTTCGATGCTCGCAGTGCCGCCCTCACTGACTTCAAATGTCTTACTTACTTCCTTAATCACAGGCTTGACTTCCCGTTTGTTGACCGTCATCTCTGCAGTACAAAAAGCCTTACCAATTGGGTTTGAAGCAATGCATTCATATTGTCCAGCATCTTTGATTTTGATATCTTGTAAAATCAGCTTGTACGTCTCGCCGTCGAACGTTGTTCTTGAACGTCCATCGGGAACGATCTCGTTTTTGTTTCTGTACCACGTTAGACTTGGTTCTGGTCGAGCATGCACTCTGCATATAAACGTGTGGTTTTCTCCTTCCGTTACTTCTATGGGTTTAAGTGTGGTCGTGAATGATGGTGCTTCGTCCCTCGCCTTGGGAACTAAAACAAGTTCGAAGACTTTACACGGCCGTCATACACGAAGAACACGCCTAATATTTACCTAGTTGCTGTATTGTTACAGCTAAAAAAACATGAAAAAAAAAACATACCTTCAATCTCGACGTTGAAGTTCCTTGTAGCTGATCCAACTCTATTCTTTGCTTCACATCTGTAGGACCCAGCGTCTCCAGCAGACACATTAAAGACAGTGAAACGATATGTGTTTCCACGCTTGCGCATTTCGTGTTTCCGTCCATCGAGTAACAGTCTATCGTCACGATACCAAGATACATCTGGTGATGGCTTGCCATTGATATTATAGCTCACTTCAAGGTCTGACTTTTCTTTAGCGCGGAATGGCACTTCAGTCTCTCTGCCTTCAAACTCGGGTGCGATGAGTTTTTCTTTTACTGTCAGTTCCGCGCGCTCAGAGGTTTTGCCAATATCGTTGAATGCTACTATCTTGTACGTACCACAATCTTCAAGACGAAGGTCATTTATTGTAACTGAGTAAGTACCGTCCTCTTCATCCTGCGTAAGACAATACCGACCACCATCATATATCCTTGCTGATCTGTGGTACCATTCTACTTCGGCTTTTGGGTAGGCTTTAATTTTCACATCGAACTTAGCCTTACCGGTCTCTATGCCCTCGGCGTCTTTCATTGTTTCCAATATCTCCGGTTTTGACTTGGATTTTACAATGTCCAGGTTGGCAGAGCTGTAAGTGGAGCCATGCGCATTCTTAAATTTCACTGTGTAGGAGCCTTGATCAGAGAGTTGAACCCTCTTGAAATTCAACGTGCACTTCTTGCCATCAAAACTAGAAGAGAGATGACGATCGAACTTAACTGGCTTGTCGTCTTTCAGCCATTCATATGAAGGATCAGGTGTTCCCTTAACGTCGCAGGCTAGCTCAAAATCATCACCTTCTGTTATTCTGGCAGATCGGAGTTGGCTTGTAAGCTTGGGCGCTTCTTCTTTGGGCTTTACACCTACGACAGATAACCGATATGATTTACACAAATGAAACATACATCGACAAACGAACAGATAAGCAAAGAAACAGTATCTGCATTTTTTTACCTTCAACTTGCACCTCAAACAGTCTTTCCGCGGAGCCAACATCATTACGAGCAAGGCACTTATAACTTCCAGCATCCTCTTCTTCTGATCTTAAGATGTACAGGGTGTGATAGGTGCCACCAGACCGAATTTCGACATGTTTCCTGTCACGCAGTTCTTTCCCGTTCTTCCACCATGTTACCGTTGGCTTTGGTCTTCCTCTCACGTGATAGCTTACTTCTACTGGTTGACGTACGTGAATTTCCAAGGGCTCGAGGAATTGTTTTTCCTCAAATATTGGAGCATAGTCCCTCTCTTTCACCTCTAGCTCTGCTCTTTGTGTGACTTTCCCAGCCTCGTTTGAAGCGATGCATTTGTACGTACCAATATCCTGAAGGTTCAGGTCTTTTATTGTCAGTGAGTATTTCTGATCATCTCGAGAAAACTTGTATCTTCCACCGTCTCTGATTCTGGTTGTTCCATAGTACCATTCGATATCAGGAGATGGATAGCCCGACAGTTTGACGTTAAATGTTGCCTCATCGCCTTCGACACCCTTTACATCCTTCATCTTCTCGAGCACCTCTGGCTTGGTACATTTCCGTATTACCTTCAGCTTAGCTGAGCTTGAAACCTCTCCAGCATCATTACGTACCACCACTTTGTAGGGTAAAGCATCAGCAAGTGTAACGTTTCTGATGGTAAGGGTGCCTGTTTGGCCATCAAACCTTGTCTTGAAACGATCATTATCAGACAAAAGCTCGTTATTTTTTAACCATTCGAGGGTAGGCTCGGGGTAACCAGACACTTTACATGTCAGCCGGCAATCATCACCTTCCGTGACGTCCTCAGCCTGTAGTTGTTGCCTTATTTCAGGAGCTATCATTACATCTTGTTTGACTGTGCGAAAAAAGAAATTATACATATATACACACATATATATAATACGTATACACATACATACATAGATAAAACTTAAGACAAACAACCAAGCCTACCTTCTAAATCGATTGGAAACGTCTCAAAGGCAGTGCCAACGTCATTTCTAGCTTCACACTTGTACGTTCCCTTATCTTCAGGACGCGCCTGCTTGATTGTGAAATAATACGAGCTACCTCGGGAGTAGATATCTACATTACGGTCTTCATCACCGATAACGACGTCATCTTTGTACCATGTAACAGATGGCTTTGGTTTCCCTGAAATTTCGAAGTACACACTTGCTTCTCTTCCTTCTTTTACGCGTAATCGACCTTGGCGACCATGAAAGGAAGGTGCCACATTTTTCTCTTCGACTTCTAAATCGGCGCGCACGACTGTCTTCCCCGCGGCATTGGTGGCAGAACACTTCACCGTTCCAGCATCATCCAGCTTCACATCGTCGATGAAAAGAATATAACTACAGTTTTCCTTATCTGTTTTGATCTTAAATCTACCGCCATCAGTTATCTTAGTAGCACCTAAGTACCATTCAATCTCAGGCTTGGGAAACGCGTCTATCTTGACAGCAAAGTTAGCTTTTCCACCCTCGACAGTTCGAACATCATCCATTTTCTGAAGAACTTCTGGCCTAAGGTGCTTTTTCAACACCGTCACGTCGGCTTTGCTCGAAACTGATCCAAAATTATTAGTAACCACACACTTATACACGCCGTCATCGTCGAGTTCTGCTTCTTTAACAGTTAACGCGCTGACATTCCCATCGTAGGATGCTTTGAAACGACGGGATGGCTTTATCAACACTTCATCCCTGAACCACTGTACCTCGGGCTGAGGTCTTCCAGTCACGTTGCACGAAAGCTGGAAGTCATCCCCTTCTGTAATCTCTATCGGCTCTAACTTGCTCATAAAAGTAGGAGTGTCGCCTTTTTTCTTAAGTGCTAAAAGAGAAAAAGAACACGACATGAAAAAACAAACTGTATAAAAAACTAAAGATTTTGATGCTTTAAAATAATCTTGATCAACATAAATGCCACTATAAATTACCTTCGACTGTGATAGTAACATCTTTTGACACAATACCAGCGTTGTTCTTCGCTCGACAGGTGTACATTCCTGCATCTTCTGGCGACACTTTGTAAAGAACCAAACCATGCGAATCTCCATAAGATTTAATCTGTACATGCATTGTGTTCCGCAACTCTTCGCCATCTTTAAGCCATACTATTTCTGGCTTTGGCTTACCTCTGACCCAGGTATTTATATTGACGTCTTGGCCATCAAGAGCATCGATAGTGTCCTTCCAATCTTCAAACTCAGGAGCAAAAAGTTTTTCATTTACTTTGAGTTCAGCTCTGGTTGTTGTTTTCCCGGCGGCATTGCTGGCAACGCATTTGTAGTTACCAGCGTCTTCAAGTTTCAGATCGGAAATGGCAAGAGATTGAATATTGCCTTCCTCTGTAACATGAAAGCGCCCCCCTGGCACGATAGGATTTGGTCCACAAAACCACTCAATTTCTGGTTCAGGTTTTCCAGAAAACTCACAATGGAATGAGGCAGTTTCCTCTTCAACACAGTCACAGTCACGCATGGTTGTGATGACTTCAGGTTTTAAAGATCTATCCTCGACATTCACCTCAGCTGCACTGGAGACACTTCCAAAGACGTTGCTTATAACACATTTGTATCTACCCATATCTTCTAGCTTGATTGGCCTAAACGATAAGGCTATCATGCGCTCTTCAAAACTGGGGACAAGACGGTGATTTGCCTTTAGTGGTTTTCCATCTTTGAACCATTCGACCTCCGGATTAGGTTCTCCGGTGACATGACAAATCAATTTACAGTCTTCGCCATCGATAGCTTGGATATCGGTCATTTCAGTCGTAATCTTTGGAGTTTTACCTTGTGGTTCTGCCACTGAAAAAAAACGAAAGCAATAATATAATATATTAGCGCAATGTATAAAATCCAGGTTTTTTTACTTCATTAGCTTTCCAAGAGAGTACATTACACTTACATAAATAACATGAAACATAAAAGTACTACACACAATCCATATTATTCTCACTAAGCCTTACTGATATATTTCCAATAAAATCTCCTCAAACTAAATTAACTTTGATACTAACCTTTTACTTTGATGTCAAATGATCTAAACGCAGTGCCCGCTTTATTTGTGGCTTCACACTTGTATTTTCCTTCATCATCTGGGGTTGCATTGATGATCTCTAAGGTATGTTCATCACCAACAGATTTCAGCTGAATGCTTCGTGTCTCCAATAAAGGTACCAAGTCTTTGTACCAAGTTACCTTTGGCTTCGGCTTTCCTCGGATTACCAAACTTGTACTAGTTTCTTCTCCTTGTTTAACCTCGATCGGTTCCACCTTGTCCTTCTCAAACTCAGGTTGGAACATTTTCTCCTTCACATCTAGATTTACTCGCGCCGTTGTTTTGCCTGCATCATTACTGGCAACACACTTGTAAGTACCCAAGTCGTCCATTGCCAAATCACTGATTACCAGGCTATACATGTCGTTCTCCTCTGATTCAGAAATTTTGAACCTCCCTCCGTCTGGAATCCTTGTCGGTCCGTGATACCACTCGACAACAGGCTTTGGATAGCCTTTGATCGGGATGTCAAATCGCGCCTGTTCTGTTTCTACCGCCTCTATGTCGTCTACATTCCCAACAATTTCCGGCTTCACATTTCTCCTCTGTACATCGATATCAGCAGAACTTTTAACGGTTCCAAATTTGTTGGTGATTTCAACTTCATAATCTCCTGCATCGGCCATTGTTACACCATCCAAATTGAGGACGCAGGTTTTACCGTAGTATGATGGCTTGATGCGATGATCAGACTTGACTGGCTCACCGTCTTTGAACCATTTGATTATGGGCTTAGTCGTTCCCTCTGTTACGTTGCAGGAAAGTTTGCAATCATCACCTTCAGTGACTTGCATGGGTTGAAGCTCGCTTGCCAACTTAGGCCCTTCTCCTAGAAGAATCAAAATAGAACAAAAACATACTAAGATAGAAAATATATGGTCGTTTTCCAAACAAGAAAGTCGAAATAAATATTGCTGACATTAACAAATAAGTGTATGATAAATTAGCATTTTAAGCGATGTAATAAAAAATAAATAGTTAATGTACCTGAAACTTTGATGTCGAACTTTCTTGAAGAAGTGCCCGCTTTATTTGTAGCCTCGCACATGTATGTCCCAACATCATCAGGGGTAGTTCTTATGATCGTGACCGAGTGCGTATTTCCAATAGACATCAACTGAGTGTTTCTAGTCTCTCGCAGAACTTTTCCATCCTTATACCACGTTACCTTTGGCTTTGGCTTTCCTTGAATTTCCAAACTTGTGCTCGCTTCTTCTCCTTGTTTAACCTCAATCGGTTCCACCTCGTCTCTGTCGAACTCAGGCTGGAACATTTTCTCCTTCACATCTAGATTTACTCGCGCCGTCGCTTTGCCAGCATCATTACTGGCTACACACTTGTAAGTACCCAAGTCGTCCATTATCAAATTATTGATAACCAGACTATACATGTCGTTCTCCTCTGATTCAGAAATTTTGAACCTCCCTCCGTCCAAAATCCTTGTCGGTCCGTGATACCACTCGACAACAGGCTTTGGATAGCCTTTGATCGGGATGTCAAATTGCGCCTGTTCTGTCTCAACCGCCTCTATGTCGTCTACATTCCCAACAATTTCCGGCTTCACACTTCTCTTTTGTACATCGACATCAGCAGAAGTTCTTACGGTTCCAAAGTTGTTGGTGACTTCAACTTCATATTCTCCCCCATCATCCATCGTAATACCTTTAAAGGTGAGGGTGCAGGTTTTGCCGTCGTATGTTGGTTTGATGCGAAGATCAGACTTGACCGGCTCGCCATCCTTGAACCATTTGATAGTGGGTTCTGGTAAACCAGAGACTTTGCAAGTCAGCTTACATTCGTCTTCTTCTGTAACTTGAATCGGCTGTAGCTTACTTGCAAATGTAGGGGCTTCACCTATAATTGAATAATTATGATTAATAAACAGCTTATCTAGTTAAGAAATTTAAATCAATAATCAATAACTAGCAAACATATCTACATTTGTTCTTTCAAACTCTACGAGCACTAAGGGCGATAAAGCCTTGACGATAGTGTTGCTTTCTTGTATCTGCATTTCAATTTAGTGTTGTATTGTTTTATAGAGTCATGAGTCTTGATCTTGCCTATAATTTCTAGATTCATTTTAAAAAGCATTTAGCGACTTCCACCAGAAATGAAAAGTTCAACGTGGATCCCAGACCGAGCGCACGTACTGACCTTTTATCCCGATGTCGAAATTCTTCGATGCTTTGCCAGATGGATTTGTAGCTTCGCACATATATGTCCCAGCATCTTCTGGAGAGGTTCGGACGATTCTGATGGAGTATGTATCTCCAATAGATTTCAGCTGAATGTTCTTTGACTCTCGTAGCGGTTTACCATCCTTGAACCAAGTCACTTCAGGCTTCGGCTTTCCTCGGATTACCAAACTTGTACTAGCTTCTTCTCCTTGTTTAACCTCGATCGGTTCCACCTCGTCTTTGTCGAACTCAGGCTGGAACATTTTCTCCTTCACATCTAGATTTGCTCGCGCCGTCGTTTTGCCTGCATCATTATTGGCAACACACTTGTAAGTACCCAAGTCGTCCATTACCAAATCGCTGATAACCAGACTATACATGTCGTTCTCCTCTGATTCAGAAAGTTTGAACCTCCCTCCGTCCATAATCCTTGTCGGTCCGTGAAACCACTCGACGACAGGCTTTGGATAGCCTTTGATTGGGATGTCAAATCGCGCCTGCTCTGTCTCTAACGCCTCTATGTCGTGTACTTTCCCCACAATTTCCGGCTTTACATTTCTCCTTTGTACATCGATATCAGCAGAAGTTCTTACGGTTCCAAAGTTGTTGGTAACTTGAACTTCATATTCTCCCCCATCATCCATCGTAATACCTTTAAAGGTGAGGGTGCAGGTTTTGCCGTCGTATGTTGGTTTGATGCGAAGATCAGACTTGACCGGCTCGCCATCCTTGAACCATTTAATAGTTGGTTCTGGTAAACCAGAGACTTTGCAAGTCAGCTTACAATCGTCTTCTTCTGTAACTTGGATCGGCTGTAGCTTACTGCTAAGTGTAGGAGCCTCACCTAAACAATAAATAAAATAATAAGTTCACTAATAACCATAAAATAAAGCATTGCATGATTTATTAGCTTTAAGAACGAAATAATAAAAGAATTGTTGAATAAGGCAAAACCATCTATTGACTACTTTCTCTATGAAGCTTTATACACCTAAACCTACCTTTAATAGTGATGTCAAACTTTCTCGATGCAAGTCCTGCCTTGTTTGTAGCTTCGCACATATATGTCCCAACATCTTCTGGGGCGGTTCGAACGATTCTGATCGAGTATGTATCTCCAATAGATTTAAGCTGAATGTTCTTTGACTCTCGTAGTACTTTCCCGTCCTTGTACCACGTTACTTTCGGTTTCGGCTTTCCTTTGATTTCCAAACTTGTAGTCGCCTCTTCTCCGTGTTTAACCTCGATCGGTTTCACCTCTTTGTCAAACTCAGGCTGGACCACTTTCTCGTTCACATCTAGATTTAGTAAGGCTGTCGTTTTTCCAGCATCATTGCTAGCTACACATTTGTAAGGCCCAGAATCCTCCGTCCTCGCCTCATCGATAACTAAGCTATACATGTCGTTCTCTTCTGATTCAGAAATTGTGAACCTCCCTCCGTCTTTAATCCTAGTAGTTCCGCGATACCATTCAACGATAGGTCTTGGATAGCCTTGGATCGGAATTTCAAACCACACCTGCTCAGTCTCTAATGCCGTAACATCTTCCACCTTTCTTAAAAATTCTGGTTTGACTTTAGCCTTTTGTACATTGATATCGGCTAGACTGGTGACCGACCCTACTTCGTTGGTAACCTTAACCTTGTATTCACCTGCATCATCCAGGGTAGTGCTTTTGAAGGTCAGAGTACAAGAGCTTCCGTCAAATGCTGGTGTTAAACGATTATCAGATTTAAGTGGTTTCCCATCTTTAAACCACTCAATCTTGGGCTGTGGCTTGCCACTTACTTTACAGACCATTTTGCACCCGTTTCCTTCCGTGACTTGCAATGGCATTAGTCCACTTTCTATAACAGGCGCGACTCCTTTTGGTACTACAGTGACTTTGAAAGTTCTCTTTGGGGATCCAAGTGGGTTACTTGCTTCACAGAAATACTGTCCCTCGTCGTTGGTCGATGCCTTCGGTATAGATAATTCATGAACATCACCAGTTGCTTTTAACTTCAATTTCTTCGTGTCATGCAATTGAGTTCCATCCTTGTACCACGTCACCTCCGGTTTGGGATTCCCAGTTACTGTAAGACGCACATTTACTGCTTGGTCTTCTTTTACTTCTATAGGCTCAAGATCACCATCGGCAAATTCAGGTGCGAATGGTTTATTTTTCACTTTAAGGTCAGCTCTCAGGTTACACTCCCCTGCCTCATTACTAGCAATACATTGATAGGCCCCACTGTCATCCAGTCTCAGGTCACTGATCACAAGACTCGATGTCTGCTCTGTGTCGTCAGTTGTTATCTTAAAGCGACTTGATGGCTCAATCTTCTTGGAGTCGTGAAACCACTCTAGTTTTGGAATTGGGTAACCCTTGAACTTAACCTCAAAAAATGCATCGCTCCCTTCTACCGATTCAACATTTTCCATTTTACGCACGACTTCAGGCTTCGCGGGCTTCGGCGTCACTTCTAAGTCAGCAGTACTGCTGATGGATCCGAGATCATTAGTAATCTCGACCTTGTAAGTCCCTTTGTCATCCTGCTTTACGTCTTTTATCAATAACGTACTCGTCGTTCCATCAAAGCTGTCTTTAACTCGTCTGTCAGCCTTGATTGGCTGGCCATCCTTGTACCAGGAAATGACTGGTTTAGGCTTTCCAGTTACTGCACAAGTAAATTTGTACTGTTCGCCTTCTTGCACCTTGTCTGGCTTCAATTCACTGGTAACTGTGGGTGCTTCACCTTTGACTGGAAAAAGAGGGAATTCTGTTTGTTTTCATCTTATAAAAAGCAGACAGTGAGCATGGAAATTCTAATATTATTCTAATGTTACTCAATACAATATTCACCTTTGACGTTGACGTCGAAGTCTCTGGCTGATGTCCCAATCTTATTCTTAGCCTCACATTTGTACTTCCCAGAGTCACTCGGTGTTGCCTTAGGTATCGAGAGGAAATAGGAGTCATCAGTTGATTTCAAATCGATAGACTTAGTCTTGCGCAGGGGTTTACCATCTTTGTACCAAACAACTTCAGGTTTGGGCTTTCCTGTTATCGTCAGATCCAGATTTACACTCTCGCCCTCAAACACCTCGATTGGTTCTTGTTCTTTCTCTTTTATCTGTGGTGCTATCTGTTTCTCTTTGACGGATAAATCCCCTCGCAGCGAGGTCTGGCCAGCATCATTAGTTGCGACACACTTATATGCACCGGCGTCATCCTTCGTCAAATCTTTGATAATCAAGGAACATTTTCCATCATCATCCTCCAAGATTTTGTGCTTTTCTGAGCTACCAATCTTATTCTTGCCTTGGTACCATTCCACTGTAGGTTTTGGATATCCTTCTATAGTCACATCAAATCTTGCCTCGCCGGATTCAACTGTGTCTACATTCGTCAGCTTCTGGGTAAACAAGGGCTTGATGCTTTTTTTAGTCACACTCACTTTTCCCTCAGATGAACAAGTACCAAGCTCGTTTGTTACTACACACCGGTAAACCCCTTCATCACTTAGATCGAGTTCTTTGAACGACAGCGTGCTTTGAACTCCATCATATTGAGATTTCACTCGGTTATCCATCGCCACGGGCTTGTCGCCCTTATACCACTCTATTGACGGCTTTGGTTTCCCGGAGACCTTGCAGATAAGCTTGTAGGCATCACCTTCTTTACCTAAAGGAGGGGAAAGCTCGCTTGTAAAGGTAGGCGCCTCTCCCTTTGGTTTTGGTACTGCAATAAGAACATTCAAATTACCAATTATGCTCTTTGTATACAAATGTTTACTGTTACTTTTATTTGGCTCCTAGAAGAATATTGATCAGGTTCTTTAAATTGTTTCATATATGCTCTAGCCGTTCAAAATGTTTTTTTTGCCTTTCGTTTAACTCTACAGAGCTATTTGTGAAGAGTATCTAAAAGCCTATGCGATGTCTGAGCTGAGCCTAACGGGTTTTTACAGAAGTAACCGCAAATGCGCACCTTTAACATTGACGGTAAAATCACTGGAACACTTCCCAATGTTGTTAGTGGCAGTGCACGTGTATGTTCCTGTATCCTCCGGCGTCGATTTCTTGATAACCAACTCGTAAGTATCACCTCGGACGGTTGGGACGATTCGTTTGCTCGAAGACAGAGTCTTGCCATCCTTTAGCCATGTAACTTGAGGCTTAGGTTTGGACTTGATTTTAAAGCTGGCAGTAACATCCTGTCCTTGTTCAACATCTATGGGCTTTGTATCAGTCTGGATGAATTCTGGCGCGACCTCCTTTTCCTTCACTTTAAGCTCAGCCTTATTAGTTGTGGTTCCAGCTAAGTTGGATGTAATCAACTTGTAAAGTCCACCGTCCGTTGTGTCTACATTCTCGATTATCAGGGTATACAAAGGTTTATCTTCAGCTTTGATGATCTTGTGTTTGTCACTATCATTTAACTTGGTTGATCCATGGTACCATTCAAATTTAGGCTCAGGGGACCCACTTACCTCAACCTCAAAACGTGCTTGACCACTTTCCACAGCGTCAATATTTTTCATTGGTGTAACCGCTTCTGGCTTGAGATACTTAGGTTCTACCTTGACGTCAACAGGACTTGAGCATTTGCCGTATTTGTTCGCAATTACGCATTCGTATGTCCCAGTATCCTTCACTGAAGTGTCTTTCAGCATAAGAGTGATAATTCGACCGTCAAACGTGTAGTCGGAACGTTGATCAGGTGTGAACGGTTTCCCATCTTTCAACCATTCTATTTTTGAGTCCGGTGTAACATCTGCCTCAAACACAAGTTTTACTTGCTCTTTCTCCTTGACAACAACAGGCTTTGTTATTTCATGGATAAACACAGGGGCTTGCTTCTTTTCTTTTTTGGGTTCAATCGTTATTTTTACATCACTGGAAGACTGTCCATGTTTGTTAGTTAGCACACATTCGTAGGTTCCCGAGTCCTTTTGGGTAGCATTTTTAAATGATAACAAAATGTTACGCCCGTCAAAGGAATAATCGGAATTTTCGTCACCTTTGAAAGGTTTTCCATCCTTGAGAAATTCTATCTTCGAGTCTGGCGTAAGATCTGCCTCAAACACTACTGACACTTGCTCATTTTCGTTGGCTTGAACGGGTTTTACTTCACTAGTAAAAGTTGGGGGCTGCTGCTTGTCTTTGGGGATGTCTAATTGAAGAGTATACTCTCCAGGCTTCGCCCCTAATTTGAAAGAAGACACTTCATCTTTCCCCTTGGGTTTCGCATCTGTGTCATCAAGCTTTATGGCAAGCTCGAAAGGTTTTGTCTCTGTTTTGATAGCAGTGACCTCTTGGATCTTTTCGGAAACCTCTACTTTATTCTCCTTTAGCTTAAAAGTTGTATCAGGCGCACCTAGCTGAAGATCTACATCAACTGGCTTCATCGACATCTCAGTCACAGCGACTACTTTTTTCTCAACAACTCTGGTTGGTTCTTTTTTCTCTTGTTCTAAAGCTCTTGCTTTGAGATCAATTTTGTGTGGTTTTGCCCCAAGCTGGAACACAGATACCTCTTCTTTTTTCTTCGGTTCTGCTTTAGTACCTAAATGTATACTAACATCCATCGGTTTCATAGCAGTATCTACTGATACAACTTCTTGCTTCTCTATCTCTATCTCGGTCTTTGCTGGAGGTTTTGCCTCAGGCTTGGAAGGTCCTAGCTGGAATTGAAATTCGCGTGGTTTCCCTCCCAACTCGAGCACAGATATATCCTCTTTTCTTGTTACTGGCTCAATTGTAGCTTCATATTTTCCTGTCTCGATTTTGGTTTCCGGAACATCAAGGTTCATGCTAAGTTCGATAGGTTTTGATGTTAGCTCAACTACAGATACTTCTTTCTCAACAGGTTTCCCACCGAGGTCGAGGTGAACTTCACCTGGCTTAGCACCGATCTGGAACACAGAAACTTCCGTCTCTTTTTGTTTCGGCTTGAGTCGAGTTTCTTCTGCCTCTTTTCTTATTACTGGCTCAATTGTAGCTTCATATTTTGCTGTCTCGATTTTGGTTTCCGGAACATCCAGTTTCATGCTAAGTTCGATAGGTTTTGATGTTAGCCCAACTACAGATACTTCTTTCTCAACAGGTTTCCCACCGAGGTCGAGGTGAACTTCACCTGGCTTAGCACCGATCTGGAACACAGAAACTTCCGTCTCTTTTTGTTTCGGCTTGAGTCGAGTTTCTTCTGCCTCTTTTCTTATTACTGGCTCAATTGTAGTTTCATATTTTGCTGTCTCGATTTTGGTTTCCGGAACATCCAGTTTCATGCTAAGTTCGATAGGTTTTGATGTTAGCCCAACTACAGATACTTCTTTCTCAACAGGTTTCCCACCGAGGTCGAGGTGAACTTCACCTGGCTTAGCACCGATCTGGAACACAGAAACTTCCGTCTCTTTTTGTTTTGGCTTGGTTCGAGTTTCTTCTGCCTCTTTTCTTATTACTGGCTCAATTGTAGCTTCATATTTTGCTGTCTCGATTTTGGTTTCCGGAACATCCAGTTTCATGCTAAGTTCGATAGGTTTTGATGTTAGCCCAACTACAGATACTTCTTTCTCAACAGGTTTCCCACCGAGGTCGAGGTGAACTTCACCTGGCTTAGCACCGATCTGGAACACAGAAACTTCCGTCTCTTTTTGTTTCGGCTTGAGTCGAGTTTCTTCTGCCGCCAGCTTAAACTCTACATCTTTCCTGGTATCTTTGTCAACACGTTTCCCACTAAGGTCGAGGTGAATTTCACCTGGCTTAGCGCCCATCTGAAATACAGACACTTCCGTCTCTTTCTTCTCTGTCCTGGTTCTAGCATCTTGTGCCTCCATTTTAAACTCAACTGGCTTCATTTCTTTTCCAAGCATAGTGACCTCTACTGGTTTCTTCTCTATTTGTTTAACATCAACAGCTACTGTGTGGACCGACTCATCAGGGGCACCAAATGGCAAACTTAGCTCGATGGGCTTGAATGTTGTGTCAGTTACAATCATTTCTTTCTTCTTTTCCTCCTCGATAAAGATTGTAGCTTTGCTTGAAGATTTGCCATACTTGTTTGTGACCATGCATTCGTACGTTCCAGAATCCTTAGCAGAGGCATTCTTAAATGTCAGCATAATATTTTCACCGTCGAGCCTGTAGTTTGATTTAAAGATTTTACCATCTTTGTAAATGTCAATCTTCGAATCGGATGTTGTAACAGCTTTAAACAAGAGCGTGACGTCTTCTCCTAGCTTGGCTTTAACTTGTTGCTGTAAGTCGCTTGTGAAAGTAGGAGCCTTCTTTATCGCTGGTGCTATAATTAAAGAAACACTAACTATTAGTAGAGGTCAAAGTTACTAAAAATTTCTACAGTATGGTTGTTAGAGTTTGTTAGACTACGAAACGCTTTTCTCCTGGTGCAGTTACTCGTACAGATGAATAGGAAAGCTGTTAAGAATTCCGAAAAGCTATATGTGTATTCGGCCTTATATCAATTGTCCCAGTGTACTAGTTGTTGTGTCCTTGCTTTGCACGGTTAAAAATAGTTATCTTGCTTTTATGTGGTACACGTTGAATTGTCATATTTGCGTTATTTTGATATACATGTCATTATTTGTCACGTATAAGTTATTATCAAAAATGTAATGGTTTATTTCAGTTAACTTAAACAGGTCTTTTGGTTTTGACTTGTACCTTTGACATCAACGTTGAACTCTTTAGCATTTGCGCCGAGGTCATTTGTTGCTACACATTTGTACATTCCACAATCTTCCTTCGTTGCCTTTTTTATAATTAGCTCATATGTGTCTCCTCTTGAAGTTAAAGTCACTCTCTTGCTTGAAGTCAATGCCTTGCCGTCTTTGTACCACGCAATAATCGGCTTGGGTCTGCTCTTAATTTTGAAGCTTACTTTGATATCCTGGCCATCCTTGTAGACCATTGGAGCGGTGATGTCCTTACCCTCGAATTCAGGTGCGATGAGTGGCTCCTTGACTTTTAGGTCCGACTTGATTGTGGTGACTCCACCCTCGTTCGTCGCAATGCATTTATATGTACCAGAGTCGGTGTACTTAAGACTTTCAATGATCAGTGTATAAACAGGTCTGTCTCCGTCAGTTGACTGGATGATCTTGTACCGCCCACCATGAGTGATCTTAGTTCCACCATGATACCAGTCAACCTTTGGTAACGGGAAGGCAGACATTTCGACGTCGAACCTTGCTTGACCTCCTTCCACAGACTCTATACTCTTCAATGGCGCGATCGCTTCCGGTTTTCTTGTCTTCTGTGTTATACTTATATCTGCTGAGCTGGACGACTCGCCAAATTTGTTAGTCACAATACATTGGTAGCGCCCAGCGTCCTTTAAGGTAGCATTCTTGAACGCTAGTGTGATGTTGCGCCCATCGAAGGAGAATTCAGAGTTGCCTCCAGGAGTAAATGCTCTACCGTCCTTCCGCCACTCGATTTTAGAGTCCTTTGTTGTCACTACTTTGAAGATGAGCTTGAACTCAAAGCCTTCTCGGACTTGTAGTGGCGGCAATTCACTTAAGAACGATGGTGGTTCCTCCTTGACTTTCGGCGCTGAGGAGAAAATGCGAATAAACGTTTAGGCCACTAAATTAACGAATTAGGCTAGCGTTTGAGTTACAATAATAATATGTCCGATACGTATTACTAAGTTGTTAAATAACATTGATAGTTAATACTGCAAGGTGCTAGCGCAGATCTCAAATATTCGTTTCAATCCAATTTCAAATTTATCGATGCCAATATTAATTCCAGAACAAGCTGAATTGAATATCAATAAACGTTTTAAGAAAGCTGTCGAAAATGTTTGTTTTGGGCAAGAATGGATTGTCTGACGAATCAAATAAACCCATCTTATGATAATAACAATAACTGTTTCTCGACATACCTTCTACTTTTAGGTCAAAGCTTTGTGATGCTTTTCCCAGTGAACTGACTGCTTGGCAGGTGTAGTTGCCCGAGTCTTCTTTGGTGACCTTGATGATGACCAGTGAATAGGATTCCCCGCGTTGACGAAGTGAAACTCCGTTCGAGCTACTGATCACGTTACCATCCTTCATCCATGTAACCGTAGGTCTGGGTTTGCCCCTGATGATAAATGTTTTGTTCAGTTCAAAGCCTTCTTGGGCAGTGACTGACTGGCCCAGGTCTGTACCGTCGAATCGCGGCGCGTGTTCCCTCTCCTGCACACGTATTACGGCCTCTGATGTCTCCACGCCTAACAGATTTGTGATCACGCACTTGTATGTCCCAGCGTCTTCAGGCCTCAGATTCGTTATGATCAAAGAGCAGCGATCTCCATCTTCAAGGATTTTATGCCGCTCACTATCAACGATCAGATCGTAGTCTTTATAAAACTCGACAGTAGGTCTTGGGAACCCACCTATTTTTACATCGAGACGCATATCTGACGATTCCAAACCTTCAGTTTCTTTTAAACCAACAACGAACGTTGGTATAGCGTCCTTTCTCTTGATAGTGACTTCGGCGGAGCTAGAGGTTGAACCCTGGCTATTGGTCGCTGTGCATTTGTAGAGACCAGCATCAGAAAGTTTCATTTCTTTGAGCTCCAGAGCGCTAACACTCCCTTCATAAGACGCAACAACGCGATTGTCAGTATGAACAGGTGTATTGTCTCTAAACCACGTGATAGTTGGTTTGGGCTTTCCAGACACTCTGCAGACTAAGGTGTATTTGTCGCCTTCCTTGATCTGAACAGGGAATAGACCAGTGATGAATGAAGGTACTCCTCTCCCCTTTAATTCTGAAATTAAATATAGGATAATCAAAACGTTGTGTTTTAATTAAGGGCCTGTGGTACTCAAACCATTGATATTACCATTGCTAACAACTAAGCGCATGGGATTTTTGATTTTTGAAGAAATGAAAAAGTTATTACCAAATATGTGGTTTTCGAAGAACATAAAAATTTCTCGCAGTATCAAAATTTCGCAAATCGGATGCGTGAAGTTTTAGAAAAAAGCGATGTTAAAATGTTTCTGCAAAAAATGATGTTTGGTTTGAACCTCCGACATGTTTTTTTGTTTGGGGTTACGTGACCATGGGAAGAGTCAGATGACGTCATCACTTATGTCATTTATGTCTAAAACACTTGTTGAAAGTTCCAAGAGATTTGATAAAAAATAGAAGCTTTTATAAAACAAACAAATTTCCCTAGAAACGGACTCAAAAGATAGTACCATAGGCCCTTAAGATATGTTCTCGGTTCCCAGCTCGTTGTGAGCAATCCGGTCTCCGATTAAGCCCAGCTATTGCTGGAAATAAAGCCTAGGTCTATTATGAACGGTATACTATTTTGAACGATATCCATAAATAGAATTTAAATATAAAAATAATACCCTAGCAGCACGATTGGCGCGAAATAAATCTTCTCTTGTTTATCATAAAATAAAAACCACTAAAAAACTAAAAAAAAAACATTTTGATAATTTGAACGCAGGATCTTTTAACCTTAAGCATAATAGAATAATATTTACCTTCAACTTGAATGTCGAAGGTCCTAAGCGAGACGCCCATCTTGTTTTTTGCTTCGCATTTATACTCTCCCGCGTCATCTGCTGCTGCTTTGAACACACGCAGACGATACACATCTCCATACGACGTAATCTCCAGTTGATTAGAATCAAACAAGCGACGACCATTTTTGTACCACAAGACTTCCGGTTTTGGGGTTCCCAAAATCTTCAAATTTAACATGATCTCATCTTCTTCTTCGAAGACTAGAGGTGCACTTCTTTGTGCTTCGTCGAACTCAGGGGCAAAGAGTTTCTCTTTAACCACAAGAGCAGCTTGTACTTGACATTTTCCGACAGTATTCTGCGCTACCAGCTTGTACGTACCAGAGTCATCACGCTTCAAATCTCGGACTGTCAACGAATACATGTCCTCATTTTCTGAGATGCTGAACCGCCCACCATCAGTTAGATGTACAGGGCCACGGTACCACTCAACTCGTGGTTTGGGGAATCCAGTTACACGGACTTCGAAACGTACCTCACCGCGTTCCACCTCTTCTGCGTCTTTAATCTCGCCGGCAATTTGCGGTTTCACGTTCCGCTTTCGAACAGTCAACTCTACTTTACTGAAAGCTTTACCAAGTTCGTTTTGCACGTCACAGATATAAATTCCTTCGTCATCTTTTGTGGCCTTTTGTATGGACAATCTGCTGAAGCGTCCGTCGAAATGTGCAGATATACGATCATCAAGCTTCACAAGGGCGTCACCTTTATACCACGTGACAGTTGGCTTGGGATTGACTGAGACTTTACAGACAAGGTCGATGTCGTTACCTTCTGTTACCTCGACAGGCATCAACTGACTGCTAAGAGATGGGGCATCTCCAGCCTTGGGAGCTGCAAACAGTTTCGAAAAAAAAAGTTTATCGATGATTTATAAAATGCATTCGACCCTCTCATAAGCGATAAAAAATAGTCAAAACTTGAACTCATAGATTAAGGTTTATGGATATACGGGATTTAAATTAATAATAGGTTTAGCATTGTAGACAGTATCGAATTATCTCCTGTCGCGTAAATTGTTTTGGCTAAGGATTAGGGCACATTCGTGATAAATCGCCCTATTTTTTTTGGAGGGGGGGGGGGGGTTGAAATAAGATCAAGTCCTTAGTACCTGCTTCTCAAATAGTCAAAACTTCAACTCATAGATTAAGGTTTATGGATATACGGGATTTAAATTGATAATAGGTTTAGCATTGTAGACAGTTTCAAATTATCTCCTGTCGCGTAAATTGTGTGGGTACATTCGTGATAAATCGCCCTTTTTTTTCGGAGGGGGGGGGGTTTGAAATAAAATCAAGACCTTAGTACCTGTTTCTCTAATTAAACTGAATGCCTACTTCTCTAATGAACTACAGTCGCAATCTCCCCCAAAAGGTTCCGTTTCTCATAGCAAAACTGTGGGGGTGAATGGTCCACATTGTAATACAGCTCACCTTCTACTTTCACCATTACTGTTCTGGAGGCTGTGCCCAGCTTGTTTTTCGCCTCACACCGGTAGATTCCAGCATCATCGGGTACTGCCTTAAAGACAGTGAGTCTGTAGGAGTCCCAGCGTGAAGAGATGCCCATTCTACCAGTTTGTTGCAAAAAACTGCCATCTTTGTACCAGTTGACGTCTGGTCTAGGATTGCCCCGAATATTCATTATCACGTTCAGCTCTTTTCCGGCCTCCACCGTAATAGGCTCACCAGTGTCGTCTTCGACAAACATGGGTGCAATATGTTTGTCTTTCACATTGAGGTTTGCGTGTAAGGTCGCATCGCCGGACTCGTTAGATGCTACGCAAGTGTACCTACCACCATCTTCGTGCTTCAAGTCACCAACCACCAGAGAGTAAAGATACTCTCCTGGATTCTCAGAAATTTTGTACTTCTCTCCATGAATAATTTGCTCTTCTCCGTGCAACCACTCTACCTTCGGGTTTCCCGTAAAATGGACATCAAAGCGGGCTTGGCCGCCTTCGTAACCCTCAATGTCTCTTATCATTCCGATCGGTTGTGGACGGTTCCCTTTCTTTTTTACTAGTAGTTTAGCTTGACTTGAGGCACTTCCAAAGACATTCTTAGCTAAGCAACTGTAAGTACCCTGATCTTCAATCTTGGCGTTTAGAAATTTCAATGTACTGTAACGTCCATCGAAGGAAGCCTGCACGCGGTTATCGAGTCGGACAGGGGAACCATTTCGCGACCATTCGAATGTTGGTTTTGCCTCAGCTGACAATTTACAGACAAGGCTGACTTCATTACCCTCAAATACTTCAACTGGTCTCAGTTCACTTACAAATCGCGGCGCTTTACCATCCACTGAAACAAAAATATATACCACACGTGAGACCATCATTGATGACAGAAATAATTCCTTCCAAAAGCGATCTAAACACATCCAATATAAGAGAATAGCTGAGCTCCCCGTTCTTTAGTGTCAACGATTGTCAAGAACAATTTTAGCAAGATTTACCTTCGACTCGGACATCAAACGTCCTCGATACCGAACCATGAGTGTTTTTAGCAACACAGCGGTAGATTCCTGAATCATTTAAGCTAGCTTTGTAGATGATCAGGTAGTACATGTTTCCTTTGGGTATTATCTTGACCAACTGACTCTCCTGCAACTCCTTATCATCCTTGTACCACATCACATCCGGAGTAGGAAAGCCATTGATTGTCAGCATCAAGCTAACTTCCTGGCCACCACGTACATATACAGCGTCCTTGACTTCGTCTTCCACAAAGGTGGGAGCACAAGGCCTTCCTGTGACCTCTAGTGTGGCTTGAGAGATCGCCTTCCCCGCCTCATTCACCGCCACACATTTATATACACCGCTATCGTGACGCTGCGAATCATTTACTATTAAGGTGAACGTGTGATTCCGACTGTCCTCCAGCATCTTGTAAATGGTCCCTTCTATGAGTTTGGTTGTTCCGTGATACCATGCAACACGGGGCTTGGGGTTACCCGTAATCTGAACCTCAAACCTTGTAAGGCTTTTTTCCTCTACCTGTAAATTACTCAGTGGCTTGACTATTACAGGTTTGACTGCTTTTTCATTCACAATCAAGTTGGCGCCACAGGTAGCAGAGCCTAATTTGTTGGTGACTTTACATTTATACACTCCTTTATCTTGTTGAACAACATGTTTCAGTATTAAAGTACATACGCCATTATGGAAAGCCTCCTTCAGATGGCGATCCTTGGCGATTGGTTTGTCATCTTTTAGCCATTCAACTGTTAACTCGGGGGTTCCAATCACGTGGCAGATCAATCTAGTGTCTTCCCCTTCCCGCACTTGAAGAGGTTTCAGCGGTGTGACGAAAGCAGGGGCAATCTCCATGGCTACAAACAAAGTTGTGATCCTCAATTAATAATGTTGTTATCGAAAACAAAACAAAAAACAAATATACAGAATTTGTTGCGCATACCTTTGACAATGATGAGAAAGGTGCTAATAGTTGTCCCAAGCTTAGTCGTTGACTCGCAGCGGTAGTGCCCAGCATCATCCAGCGAGGCATCAGTCAGTGTCAAGTAGTACATTCTACCCTCTGAGTGGATCTTTCTTGTGGTATTCGTCTTGACGGGCGTGTCGTCCTTGAACCATAAAACCTTATCCGGGACGTATTTGCCCTTGACCTTCACGCTCATATCTACTTCTTGATGCTCCAGAACGGTGATTGGCTCTATAGATTAAGAATGACAATAAGTCTATGCGTTAATAACACATCACAATCATATTGTTCAGACCACGGGTTCTGGGTTAAGTGTATTATTGTTAGGTACAAGGCAAATTGTTGAATGGGTCGTGACATTGAATAGGAGTGAATAAATATGATGTCACAAAATGCAAGCATTACTTACCACATGGTAGAGACAGACGAACCTATTACCAGTCGTCAACGTGTTGGTGGTTAGGGCAGATGATGTCCTGTACTGCTTGATGAGATGGGTAGACAATGACGAGAACGGCCTTATGGTGATGTTGATTATTTAGATGGATAGAGGTAGTTTCTGATACTCTCATGACCAGGTATAATGCCGATGATTAAAGCGGATGAAACCCATTGAAGCCCATCGTCGACGAGAATGACTTTATGATGATGATTATGCTAATCCTTCAGGGTATCCTGTCTTATAGGAATCACTGTAGTATGGACGGCCTTATGACCTCGCTATATGATTGCTGAGGTGATGGCATTTGCTGCTCAAGGAAGGAAGTTTGCATGCATAGACCAAAGACGCCACAAACACAGTGAACAGAAGATAACGAGTGGACAACATCACGAGACAACAGCCGTGCGCAGTATCGTTTGTACTTGCACAAAACTCCATACCAAACACTTTCCAAACCATTAAATATTTGTTGCTTTTTATAAAAAGCCTTTCCGAATCCGAATTTTATTAAATGTGAATTCATGACACAACGATAACAGAAGCGATTTGGCTGAACACGATACAAGAAAGACACACGCGACAAACAAAGAAACGCACTGACAAACGACAGTCACAGTAACGTACTAACAAACAACAGTCAACATATAAACTACAATCATAGTAAGGAATCATATACTTGAGCAAATGTGGCATACCTTCTTTCTCGTCTAGTTTCTTGTCAGTCTTAGGCGCGACTTCCACCGCGTCAACCTGGAGCTTAGCCTTAGTCTGCGTCTCGCCGATGTCATTGAAGACCACGCACTTGTAGACACCGCTATCCTCTGGCTTTGCGTCCTCGATGACTAGCTGAAAGACTCCCTCTTTCGCATCGTCGATGATCATGAACCGACCCTTAAACACATCAGAAGCCACTTATTCACAGAAAAATGTAGATAGAGCTTTTCCCGGTTCATTTTATCCAATGCAGATAAACTAGCATTGTTTCCGTCCCAAACATGATTTGTTAAACGGCTGCAAGTTTGAGGATTCTTTCCAACGACTCACAACTCCTAAACCACTTGCTCCTGTTAGACAACTCCTAGATCAATGGCTAATGGTTTCGTTTCGTTCGCATAATACTCAAAAGTTCATCAGTTTTTTTTTATTAAATTGGTGACACCTTAGTCGGTACGGGCAGCTGGCTATACTATTGTCATTCAAGCATATTTTTCGTATTAGCAGAGTTGCAAAGTCTCCTCTTGCTCTACCTTATCCTCGACGATTGACTCTCCCTTGAACCATTCCACTTCTGGTGTTGGAGTACCCGACACTTGAGTGTTGAAAGTTGCCTTTTTACCAGCATCGACCTTTACGTCCTGCAAGGGTTTCTCGATCTTCGGAGCTGCTCCTTTCTCGTTAACTAGCAACTCAGCTGATGTGGAAACTGAGCCCAGCTCGTTTTTCGCCACGACCTGAGCAAAAAACATTCACACAACATTAATTTGATATCGGTACCACAACAAGGGAACCTTTATCTTTTTGTAAGGTTGTATAAACAAATGAGCATTAATTTGACGATTGATAATCCACTCTTATGAATAATTATATCTTTAGGTCCAATCAACTAGCTCACCTTGTATTCTGCTTCATCTTCTAGGACAGCCTTATGGAACGTGAGTACGCATGTCTCTCCATCATACGTAGGCAGTACACGTTTGTCCGGTTTCAACGGTTTGTCGTCTTTCATCCAGTCAATCTTTGGTTGTGGCTTCCCTGAAATCTTGCACACGAGCTTTGTATCTTCCCCTGCCGTGACCGTCACAGGTTTCAATTCGGCTTCCAGCGACGGCTTGGATCCTCTAGGCTTGGGGACTGGAATGAGAACAGGAACACGGTCAAGGTGGAATATTTGTATAAGTAGCACTGGTCTTTTTATGTATTTCTGGTAACAAACGCAGTAATAACACGCAAACACACAAGTCATAATACGTTACTTCGAGATAGCGACCCAAAAAGAAGTTGGCTGAATTCCTGTATAAAAGCGCCGCTGAAAGTTTGTCAAATGTCTTGTATTCGTTTTTTTTAAAGATATTTTTTAATTATAAATTGAGTGCTGGCGAGAATCAGTACGTACCCTCAACTTGTACGTCAAAGGTCCTAGTCGCCTTGCCAACTGCATTGGTGGCTTCGCACTTGTACATTCCCGTGTCCTCGGGTTTGGCACTGAGCACCTTGCAGTTGTACAAGTCATCTCGCGCTCGGATCGTCGTCCTCGGGCCGTCCCGCAGTGGCTTACCATCCTTGTACCATTTGACGTTTGGCTTGGGTTTGGCTGTAATCTGAGCACCAATGTCGATGTCCTCTCCCTGGCGTACAACTATGGGTGCTGCTTGATCTCCTACAAACTCTGGTGCACAGTCTTTTTCCTTTACCTTAAGATCGGCGCGTGAGTAGGCCGTGCCTGCTTGGTTGGCCAATGTGCATTTGTAAGTGCCTGCGTCTTTTACTTTTACGTCCGATATAATCAGTTCGTGCCTATCTTGTTCGGAGACTACCCGGAACCGACCGCTGTCCTCGATCTTCGTAGAACCCAAGAACCACTCAACTTCCGGTTGAGGGAACCCTGTTGAACGGACTTCAAACTTCGCAACACTCTCCTCAGTGACCTCCATAGGTTTGAGTTTTGTTTTGAAGTCTGGTTTAACTACAGGGTTGATGTGGAGCGTGGCAGAAGTTGATGCTTCTCCAAAGTCATTTTTCGCTACGCATTTGTACATCCCTTTGTCCTCAGGGCGTGTGGTTGGGATTGTCAGAGTTGCTACGTCATCAGTGTACTCCATCTTAGTCCGACGAACATCCACCACCTGTAAAATATAACAACCACTACAATTTAGCTGTTACCCCCATTTTTTGTCTTTGTGTTGTGTAGCTTTTGTTATCGTCCTTATTGCCATCGTTGTTGACTTTGCTAATTGAGAGTACAACTAGGAAACAAAGGTAGTAAAATAAGGGAGCAACAGAGAGTGGCTCCGAACTTCTGAAAGAAAACACGCACTAGATTAATGCCATTAATTGCCGTGGCGTATTTTCAAAGTGACAAACAAACAATGTTATTATGTTACAATTTCTAATGCATTTACACGCAATTAGCTTAAAACATGAAAAACCTGCATAATAATTTTAAAGCTTTTTCTAAATTACACTACTGCTTAAATAATTTGTATTGTAATAGCCTTTTACCTTTGCTTTCTCTTTAAACCATTCTACTGTAGGAGTAGGTGAACCTGTTATCTTGCACACAAGCTTTGCCTCGTCTCCCTCTAAAGCCTCCAGCGGCTGCAAGGCGTCCACCACTTTTGGTGCTTCTCCGGTGGCTACAGATAAACAAACGTTATGGCCCTAATGACAGATTTATTGTATAACTTACAGCAACTTGGTGTGTGTTATTGATGAATATGAAAATCAGTTAAGGTATAATAAACAAGACGTTACAAAGAACAGAATGGGCTCGATATATACATAGTATAGTATATTTCTGTTTTCGGCCCTGAATTCGACTGAACGTATGTGAACTTACTAGAAGCTTGTATTCCTCAGTGATATAGATTTTAAATGCGAAGCGCCCAGAAGATGGCTTATGCTGTGTGAACGCTATTTAAATGCTATATTTTTTCTAAACTGCTACGGATGTCAATAAAAAAAAAACTACTGTACAACTATATCCATGGTACAACTTACGCTTCATATCTTCTAATGTAATAGGCGCTGTTTCGACCACTTCGACTGTGACAGGTGCGAGCACTTCCTGTGGGACTTCTCCCACTGGCGTTTCTACTTCCGGTTTTCCGGCGACTGGTTCTTCGACTTGTGGTTTTTCAACTTCTGGTTCCTCGACTTCCGGTTTTTCAACTTTTGATTTCTCCGGTTGTTTCTTTTCCTCTACAGGTTTCTCGTTTACCAATAGCTCAGTTGTAGCAGAGGTAGAACCAAGTTCATTGGTCGCAACACACTTGTAGTCTCCTTCGTCATCAAGTGTGGCGTCGCGAATGGTTAGTGTGCTGGTTTTGCCGTCATAGTCCGCCCTCACGCGATTATCGGTCGTCACAGGCTCGTCGTCTTTAAACCATTCTAAAGTCAATCAATAAGATTTTAAGTCATGTAAGAATACCTAAAATACAAGATATCCTAACATCGCTTCAAAACACGCAAAATACAAGGGCTATGTTTCTGGTGCTAATAAGAGTATTCAATATTATAATATTTTTCTTGATAAATTAGGAAAATGACCTCAGGATGAACCGTTTCATTGAATAAAAACACAACACGAGATGGAGCTATGTCTAGTCTAAGCTATTTTAAGCTTAGCTATACGGGAGTGACAACGAGTATCACTTCATCGCGCGGCGCCTTTTTTCTTTGTAATATTAGCTTTATAAGCGTTAAAAGCATAATCGTAGTAAAAGAACATGCTAAATGTGTTAAAATCACACATAGTGATTCCACATGAACACGAATTACAAAACAACCAACCAGACACAACCAGGCCCAACCAGAAAGGAGATTACTGTTTTTACATAATCATTCTTCAATACAATTAAAAATATTAAGCTTAAACAATAAAATCGTTCTCGAAAATTTAAGCCTTGTGCGGTTTTAAAACAATTACAAGGTACAATCTAAGAGCATCGTATGGGGAACACATTCGGAGAATTGCTTTCAGAGCTAGCTAGTATATGGCTCGGCTTACACAAAGGGCGCGGTCATCTTATTTTTCAGCGGCGTTATTTCTTTTTTTGTTGCTTGCTTAAGATATCAAAATTCCTCCATCAAAAAAGAAGAAGCATGTCTAAAAATATATGAGGCGATCCAACTTACACCTGCGAGGGTAAGACCATCGGGGCGAACATCAGCGGCGCGGACGGTAGGCACGAGACCGTCCCGCATTCACTGACTAGTACTCGAATAAATCGTGTGACCTCGGGGTCAACATGTAAATTGTTCAGATCGAAATCAAACTGTATATTCTGTTTAATAGTTTTGCCACCTTATTAAATATTTTTGCTAATTCTTCGAACAATGTATTAGGGGACTTTTGCTTGAGTCAAATAATTCTTAATAATTAAGGTACCTTTAATTTGCCCGAGTAAACTTGTGAACAGGGAACATTTGGTTGCTTACGTTACACTCTTGGACAATCCTCCTCTTTCTATTATAAAATGTCACATTCTTAATGTTCCCTACATTATAAACTATGCTTTTTCACAACAAATCAGAAATATTTCATGTTCTCAGAAAATGTATGACATTCGCTGTAATAAAAATATGTACAGCTTTTTATATCTTATTGAAATTGTAAAAGGAACACCTTGTTCAACTAAAACAAGATTGTTAGATGATTTTTATATTAATCAAAGGTTTAAAAGCACACACAAAAAATAAGTATCTGTTATTATAACAAAATTTCTAAAACGCTTAGTGGGACTACAATTGCCAGAAAAGAGATAGACAGATTTTCTATCTCTTCTTAGGGAACTTCGGGTTCCCTAACGAACAAACATTCATATTGTAAATGAGTTTCTTACCGATAGTAGGTTGAGGTTCGCCGGATACTTTGCATTCGAGCTTGGCGTCTTCGCCCTCGCTGATCTCCTGTGGCTGGAGCTCAGAAACAAGACTCGGCGCCTCACCCTTAGGCTTTGAAGCTGTATACCGCGATAAATGAATAAATGAGTCAGATGAGTATAGGAATAAATTCTATCAAACCGCAGGTAAAAACATGTTTCTTGTGGTGGGTTAGTTGATGGTCTGAGTAAACAGGAGAGGAGAGGGCTGGCCCTTGTCGCGCCCTGCGAAGATAGCGACGTCAGGTGAATACCGGGCCTCACTTTCACGCAGAAACATTACGTGATGTCAAATGTAAATTCGTATGCGTTGCGGGATGCCTGTGTTAATAGTGTTCCCGGAATAATGATGATACGAGGTGAATTGGGTACTGGCAAAACAGGCACGAACTAACCCACGACAATAACGAATATATTCACATGAAAAAATCATCTATGAAAAAGGGCATTATACTGGGGGGGGGGGGGGGGGGCTATGTACCCAAACAGGTACAGGTTACAACAAATAATAGTTAGTATTGTGTAGTTAGCGAGTTAGTATAGTATAGTTAGTATATCTTTATCTCATGTTAGTGCAATTATGAAGTTATTTTTTTATATTTATAACACATGTTGACACCGTCAAGGCGATGCCCATAACAATCAGGACACTTCACCTTCAATCTGAACGTCAATGGTGGTGGAAGAGGTGCCCATCTTGTTTTGCGCCTCGCACGTGTAGCTTCCTGCGTCGTCTGGTTCGGTTGTGTGAATGTTCAATGTGTAGGTGTCTCCCCTTGGGCGAATATTCAATCTACTGCTCTGCCGAATAGGTTTCCCATCCTTGAACCATTTGACATCGGGTCTAGGATTCCCCAATATAGTGACGTTAATTACTAGTTCCTCTTTCTCAAGAAGGACTATCTTCTCTGTGCGTTCAGGTCTCGTGATTTCTGGAGGAAACATTTTCTCTGTCACCTTGAGGTCGCCACGGCAGGTCACTTTCCCGACCTGGTTGGTTGCAACGCATTTGTACGTGTCGTCGTCGTCCCGCACTGTGGTCTTGATAATCAAAGTGTATGAGTCACCTTCTTCGATAAACTCATAACGGTCGGTATCCGTTAGCTTGGTTGTGCCACAGAACCATTCCACGTTTGGAGTTGGTGTCCCAACTACTCTCACGTCTAAACGAGCTTCCTGACCTTCTTCTACCTCAACTGGCTTCAACTTTTTGGTGAAATCAGGCCTTACTAGTGCGGTAATACGAACGCGAGTTTCTGACTTCACTGACCCGATATCGTTACGAATAACGACCTGGTATTCGGTGTTGTCATCAAGTCGGGTTTCCTTGATGGTTAATGTAGTTGTGTTATCCGTGGTAGTGATCTTATAGCGACGTCCGTCTCTCACTGGGGTGCTAGCCTTGAACCATTCAGCCACAGGCGCTGGAGTCCCGGTGAATTTACACGTCAGGGTAACAGGGTTCCCTTCCAATTCTTCCATCTCCTGGAGTGATTCGGTTATCTCAGGGGCTTCTCCCGCTGGTTTCTTAGCTAAGACAATAAAGCGTATAGAGCCTATTACTTGGAAAATCCCGGCCACAAATAAAACTGAGTAAGACCCGTATTGGTGAGATTGGTAACATCGTTTCATGAGCAGAAATATATAAATGCTTACCTTCAACATTGACGATAAATGTCCTGGTGTTAACTCCGGCCTTGTTCTTAGCTTCACATTTGTACGTGCCCGAGTCATTAGGCGTGACAGCCATGATATCAACAATACAACTATCACCTTTGTGATCAATAATGATACGATCATCTTCTGTTAAGGGCTTGTTGTCTTTGGTCCAGTGGACCTCAGGCTTGGGTTTACCGGTAACATGCAACTCCAGGGTCATGTCATCATCTTCTATCAATGTAAGCTGTGTCGCTTCCTCTTCCGCGAATTCAGGGGCAACAAGTAATTCTTCGATTTGTATTTCCGCCTCGGCGGTTGCTTTTCCAGTATCGTTGGTTGCCTGACAGATGTAGACGCCTGAGTCGAGTGGCTTAGCGTTACCTATAATTAACGAGAAAAGGTCTCCTTCTTCATCGTCAACGATAAGGAAACGACCTTCGTCTGCAACCTTCTGATCGCCTTTGAACCAATCAACGGTTGGCTCAGGTTTCCCACCTACTCGTGCATCCAATCGAATTTCATCACCTTCTAAGACGGTCACGTTTTGAGGGGTTTTCTTAAAGAAAGGCTTCTCGGTGGCTTCATTTACAAGGAGCTCAGCTTCAGATGTAGCTACCCCTGATTCATTTTTGGCAACAACCTTGTACAAAGCCTCATCATCAAGTTCTACATGACGCACTTCAAGAACAACCGAGTCTTTGTCCCTCTCTATTTTGATTCGTTGTGTTTCCTTCAGGGGCTGGTCACCCTTAAGCCATTCCGTAGTTGGAGCCGGCTCCCCTGTCACGGTGCACTCTAGCCTGGCAGTCTCTTTTTCCATGAGTTCCAATGTTTCGAGGGGTTTCGTGAACTTTGGAGCAACCCCTTTAGGTTTCGCTTCTAAGATTTAAGTGCACCATGCTTTTAGAATATAACGAGGCATGCAACATGCGAGAATTTAAAGTTATATGGTCTGAAATACCAGAGAAGATTTTCCAGTAGAATAATGAAATCCGAATCAATACGACCACCAGCTTAATCTGTACTCTGGTTATTACGGACACTTAGGGTTTAGAGTTATCAACTCCCAACTGTGCATGCGCACAAAGCTTGGATGTCATATTTAACGAGTTCTAATAAAATTGATGCTCTTATCAAATATTAATAATCAGTCATGCCATGCCGATACATGCTTAATTCTTGACATGCTTTTGACTTACTAAATTTTTAAACTAAAGGAAATACGTCATCTTTATCTTCTGTTATCACACCGTATCGTACTTGGTCACTTACTTTCAACGTTGACATCAAACTCCTTGCTGGCGGTGCCATGCTCGCTCTTAGCTGTGCACTTATAGCGCCCGCTGTCTTCGGGCTTTGCATCTGATAGCACAAGTACACACTCGTCATCCTTAGTGGTGGTCGTCAGGCGGTCTGTCTTTTTTATTGGCTTGTCGTCTTTGGTCCACTTAATTTCCGGCTTTGGTTTCCCTCTCACGCGAACGCTGAGGTCTAGTTCGTCACCCTCAGTGATATTGATTGGAGCTAATTAAAAGGGAAAATAATTCAAACGGTAAGAGCATTAACACTATCTTTGAGTTTCCCTTAAGACATTAGCTTTTTTCCTCCTCGCAAAAAGGAATAGCACAACGATATAATTTAATACTAACCTGTATCCCCGAAGACCTCAGGTGCCGAAGTCTTTTCTTTCACCGAAAGCTCCACGATACATGTACTCTTCCCAGCCTCACTGGTTGCAATACACTTGTACGTGTCTGCGTCACTTAAGCGCGTGTCATCGATTATCAACGAATATAGATCCTCTTCGTCAATTATCTCAAAGCGACCCTCGTTATCAATCTTCGTTCTGTTCTTGAACCATTCCACCTTTGGAGTTGGCTTTCCATCAATTCTTACATCGAACCGGACTTCATCGCCTTCGAGAACCTGCAGGGGCTGCATCTTCTGCTTGAACTCAGGCTTCCTCAAAGTCTCCTTCACGAGAACCTCTGTAGTAATGGTGGCCTGGCCCACTTCGTTGGTCGCAACGCACTTGTACTCGCCCTCATCGTCTCGCTCAGAGGGCATGATCTTCAGAGTACACCGTTCTCCGCCGAATGTGGTCTTGATGCGATGGTCGTCTTGTACTTTCTCGCCATCTACCATCCACTCGACAGTTGGCGTTGGTTTGCCTTTGACGCGGGCGTCAAGACTGATGCGCTCTCCCTCGCGGACAGTTACAGGTTGAAGTTTCTTTGTGAACTCTGGTATGGTCCCCTTGTCTATAACAAAAACAATGACAATTTTAGTACAATTTAAACGCGGTTGGCGTCCTGCCATGGGGACACATTTTGGAATTACCTGGAGATGCTTCAAATCCCCAAAATAAATATGAAGCTTTTTTTACCAACTCTCCATTTATCATGATGGGTTTTCTTTGTGAATCTTCACACAGTTAGCGTTATACCCTTATCCACTAAACATGACGACACCCAAAACGAGAGAAAATCGCTCAACAGCATAATCGCTTTGACTAAATTCTCTCCTCAGCTTATTGAAAAATAATGTTCGGCTTCAATAATGCGAGGCACGGGGCCACGTTGTTACTCACCTTTGATATTAACTTCATAGGTCCTGGTGTCCTTGCCAGCGGGGCTTTCAGCTACGACAGTGTACTTGCCTGAATCATCAGGCTTTCCCCCTTTGATCTTGAGTGAGTGTTCGTCATCCTTGGCCTTGACCTCAAGGCGCCTCGTGCTCTTTACAGGCTTGTCATCCTTGAACCACTCAACCTTCGGTGTCGGTTTTCCAGTGACGGTCAAGTCAAGAGACACGTCGTCTCCAGTGTTAACGTCGAATGTGGACTTTTCCGGCTCTTTTTGAAATTCGGGAGCGATCTCTTTTGGTTTGACAGTGAGTACAGCTTCGCATGTTATCTCGTCGACATCATTGGCAGCGATACAAGTGTATTTACCAGTATCTCCCAATTTAGTATTCTCAATCACCAGTGTGAAGATTTCTTCCTTGACGGCGTCAATGTGTACAAAGCGTCCTTCGTCAGGGATAAGTTCTTCGCCTCTGTACCAATCGATCGATGGTTCTGGCACACCATCAACGTGTACATCGAATCGCGCCTCCTCACCCTCCATTACTTCGATGTTTTTCATAGTTTCAATGAACACTGGCGCTTTCGTTTCTGGTGAAGCTGCCTCCTCTTCCGGGACCTCTGGAATGGTTTCTACCAAGGGCTCTAAGATTGGAGTGGCCGCATCGGCTTGAGCTGGAGCTTCTAAAGATCAAATGAAGAACAAAAATAAATATGTTTACCTTGCTTTGAGAAGCATGGTCATTTAGAGCATTGGTATCCAGTCATTTGTCCACAACCCGATTCGTCCAGAAGTTGAGTCAACTCGTCCACAAGTAGAGTCAACTCGTCCACAAAATTAGAGTCAATTCGTTTAGTTTAAACCTAGTAGGGAACAATAATTATCTTTCAATATGATCTGTTCTAATCTGAAGTTGAAATTTCACTTCGACGATCTGTGCTAATGATCGATATCAGATCCAGGACCATTAACAAAATACGGTCAAAACAAAGGAGAGATAACTTCCGAACCGAGGTCAGAATTTATCTATCAGGATTTATACGTTAAAAAAACACTCTACTAGATTGGGCCACAGAGGCTTTCCAAAGGGTATCAAAATATCTCATGGTAAACAGGGCTAATGCAAGACTGTTGTACATACCCTGCTCAGGCTTGCTGGTCACAAGCAGTTTTCCTTTACTACTGTCCTTGCCAGCCTCATTCATAGCCACCACGCTATACACGGCGTCATCTTCCGGGGCGCAACCCTCAATCACCAGGGAGAACAGTTCCTTATCCTTGTCGTCCACATCGTCAATGATAATAAACTTGCCAGAATCGTCTAATAGTTCGTCATTCTTGAACCATTCAACAACTGGCTCAGGTTTTCCAGCCACGCGAATATCAAAACGCACTACGTCACCTGAATAAAGATAAATACACAAATTAAAACACAGCCAGGCTAGCCAATAAATAATGATTAGGTAGTTAAGAAGATGGGATGTTTACAAGTGTTGACCACCCATTCAATTGGACTAGAAATTAAAAAAATGAGTAAGCCATAGAGAAATAAATGGAGCTGTCCCAAAATTTTAGAAACCCTTCCCGAACATGGATAAAAGAAAATGCAAAATAGAGAAAAACATTTAGAGCCCAAAATATAGCATATCCCTAGTACGATTTGTTAAAATAGAAAATGTTACGGTACCTTCGTTTGCCTCAGTGTCCTTGAGCCCCTCCTTGATAACAGGAAGTGAGATGCCTTCTTCAACAATCAGCTCGGTCTTGACGTCTACACTTCCAGCAATGTTGGTTACCACACACTTGTATTCTGCCTCGTCGTCTAGCTCAGCCGACTGGATGATCAGTGTGTGTTGGTCGCCATCGGTGTCGTACATGATGCGCTCATCCTCTTCTAGCAGGTAGTCGTCTTTGTACCAGAGAACCTGAGCATCGGGACCACCGGAAATCACACACTCAAGTCGGACCGAGTCGCCTTCTAGAACATCGATCTCATCATTCAAAGGCTTTATGATGATTGGTGCTGAAACAAACAAAGCTAAGGCTTGCACTAGTGCTCGAAAAAGGTGGCAAAAACGATCGCACCTGTTGCAAACGTGTTGGAGATGATGTAACACTGCAACATTTCTTTTGTAATCTTTTACATACCTGGTACCGCAGCGTCCACTACCTCTTCGACAGGGGTGACTTCAGCAGCTTCTTTTACTAAAGTAAAAAAAAAGTGGACGATAAAAATATAATTTCAAGAAATGGATCGTCAAAAAAGAATAAATTACTCACCTTCAACGATGACCTCTGCATCTGTCACAGCCTCACCAGCGACATTTTCAGCCACAACCTTATAATACATTGCCTCATCTTCAAGGGTAACGGGAGAAATCGTCATGGTGTGCTTGTTTCCGTCTTTGGTAAAGGTGTGCCTCTCATCTGGCACTAGCTCTTTGTTGTCCTTGAACCACTTAATGTGTATAGGGCTGGTTCCATCTGTCTCAACCAACATATCAACTGTGGACCCCTCCTCAAGCTCTTGGTCCTTCAGCGGAGTGACAAACCTCGGTGGCTCAGCCCTAAAAAGAAATAGTCTAAATCAAACAATGCAAATAATAATAATAATAATGGACATAAAATGAGAAAATACTTACTCTGATTCCACAGCTTCCAACTCTGAAACGAAAACAAAATAGTCGTTATGTCACATAAAATACAATATTCTTAATAGATAAAACAAGCAAAGGAAATACCAGAGGATGCGGAACTTTCTATCGTCTATTACGCTGTCTCATCAACTCGAGGGTTTTTTTAGTTGACCATCTTCCACATCGACACCCTTACCTTCCACTATAACTTCTGCAGAAGTGCTGGTATCGCCCATTTTGTTTCTGACCGTGCAGGTGTAAAGTCCCTCATCATCTACATCAGATTTGCTAATAGCGAGAGTGCTACTCGTCTCGTCCGTCTTGATGGTGACCCTATTGTCGGCAACCACACGATGGGCGTCCTTTGTCCATGTAACGCTCGTTTCACCTTCGCTGACAAACTCCGCGACTAGCGTTACGGGCGTAGTCTCTTCTACTTCCGCATCGACTAACTCTTTGGTGATCCGAGGTCCAGCTGGTTCAGTAGGTTCTTCTATTCAAGGAGGAAAAAATCTTTTTAAAAGAATCAGTGACACTTTCGAATGAAATAACTTTAGTAATTCAGATATGCAAAAGTGTGTATCAAAATTTAATTATTATTATCATTATAAGTACTTACCCTGCTTAGGCCTGCTATGCACAAGCAGTTTTCTTTTACTAGTGTCCTTGCCAGCCTCATTCATAGCCACCACGCTATACACAGCGTCATCGTCCGCGGCGCAACCCTCAATCACCAGGGAGAATAGTTCCTTATCCTTGTCGTCCACATCGTCAATGATAATGAATTTACCAGAATCTTCCACGAGCTCGTCATTCTTGAACCATTCAACCACTGGCTCAGGTTTTCCAGCCACGCGAATATCAAAACGCACTATTTCACCTAAACAAAAACATATACAAAAGTTATAATACAGTTATACAAGCCTTGCACGACTAATAGATAATTAGCAACACTTTAAACTATAATAACGCTATGTAACCTTCATTGGCCTCAGTGTCCTTGAGCCCCTCCTTGATAACAGGAAGTGAGATGCCTTCTTCAACAATCAGCTCGGTCTTGACGTCTACACTTCCAGCAATGTTGGTTACCACACACTTGTATTCTGCCTCGTCGTCTAGCTCAGCCGACTGGATGATCAGTGTATGTTGGTCGCCATCGGTCTCGTAACTGACGCGCTCATCCTCTTCTAGCAGGTAGTCGTCTTTGTACCAGAAAACATGAGCATCGGGCCCACCGGAAATCACACACTCAAGTCGGACCGAGTCGCCTTCTAGAACATCGATCTCATCGTTCAAGGGTTTTTTAATGAAAGGGGCTTCTGAAATAAAATATATAAGTTATAAATTTTAAAAAACTTTTTTTGTTTGCAGAGACACTTAACCCACCCCACCGTACCTTCAGCTGGAGTAACCGACACGGGCATTATAACCTCCTTAGGGACAGGAGCCTCATCTTCCATCGGAACAGTAACTTCTACAGGCTTGAAGCTGATAGGGGCAACTGACTCTTCTTCTACGAGCGGCTTTTGCACAGCACTGGAAGGTTCGGGCTTCTTGGCCTCCTTTTCAGGCTTTATGAAGGGAGCTTCATCTCCTATAGGCACAGAGATCTCAACTGGTTTGAATGCCACAGGAGTAAATTCTGCTTCCGTCACTGTCGGCTTTTTGTCTTCACCAGGTGCAGTGATTGACATATCCACGGCTCCAAAAGGTTTTCTTCCAGCAATAGAGGCCTCTGACGTTAATCGTTCTCGCTCTTTGTCCTTCAGCCCCTTTATATCCACTTCCACAGGGCCGAACTTTGGCTTTTGTACAGGAATTGTGATCTCTGTTTTGCCAGGGGTGGGCGTTACCCTGAAATTACAAAAATTTGGAAATGACTCCTCAAATTCATGACTATTCTGCTGATATCTTATAACACCCGACCAATTCCTTACAAGTTATCGATCTATTTAATCTTTTTAATCTCTAACGTCATAATACCTACTCAATTTACTACAAAAGAAACATTTTACTCACTTTGGAATGATGCCTTCATCTTCGGCCTCTGATACTAAAAAACAAGAGGAAGTTTTACTCTAATGGAAATACGAGGCAAGTAAAGAACAAACAAACACATACCTGTCATGACTACGAGTTCTGCTTCGGAGACGGCTTTCCCAAATGGATTGCTGAGAACGATTTTGTAAGAGCCCTCATCGTCTGGAACAGTTTTAGTGATGACAAGGGTGCTGCTATCAGATTCGCGTATGATATGAACGCGATCATCTTCCCTAACGGGTTTATTCTCCTTAAACCATTGAACTTCTGGAATAGGTTTACCGGTAAATTTCACATTCATAGTGAAAGAGCTGTCCTCGACAATCTCATCGCTCTTCAGTGGCTCGACATACTTGGGAGCCTCACCCTCAGGCATTAGCGCTGCAGGTACAGAAAAAATAACGCATTTGTACACATTTAAACGGTTTTCATTGACCTTGAATTATTCCCAGGACAGTAAATAAAATAAATACTAGTAATACCTTCCTAGTTCTTCAAAAGTTTGAAGGAAAATGCTTAACTTCTCTTATATTCATCAATTTGCATTAACTGTTTTCAACACCATGTATCCATTTTTCAGTCAGATAATTATTTAAATTTGAAGGAAAATGGTAATTACCCAGAGTAATAATCGCGGAACTATCCATCTCACCTGAGATATCGACATTGATGTTTCTCGTTGTTGTACCAGACTTGTTTGTAGCCTTGCACGTGTACTTTGCGGTGTCGTCGGGAGAAGCACCCACGATTGTCAGCGAGTGGATGTCATCTCTGTAATCCACGCGAATCTTTTGACTCGGTTTCACTGGTTTGTCATCTTTGAACCATTGGATTTCAGGCTTAGGTTCCCCAGTTATTTTAACCTAGATGAAACAAAAACGATGTTTAACAAACGAGATTGATTTGAAAAGCATTGGATTTTCTTCAACATTAAAAAGGTTGAAGGACAACTAGTCTCAAAAAGATCCCAACCTCAAGTGTAAGATCCCCTCCATCAGAGATTTCTAGGGGTCCCTCGCCGACATGCGGACTGAACTCAGGTGGCGTTCCAACGTCGGTTATAGGCTTTTTCTTCTCAATCACGGTTAACTTCGAAACAGTCATATCCTCCCCGGCATCATTGGATATGATGCATTTGTAGTTTCCTTTGTCGATCGGTTTGACATCTTCAATGATCAGTGTTGACGTGTCTTCTTCGGTGTTGATGAGGAACCGGCCAGTGTCGGAGACCAACGTGTCCTCGTGATACCAATCAACATCAGGTGTTGGTGATCCTTCGTACTTCACTCTGAACCAAACCGACTCGCCGGTGATGATTTCAGTGTCGTGTGTTGTCTCGATAAACTTTGGTTTTACAAGCGCCTCATTGACAAGCAGCTCTGCTACTGTTGCGGCCTTTCCGAAATCGTTCATTGCAAGGCACTTGTATTCGCCCTCGTCATCAAGGCAAGAAACTGCAAACGTTTACAAATATGCGTTAAGTCGTTTGAGATTTATTCGAGATCTAAAAAAGTGCTTTTAAATAACATTCTAGAGATAAACAATATAAAAATAAAATAGTTTCTAAATGTCAAGTTGATTTTTAAGCAAACATGTTCTCGTGCTTGAGGTTTTACCAGAGGCTTACATTATGTGCAAAGTAATTACCTGTGATATTAAGCACACACGTCTCTCCATCAAAGACTGTGGTAATCCTGTCATCCTCTTTGACAACATCCCCGCCTTTTAGCCATGTTATCTGCGGCTCTGGTGTCCCCGTGACACTGCATTCCAGTCGCACAGGTTGAGTCTCGAATACCTCTAAAACTTTTAAGGGCTTGATAAACTCGGGAGCGGCGCCCTCTGGATTTTCGACTGCAATAAAATTTGTTATTCGAAATAAGCACACAAAGACTGTTAATCTCTTCTACCTTCAGGGTAATCACAATTGACTGACCACAATGTAAAGAGCAATTGTTACCTATCGTGATGTCAAACATCTGGGTAAATGTTCCTGAATCATTCTTCGTCACACATTTGTAAGTGCCAGCATCGCTAGGGGAAGCAGACGTGATGGTCAGCTCGTAGTCATCAACGGTAGTTTTGATAACATATGGCTTTCTGTTGGAGAGTTTTCTGTCATCTTTGTACCACTCCACTTCCGTCCGAGGAGTACCACTGACAGCTACTTTCATGGTTATGTCTGAGCCTTCAACAGTACGGACAGGCGTCTTATCCAGCTCCGATATTTTCGTCAAAACCTGAACATAAAAACGTTTAAACAATCAACATTTTCAGGCTGTAAGAAGGCATAATAAGTGAAATTTATATTGATGGTTAGGCCAAACGAGAAAAAGAAATTAAGAGTTCTACATTACCTGTAGAGTGGCTGTGCTTGTTGCCTTTCCCGCCTCGTTCACGGCGACACACTCATATTCACCAGCGTCCTCAGGAATAACATCTTCAATGACAAGGGAGTAAAGCTCCTTGTCCTGGTCATCTACATCATCGATAATCATGAACCGACCGAGATCCTGCAGCTGCCGGCCATCCTTGAACCATTCCACAAGTGGTTGAGGACTGCCGCGGACACGGACATCGAACCGGGCAACATTCTCCTCCTTGATCTCAAGCGACTTTAAAGGTTGGATTATGACGGGCATGAGAACCGCTTCTTCGACAATCAACTCGGTCGTCATGGAAACCACACCACGGTCTGTAGCAATGTCACATCTAAAAATTGTTAATAGTTCAACAGTTGAGGCGAAAAAAAGATATTAGGACAGCTAGAAATACGATAAAATTGACAAATATCATAATTGATATTGAATGATAATCGAATATAGCTGCAAAAAGATAAGTAACACACTGTAAGGCTATAACCAGAAATTTTGACATCTATCGTCTTGTTCCAATAGATCAGTAAAAATATATATCTAGTAAATGTACCTCCACAATTAAGTATCAAAACAAGCAATAATTGATCAACAAATATTTTTTAGTCATACCTGTATTCTGCTTCGTCGTCAATAACAATATCGTGTATTCTCAACGAACAGAGTCCATTATCAAACGCTGTCTCAAACCGTGGACTATCTCCCAAAGGAACATCATCTTTGTACCACGTGATTCTCGCGTCCTCCGCGCCTGAAGACTGACACTCAATAGTCACAGACGAGCCTTCCACTACTTCGATCTCTTTAGAGTATTCCTGGATCTGCGGGCCCGTGTCAACCCCTATATGGGCAGTGGATAAATGAAATTAAATGAATTTATGAATTCAGGACACAACCCTCATAAACACACCTTCAGCTAGAAACTCGTTTCTTTTCTAAGCGGATAGTTAAAAAAGGCTCAGGTATACACCCAATTTCCTTGAAGACTAAAGATTCACAATAATATATGTGGACAACAAATTAAAAAGGAACCAGTAACAAACATGTAAAAGGCTGTGTCGCGCTGCATTAAGAAAATTAAGACTAATTTATAATAATATGCAAATCCCCTGGACAACTACCGATAACTATCACTACCACGGAACCTTAAGTACAGGCCGGCGTCAAAATCCAATACAAGGATGATAAGAAAAAAAAATTTAACTAATAAGTATATTCAACCTTGACACCAGTGACAGTGCTGAATAACGTATGCGCATGCGCGTGTTCTGGCGAAAACAAACAAAATATCAGTGTTGAATCGTTCGAGAAAAGGCACGAAAGGCTGACTTCGGTGGCTGTTTTGACTTACTGTACAGCATTAAAATTATACTGTACAAAAGATGACAGATTTGTGTGATAATGAGGGAATCATAAAGAAAATTATAGCCTTATGTTTGGTCTAGTTTTCTTAGCATTCGCCAAAATGTGACAGTTCGCCGGTAAAACGCCGCCATTTCAAAACAAAAAGGCTGGTTTAACCGCGCGGTACTGGAATTAGTCTTGCGTTTTTCAGCACTGTCGACACCAGTAACTAAAGTAACTACCTTCCATATTGACTTGGAATGTCCGTGTGACAGTTCCACCTTTGTTTGTAGCGGTACATTTATAGGTTCCCTGATCCGAGGGAGACGGACTCTTTACAATAAGCGTGAGACGGTCGTCTACCCTCTCAAACGTATACTGGCTACTTCTAAAATCTATATCTTCATCATCCTTAGTCCATTTAAAATTTGGCTCAGGTTTTCCAGCAACACGTACAGAAAGACGAACATCACCACTATCGGTAAGTTCAAATGGTGCTATACTTGTATCTTCAACAAAATGCGGAGCTACCGTATCATCGACCTCAATTAACTTTTTCGCCTTTCTGCGCTCGCCCTCGATGGTCACATCAAACGACTTTGTGCTGGTTCCGACATCACTGGAAACTTGGCATTTGTACACTCCCGAGTCGTGGGCACCAACATCTTTTATTCTCAGTACGACAATTCCATCATCCTGCTCTGAAATGATAACTCGATCATCTTCTTTCAAGTCTTTGTCATCTTTTGTCCACTCAACTTCTGGGAAAGGTTTTCCAGTAACTTTAACGGTCAGCCTTAGTTCCCCCTCATCAGTGATCTTAAATTCTTCAACGGTGCTATCTGACACAAACTTCGGCCGTTCCTCACCCTTCCGTGGCTTTCTCTTTTCAGACTCTTTTGGTGCAGGTCCTTCGCTTTCAATATCAACACTAAAAGTTCTAGTAGACTTGCCAACATCACTAGTCAAAGTGCATCTATAGGAGCCGGAGTCATCGGGTGAAGCTTCCCGAATGGTCAGAATGTATCTGTCTTCTTGATGATCTAGCTCTACATTTGGGAGCTTATCCACTGGCTTGCCATCTTTCGTCCACGTCACTTCAGGTTCTGGTTTTCCTGTAACTTTCACAGTGAGCCGCACATCGCCTTCATCTGTACTTTGGAATGGAACAAAAGAACCATCTTCAATAAATTTGGGTTTAACAGCGTCCTTGGGTATTGTCTTCCTTGTGTCGTCCACAGACACATCAAACGTCCGTCTTCCTAACCCTGCTTCATTGGACACCTCGACTGTGTAAGTTCCTTCGTCTTTTTTTGTTGGTTCTTTGATAACCAGTGAATATGTGTCATCTTCCTCAGTGATTGTTATATGCTCATCCGGCGAAACTGGGACATCATCTTTCAGCCATTCTACTGACGGCTGTGGCTTGCCTGTCACCTGAACAGTCAATTTGATGTCACCTTCCTCGGTTACCTCGAAAGGTTTGATTTCATCAGACTCAAGGAATGTAGGTTCCTCTTTTAGCATTGCATCCACCTCTTCAATTTGCCTTGGTTTGTCAACTTTGGTCTCTACAGGTTTAACTTTAGCAGGCATAACCTGCTCTTCTGGAACAGGTTCTTTTACATGCTTAATTCTTTTCTCAAGGTGTTCTGTCTCATCGACCTCAATTAACTTCTTCGCCTTTCTGCGCTCGCCCTCGATGGTCACATCAAACGACTTTGTGCTGGTTCCGACATCACTGGAAACTTGGCATTTGTACACTCCCGAGTCGTGGGCACCAACATCTTTTATTCTCAGTACGACAATTCCATCATCCTGCTCTGAAATGATAACTCGATCATCTTCTTTCAAGTCTTTGTCATCTTTTGTCCACTCAACTTCTGGAAAAGGTTTTCCAGTAACTTTAACGGTCAGCCTTAGTTCCCCCTCATCAGTGATCTTAAATTCTTCAACGGTGCTATCTGACACAAACTTCGGCCGTTCCTCACCCTTCCGTGGCTTTCTCTTTTCAGACTCTTTTGGTGCAGGTCCTTCGCTTTCAATATCAACACTAAAAGTTCTAGTAGACTTGCCAACATCACTAGTCAAAGTGCATCTATAGGAGCCGGAGTCATCGGGTGAAGCTTCCCGAATGGTCAGAATGTATCTGTCTTCTTGATGATCTAGCTCTACATTTGGGAGCTTATCCACTGGCTTGCCATCTTTCGTCCACGTCACTTCAGGTTCTGGTTTTCCTGTAACTTTCACAGTGAGCCGCACATCGCCTTCATCTGTACTTTGGAATGGAACAAAAGAACCATCTTCAATAAATTTGGGTTTAACAGCGTCCTTGGGTATTGTCTTCCTTGTGTCGTCCACAGACACATCAAACGTCCGTCTTCCTAACCCTGCTTCATTGGACACCTCGACTGTGTAAGTTCCTTCGTCTTTTTTTGTTGGTTCTTTGATAACCAGTGAATATGTGTCATCTTCCTCAGTGATTGTTATATGCTCATCCGGCGAAACTGGGACATCATCTTTCAGCCATTCTACTGACGGCTGTGGCTTGCCTGTCACCTGAACAGTCAATTTGATGTCACCTTCCTCGGTTACCTCGAAAGGTTTGATTTCATCAGACTCAAGGAATGTAGGTTCCTCTTTTAGCATTGCATCCACCTCTTCAATTTGCCTTGGTTTGTCAACTTTGGTCTCTACAGGTTTAACTTTAGCAGGCATAACCTGCTCTTCTGGAACAGGTTCTTTTACATGCTTAATTCTTTTCTCAAGGTGTTCTGTCTCATCGACCTCAATTAACTTCTTCGCCTTTCTGCGCTCGCCCTCGATGGTCACATCAAACGACTTTGTGCTGGTTCCGACATCACTGGAAACTTGGCATTTGTACACTCCCGAGTCGTGGGCACCAACATCTTTTATTCTCAGTACGACAATTCCATCATCCTGCTCTGAAATGATAACTCGATCATCTTCTTTCAAGTCTTTGTCATCTTTTGTCCACTCAACTTCTGGAAAAGGTTTTCCAGTAACTTTAACGGTCAGCCTTAGTTCCCCCTCATCAGTGATCTTAAATTCTTCAACGGTGCTATCTGACACAAACTTCGGCCGTTCCTCACCCTTCCGTGGCTTTCTCTTTTCAGACTCTTTTGGTGCAGGTCCTTCGCTTTCAATATCAACACTAAAAGTTCTAGTAGACTTGCCAACATCACTAGTCAAAGTGCATCTATAGGAGCCGGAGTCATCGGGTGAAGCTTCCCGAATGGTCAGAATGTATCTGTCTTCTTGATGATCTAGCTCTACATTTGGGAGCTTATCCACTGGCTTGCCATCTTTCGTCCACGTCACTTCAGGTTCTGGTTTTCCTGTAACTTTCACAGTGAGCCGCACATCGCCTTCATCTGTACTTTGGAATGGAACAAAAGAACCATCTTCAATAAATTTGGGTTTAACAGCGTCCTTGGGTATTGTCTTCCTTGTGTCGTCCACAGACACATCAAACGTCCGTCTTCCTAACCCTGCTTCATTGGACACCTCGACTGTGTAAGTTCCTTCGTCTTTTTTTGTTGGTTCTTTGATAACCAGTGAATATGTGTCATCTTCCTCAGTGATTGTTATATGCTCATCCGGCGAAACTGGGACATCATCTTTCAGCCATTCTACTGACGGCTGTGGCTTGCCTGTCACCTGAACAGTCAATTTGATGTCACCTTCCTCGGTTACCTCGAAAGGTTTGATTTCATCAGACTCAAGGAATGTAGGTTCCTCTTTTAGCATTGCATCCACCTCTTCAATTTGCCTTGGTTTGTCAACTTTGGTCTCTACAGGTTTAACTTTAGCAGGCATAACCTGCTCTTCTGGAACAGGTTCTTTTACATGCTTAATTCTTTTCTCAAGGTGTTCTGTCTCATCGACCTCAATTAACTTCTTCGCCTTTCTGCGCTCGCCCTCGATGGTCACATCAAACGACTTTGTGCTGGTTCCGACATCACTGGAAACTTGGCATTTGTACACTCCCGAGTCGTGGGCACCAACATCTTTTATTCTCAGTACGACAATTCCATCATCCTGCTCTGAAATGATAACTCGATCATCTTCTTTCAAGTCTTTGTCATCTTTTGTCCACTCAACTTCTGGAAAAGGTTTTCCAGTAACTTTAACGGTCAGCCTTAGTTCCCCCTCATCAGTGATCTTAAATTCTTCAACGGTGCTATCTGACACAAACTTCGGACGTTCCTCACCCTTCCGTGGCTTTCTCTTTTCAGACTCTTTTGGTGCAGGTCCTCCGCTTTCAATATCAACACTAAAAGTTCTAGTAGACTTGCCAACATCACTAGTCAAAGTGCATCTATAGGAGCCGGAGTCATCGGGTGAAGCTTCCCGAATGGTCAGAATGTATCTGTCTTCTTGATGATCTAGCTCTACATTTGGGAGCTTATCCACTGGCTTGCCATCTTTCGTCCACGTCACTTCAGGTTCTGGTTTTCCTGTAACTTTCACAGTGAGCCGCACATCGCCTTCATCTGTACTTTGGAATGGAACAAAAGAACCATCTTCAATAAATTTGGGTTTAACAGCGTCCTTGGGTATTGTCTTCCTTGTGTCGTCCACAGACACATCAAACGTCCGTCTTCCTAACCCTGCTTCATTGGACACCTCGACTGTGTAAGTTCCTTCGTCTTTTTTTGTTGGTTCTTTGATAACCAGTGAATATGTGTCATCTTCCTCAGTGATTGTTATATGCTCATCCGGCGAAACTGGGACATCATCTTTCAGCCATTCTACTGACGGCTGTGGCTTGCCTGTCACCTGAACAGTCAATTTGATGTCACCTTCCTCGGTTACCTCGAAAGGTTTGATTTCATCAGACTCAAGGAATGTAGGTTCCTCTTTTAGCATTGCATCCACCTCTTCAATTTGCCTTGGTTTGTCAACTTTGGTCTCTACAGGTTTAACTTTAGCAGGCATAACCTGCTCTTCTGGAACAGGTTCTTTTACATGCTTAATTCTTTTCTCAAGGTGTTCTGTCTCATCGACCTCAATTAACTTCTTCGCCTTTCTGCGCTCGCCCTCGATGGTCACATCAAACGACTTTGTGCTGGTTCCGACATCACTGGAAACTTGGCATTTGTACACTCCCGAGTCGTGGGCACCAACATCTTTTATTCTCAGTACGACAATTCCATCATCCTGCTCTGAAATGATAACTCGATCATCTTCTTTCAAGTCTTTGTCATCTTTTGTCCACTCAACTTCTGGAAAAGGTTTTCCAGTAACTTTAACGGTCAGCCTTAGTTCCCCCTCATCAGTGATCTTAAATTCTTCAACGGTGCTATCTGACACAAACTTCGGCCGTTCCTCACCCTTCCGTGGCTTTCTCTTTTCAGACTCTTTTGGTGCAGGTCCTCCGCTTTCAATATCAACACTAAAAGTTCTAGTAGACTTGCCAACATCACTAGTCAAAGTGCATCTATAGGAGCCGGAGTCATCAGGTGAAGCTTCCCGAATGGTCAGAATGTATCTGTCTTCTTGATGATCTAGCTCTACATTTGGGAGCTTATCCACTGGCTTGCCATCTTTCGTCCACGTCACTTCAGGTTCTGGTTTTCCTGTAACTTTCACAGTGAGCCGCACATCGCCTTCATCTGTACTTTGGAATGGAACAAAAGAACCATCTTCAATAAATTTGGGTTTAACAGCGTCCTTGGGTATTGTCTTCCTTGTGTCGTCCACAGACACATCAAACGTCCGTCTTCCTAACCCTGCTTCATTGGACACCTCGACTGTGTAAGTTCCTTCGTCTTTTTTTGTTGGTTCTTTGATAACCAGTGAATATGTGTCATCTTCCTCAGTGATTGTTATATGCTCATCCGGCGAAACTGGGACATCATCTTTCAGCCATTCTACTGACGGCTGTGGCTTGCCTGTCACCTGAACAGTCAATTTGATGTCACCTTCCTCGGTTACCTCGAAAGGTTTGATTTCATCAGACTCAAGGAATGTAAGTTCCTCTTTTAGCATTGCATCCACCTCTTCAATTTGCCTTGGTTTGTCAACTTTGGTCTCTACAGGTTTAACTTTAGCAGGCATAACCTGCTCTTCTGGAACAGGTTCTTTTACATGCTTAATTCTTTTCTCAAGGTGTTCTGTCTCATCGACCTCAATTAACTTCTTCGCCTTTCTGCGCTCGCCCTCGATGGTCACATCAAACGACTTTGTGCTGGTTCCGACATCACTGGAAACTTGGCATTTGTACACTCCCGAGTCGTGGGCACCAACATCTTTTATTCTCAGTACGACAATTCCATCATCCTGCTCTGAAATGATAACTCGATCATCTTCTTTCAAGTCTTTGTCATCTTTTGTCCACTCAACTTCTGGAAAAGGTTTTCCAGTAACTTTAACGGTCAGCCTTAGTTCCCCCTCATCAGTGATCTTAAATTCTTCAACGGTGCTATCTGACACAAACTTCGGCCGTTCCTCACCCTTCCGTGGCTTTCTCTTTTCAGACTCTTTTGGTGCAGGTCCTTCGCTTTCAATATCAACACTAAAAGTTCTAGTAGACTTGCCAACATCACTAGTCAAAGTGCATCTATAGGAGCCGGAGTCATCGGGTGAAGCTTCCCGAATGGTCAGAATGTATCTGTCTTCTTGATGATCTAGCTCTACATTTGGGAGCTTATCCACTGGCTTGCCATCTTTCGTCCACGTCACTTCAGGTTCTGGTTTTCCTGTAACTTTCACAGTGAGCCGCACATCGCCTTCATCTGTACTTTGGAATGGAACAAAAGAACCATCTTCAATAAATTTGGGTTTAACACCGTCCTTGTGGATTGTCTTCCTTGTCTCGTCCACAGACACATCAAACGTCCGTCTTCCTAACCCTACTTCATTAGACACCTCGACTGTGTAAGTTCCTTCGTCGTTTTTCGTTGGTTCTTTGATAACCAGTGAATATGTGTCATCTTCCTCAGTGATTGTAATATGCTCATCCGGCGAAACTGGGGCATCATTTTTCAGCCATTCTACTGACGGCTGTGGCTTGCCTGTCACCTGAACAGTCATTTTGATGTCGCCTTCCTCGGTTACCTCGAAAGGTTTGATTTCATCAGACTCAAGGAATGTAGGTTCCTCCTTTAGCATTGCATCCACCTCTTCAATTTGCCTTGGTTTGTCAACTTTGGTCTCTACAGGTTTAACTTTAGCAGGCATAACCTGCTCTTCTGGAACAGGTTCTTTTACATGCTTAATTCTTTTCTCAAGGTGTTCTGTCTCATCGACCTCAATTAACTTCTTCGCCTTTCTGCGCTCGCCCTCGATGGTCACATCAAACGACTTTGTGCTGGTTCCGACATCACTGGAAACTTGGCATTTGTACACTCCCGAGTCGTGGGCACCAACATCTTTTATTCTCAGTACGACAATTCCATCATCCTGCTCTGAAATGATAACTCGATCATCTTCTTTCAAGTCTTTGTCATCTTTTGTCCACTCAACTTCTGGAAAAGGTTTTCCAGTAACTTTAACGGTCAGCCTTAGTTCCCCCTCATCAGTGATCTTAAATTCTTCAACGGTGCTATCTGACACAAACTTCGGCCGTTCCTCACCCTTCCGTGGCTTTCTCTTTTCAGACTCTTTTGGTGCAGGTCCTTCGCTTTCAATATCAACACTAAAAGTTCTAGTAGACTTGCCAACATCACTAGTCAAAGTGCATCTATAGGAGCCGGAGTCATCGGGTGAAGCTTCCCGAATGGTCAGAATGTATCTGTCTTCTTGATGATCTAGCTCTACATTTGGGAGCTTATCCACTGGCTTGCCATCTTTCGTCCACGTCACTTCAGGTTCTGGTTTTCCTGTAACTTTCACAGTGAGCCGCACATCGCCTTCATCTGTACTTTGGAATGGAACAAAAGAACCATCTTCAATAAATTTGGGTTTAACACTGTCCTTGTGGATTGTCTTCCTTGTCTCGTCCACAGACACATCAAACGTCCGTCTTCCTAACCCTACTTCATTAGACACCTCGACTGTGTAAGTTCCTTCGTCGTTTTTCGTTGGTTCTTTGATAACCAGTGAATATGTGTCATCTTCCTCAGTGATTGTAATATGCTCATCCGGCGAAACTGGGGCATCATTTTTCAGCCATTCTACTGACGGCTGTGGCTTGCCTGTCACCTGAACAGTCATTTTGATGTCGCCTTCCTCGGTTACCTCGAAAGGTTTGATTTCATCAGACTCAAGGAATGTAGGTTCCTCCTTTAGCATTGCATCCACCTCTTCAATTTGCCTTGGTTTGTCAACTTTGGTCTCTACAGGTTTAACTTTAGTAGGCATAACCTGCTCTTCTGGAACAGGCCCCTTTTCTTTTCCTTGAACTTTCTCAGGATTCTTTTCTTCTTTTGGTTTCATTTCCTCTACCACTTTTTCTTCACGAGTAGTCAATTTCTCAAAAGTCATTTTCTTAATAGACTCTTCTGCCAAAACTGTCAACTCTTCTCCTTCAACGAAAGGCTTTTCTGCAAGAGGCTTAGCTCCACGTTCCGTAGGTTTCTCCTTCTTCGGTTTTACTTCCTCCACCTTCTTTTCTTTACGAGTGATCGGTTTCTCTAAAGGCTCTTCCTCTACAGCCTTTTCAGCCGATACTGGCAACTCTTTTTCTTCAACCAAAGGCTTTTCTTCAAGAGGCTTAGCTTCACGCTCCGTAGGTTTTTCCTTCTTTGGCTTAACTTCCTCCATCTTCTTTTCTTTACGAGTGATCGGTTTCTCTAAAGGCTTTTCGTCAACAGCCTTTTCAGCCGATACTGGCAACTCTTTTTCTTCAACCAAAGGCTTTTCTTCACGAGGCTTAGCTTCACGCTCCGTAGGTTTTGCCTTCTTTGGTTTAACTTCTTCCACCTCCTTTTCTTTGCGAGCGATCAGTTTCTTTAAAGGCTTTTCCTCAACAGCCTTTTTAGCCGATACTCGCAGCTCTTCCTCTATCAAAGGCTTTTCTTTAAGAGGCTTAGCTTCGCGCTCCGTAGGTTTTTCCTTCTTTGGCTTAACTTCCTCCACCTTCTTTTCTTTGCGAGCGATCGGTTTCTCTAAAGGCTTTTCCTCTACAGCCTTTTTAGCAGATACTTGTAACTCATCTTCTTGAACCAAAGGCTTTTCTTCGAGAGGCTTAGTCTCAAGTTCCGTAGGTTTTTCCTTCTTCGGTTTAACTTCCTCAACCTTCTTTTCTTTGCGAGCGGTCGGTTTCTCTAAAGGCTTTTCCTCAACAGCCTTTTCAGCCGATACTCGCAGCTCTTCCTCTATCAAAGGCTTTTCTTCGAGAGGCTTAGTCTCAAGTTCCGTAGGTTTTTCCTTCTTCGGTTTAACTTCCTCCACCTTCTTTTCTTTACGAGCGATCGGTTTCTCTAAAGGCTTTTCCTCTACAGCCTGTCCAGCCGATACTGGCAACTCTTTTTCTTCAACGAAAGGTTTTACTTCACGAGGCTTAGCTTCACGCTCCGTAGGTTTCTCCTTCTTCGGTTTTACTTCCTCTACCTTCTTTTCTTTACGAGTGATCGGTTTCTCTAAAGGCTTTTCCTCAACAGCCTTTTCAGCCGATACTGGCAACTCTTTTTCTTCAACCAAAGGCTTTTCTTCAAGAGGCTTAGCTTCACGCTCCGTAGGTTTTTCCTTCTTTGGCTTAACTTCCTCCATCTTCTTTTCTTTACGAGTGATCGGTTTCTCTAAAGGCTTTTCCTCAACAGCCTTTTCAGACGATACTGGCAACTCTTTTTCTTCAACCAAATGCTTTTCTTTAAGAGGCTTAGCTTCACGCTCCGTAGGTTTTTCCTTCTTTGGTTTAACTTCTTCCACCTCCTTTTCTTTGCGAGCGATCGGTTTCTTTAAAGGCTTTTCCTCAACAGCCTTTTCAGCCGATACTCGCAGCTCTTCCTCTATCAAAGGCTTTTCTTCGAGAGGCTTAGTCTCAAGTTCCGTAGGTTTTTCCTTCTTTGGTTTTACTTCCTCCACCTTCTTTTCTTTACGAGTGATCGGTTTCTCTAAAGGCTTTTCCTCTACAGCCTGTCCAGCCGATACTGGCAACTCTTTTTCTTCAACAGCCTGTCCAGCCGATACTGGCAACTCTTTTTCTTCAACGAAAGGTTTTACTTCACGAGGCTTAGCTTCACGCTCCGTAGGTTTCTCCTTCTTCGGTTTTACTTCCTCTACCTTCTTTTCTTTACGAGTGATCGGTTTCTCTAAAGGCTTTTCCTCAACAGCCTTTTCAGCCGATACTGGCAACTCTTTTTCTTCAACCAAAGGCTTTTCTTTAAGAGGCTTAGCTTCGCGCTCCGTAGGTTTTTCCTTCTTTGGCTTAACTTCCTCCACCTTCTTTTCTTTACGAGTGATCGGTTTCTCTGAAGGTTTTTCCTCTACAGCCTTTTCAGCCGATACTGCCAACTCTTTTTCTTTAACCAAAGGCTTTTCTTCAAGAGGCTTAGCCTCACGTTCCGTAGGTTTTTCCTTCTTTGGTTGAACTTCCTCCACCTTCTTTTCTTTGCGAGCGATCGGTTTCTCTAAAGGCTTTTCCTCTACAGCCTGTCCAGCCGATACTGGCAACTCTTTTTCTTCAACGAAAGGTTTTACTTCACGAGGCTTAGCTTCACGCTCCGTAGCTTTCTCCTTCTTCGGTTTTAATTCCTCCACCTTCTTTTCTTCACGAGTGATCGGTTTCTCTAAAGGCTTTTCCTCAACAGCCTTTTTAGCCGATACTGGCAACTCTTTTTCTTCAACCAAAGGCTTTTTATCAAGAGGCTTTGCATCACGTTCCGTAGGTTTTTCCTTCTTTGGTTTAACTTCCTCCACATTCTTTTCCTTACGAGTGATCGGTTTCTCTAAAGGCTTTTCCTCAACAGCCTTTTCAACCGATACTGTCAACTCTTTTTCTTCAACCAAAGGCTTTTTATCAAGAGGCTTAGCTTCGCGCTCCGTAGGTTTTTCCTTCTTTGGTTTTACTTCCTCCACCTTCTTTTCTTTACGAGTGATCAGTTTCTCTAAAGGCTCTTCCTCTATCAAAGGCTTTTCTTCGAGAGGCTTAGTCTCAAGTTCCGTAGGTTTTTCCGTCTTTGGTTTAACTTCCTCCACCTTCTTTTCCTTACGAGTGATCGGTTTCTCTAAAGGCTTTTCCTCAACAGCCTTCTCAGCCGATACGGGCAACTCTTTTTCTTCAACCAAAGGCTTTTCTTCAAGAGGCTTTGCTTCACGTTCCGTAGGTTTTTCCTTCTTTGGTTTTACTTCCTCCACCTTTTTTTCTTTACGAGTGATCAGTTTCTCTAAAGGCTCTTCCTCTACAGCCTTTTCGGCCGATACTGGCAACTCTTTTTCTTCAACCAAAGGCTTTTCTTCAAGAGGCTTAGCTCGACGTTCCGTAGGTTTCTCCTTCTTCGGTTTTACTTCCTCCACCTTCTTTTCTTTACCAGTGATCGGTTTCTCTAAAGGCTCTTCCTCTACAGCCTTTTCGGCCGATACTGGCAACTCTTTTTCTTCAACCAAAGGCTTTACTTCACGAGGCTTAGCTTCACGCACCGTAGGTTTCTCCTTCTTCGGTTTAACTTCCTCCACCTTCTTTTCTTTACGAGTGATCGGTTTCTCTAAAGGCTTTTCCTCAACAGCCTTTTCAGCCGATACTCGCAGCTCTTCCTCTATCAAAGGCTTTTCTTCGAGAGGCTTAGCCTCGCGCTCCGTAGGTTTTTCCTTCTTTGGTTTTACTTCCTCCATCTTCTTTTCTTTACGAGTGATTGGTTTCTCTAAAGGCTTTTCCTCAACAGCCTGTCCAGCCGATACTGGCAACTCTTTTTCTTCAACCAAAGGCTTTTCCTCAAGAGGCTTTGCTTCACGTTCCGTAGGTTTTTCCTTCTTTGGTTTAACTTCCTCCACCTCCTTTTCCCTACGAGTGATCGGTTTCTCTAAAAGCTTTTCCTCAACAGCCTTCTCAGCCGATACCGGCAACTCTTTTTCCTCAACAGCCTTTTCAGCCGATACTGGCAACTCTTTTTCTTCAACCAAAAGCTTTTCTTTAAGAGGCTTAGCTTCGCGCTTTGTAGGTTTTTCCTTCTTTGGTTTAACTTCCTCCACCTTTTTTTCCTTACGAGTGATCGGTTTCTCTAAAGGCTTTTCTTCAACAACCTTCTCGGCCGATACTGGTAACTCATCTTTTTCGACCAAAGGCTTATCCTCAAGAGGCTTTGCTTCACGTTCCGTAGGTTTTTCCTTCTTTGGTTTTACTTCCTCCACCTTCTTTTCCTTACGAGCGATCGGTTTCTCTAAAGGCTTTTCGTCAACAACCTTCTCGGCCGATACTGGCAACTCTTTTTCTTCAACCAAAGGCTTTTCTTCGAGATGCTTAGCCTCACGTTCCGTAGGTTTTTCCTTCTTTGGTTTAACTTCCTCCACCTTCTTTTCTTTGCGAGCGGTCGGTTTCTCTAAAGGCTTTTCCTCAACAGCCTTTTCAGCCGATACTCGCAGCTCTTCCTCTATAAAAGGCTTTTCTTCAAGAGGCTTAGCTTCACGCTCCGTAGGTTTCTCCTTCTTTGGTTTTACTTCCTCCACCTTCTTTTCTTTGCAAGCGATCGGTTTCTCTAAAGGCTTTTCCTCTACAGTCTGTACAGCCGATACTGGCAACTCTTTTTCTTCAACCAAAGGCTTTTCTTTAAGAGGCTTAGCTTCGCGCTCCGTAGGTTTTTCCTTCTTTGGTTTTAATTCCTCCACCTTCTTTTCTTCACGAGTGATCGGTTTCTCTAAAGGCTTTTCCTCAATAGCCTTTTCAGCCGATACAGGCAACTCTTTTTCTTTAAGCAAAGGCTTTTCTTCAAGAGGCTTTGCTTCACGTTCCGTAGGTTTCTCCTTCTTTGGTTTAACTTCCTCCACCTTCTCTTCCTTACGAGTGATCGGTTTCTCTAAAGGCTTTTCCTCAACAACCTTTTCAGCCGATACTGGCAACTCTTTTTCTTCAACCAAATGCTTTTCTTCAAGAGGCTTTGCTTCACGTTCCGTAGGTTTTTCCTTCTTTGGTTTTACTTTCTCAACCTTCTTTTCTTTGCGAGCGATCGGTTTCTCTAAAGGCTTTTCCTCAACAACCTTTTCAGCCGATATTGGCAGTTCTTCCTCTATCAAGGGCTTTTCTTCAAAAGGCTTCGCTTCACGTTCCGTGGGTTTTCCCTTCTTTGGTTTTACTTCCTCAACCTTTATTTCTTTACGAGTGATGGTTTCCACTAAAGGCTTAACCTCAACTTCCGTCTCAGCCGATACTGGCAACTCTTCTTCTTCAAGAGGCTTACCCTCACGTTCTGTAGGTTTTCCCTTTACTGGTTTTGTTTCACCTTCTATTTCGACACTAAACGTTCTAGTAGACTTGCCCGCGTCATTGGTTAAAGTACATTTGTAGGATCCAGAGTCATTTGGTGTTGCTTCTCGAATTGTAAGAGTGTAAATGTCTTCTTGGTGGTCAAGTCTTATATTTTGGATCTTATGAACCGGCTTTTCGTCTTTTGTCCAAGAGACCTCAGGCACTGGTTTCCCAGTTATTTTCACGGAAAGTCGCACATTCCCTTCTTCCGTACTTTCAAATGGAACAAACGAGTCATCTTCAATGAACTTGGGTCTCACAGTGCCCTCAAATAAACTAGTCGTTGTATCTTCAACTTTCACATCAAATGTCCGCGTTCCTGAACCAACATCATTAGTTATCTTAACCGTGTACATGCCCTCGTCGCTTTTTGTTGGTTCTCTGATAGTCAATGAGTAGATGTCATCTTCTTCAGTCATTTTGATATGGCTATCCGACAACACAGGTCTATCATCTTGAAGCCATTCAACTGACGGTTTCGGTTTGCCTGTCACTTTAACAGTCATTTTGATATCACCTTCCTCTGTAACCTCGAATGGTTTTACTTCATCAGTCTCTATAAATATGGGTTCCTGTTTGGGTTTGGATAGAACGTCTTCAATGATATTCTTTTCTGGCCTCGCTGGTTCTAAAGCCTTTTCATCTTGTAAAATCTTTGTAACAGACATCGTTTCTTCTGAAAGTGGCTTTTCATGGAAAGGCTCAACTTTAGGGTAATCTGGTTGTGCTGGTTCTGGCATGTCACTGTCAATTTCGACGTTGAATGTCCTTGTTGACCTACCATAATCACTGCTTATGGTGCATTTATAAGACCCCGTGTCATTAGGTGACGGTTCTCTTATGGTAAGTGTGTGTGTGTCATCTTGACGGTCTATAACAATATTAGGAAACGTATGAACAGTCTTGTCATCTTTAGTCCATGTCACTACAGGCTCCGGTTCCCCTTTCACTTTTACAGTAAGCTTGATGTCACCTTCATTCGTACTTTGAAATGGGACGAAAGAGCCATCTTCAGTGAATTTCGGTCGAATTATGTTGCCTGGTACATCTTCGAACGTTATAGAACCCTCGTCTTTTCTGATAACCATTTGCCTTTGATCTCTCTGTGTACTATCTTCGGTGTTCACATTGACGACAAAAGATCGGATATTTGTGCCAGCACGGTTCACTGCTGTACATTTGTACGTCCCTCTATCGTCTGATGATGGTGATTTGATTACCAGAGTATAAGTATCATCCATCTCTTCCATCACAATGTTGCTATTTGGAGTAAGCGGCTTATCGTCTTTTGACCACTTTACCTCAGGTTTGGGCTTTCCTCGAACAATGACTGTCATCCGAATGCTTCCCTCGTCCGTCATTTCAAAAGCTTCAACATCATCTTCATCAACAAAAGAAGGAAAGTCGTCATCTTTGCTCTTCAACATCCAATCTGTGCCTTTAATATCCACGTCAAACATTTGAGAACTGGTCCCAACACTGTTACTTGCCGTGCATTTGTAGATTCCTTCATCTTTGTCAGTTGGTGACTTGATAATTAAGGTGTATGTGTCATCATAAACTGACACTTGGATATGGTCAGTCTCGGTGATAGGTTTGCTGTCTTTTGTCCAAGTGACGGTTGGCTTTGGTTTACCAGCCACTCTAACCATAAGTTTCACGTCACCTTCTTCTGTCAGCTGAAAAGGGACCATGTCGTCGTCTTTAACGAATGTTGGCCTTACCAGATCCATGAGGATTGTGGTGGAAGTATCATCATCCTCTACTCTTAGATCGAACCTTCTCTCACTTCTACCATCCGTGGTCTCGGCAATACACGTGTACAAGCCCCTGTCCTCTTCTGTTGGTTTTACAACTGTTAGCGAATAAATACCATCATCCTCAGTAAACAAAAACTTGTTGTCTTGAGTGATAATCTTTTCGTCCTTCATCCAAGTGATAGTTGGCCTGCCTTTGGTTTTCACTGTCATTGTAACATCACCCTCTGACGTGAATTTAAAAGGAGCCGTATCTTCATTATCGTCACAGAAAATGTGCCAGTCATCTTTTTTTGATGAGAATACGTATGGGTGACCGGGCGCAGGTCCTTGCCAGTCGACATCAAGATCAAAGTGTTTGGCTCTTACACCAGCTTCATTGGCAATAGTACATTTGTAGCTGCCTTGGTTCTCTGCAGGATTCTTTATCAGCAGGTAATGGACCTCGTCATCACTAAACATGTGAAACGTATCGTCTGGCTTGATATCTTTATCATCTCGGCTCCAAGTCACTGTTGGATAAGGTCTTCCTGTTACTTTGACTGTCAATTTGACGTCTCCTCCTGACGTAAATTCATACGAAGATATACCATCGTCTAAAAATCGAGGTGCTTCTCGGTCATCTACCACTCGTGTAGTCGTCGTTTCATCCCACTCAATGTCAACATTGAATCGTTTCGTGTTAATTCCTCCTTCGTTTGTGGCTATCACCTTGTAAACGCCTTTGTCTGTTTTGCTTGGTTTTCTTATGAGCAGTGAAAAAACATCATCTTCCATTAACACGCTGAAGTGGGAGCTTGGAACCACAGGCTCGTCATTTTTTGTCCATTTGACTGTTGGTTTAGGCTTCCCTCGAACCCTGACAGTTAATTTTACATCTCCAGCATCGGTCATTTGAAATGCAGTTACGCCGTCTTCGAGGTAATAAGGTGCCACAAGTTCTGACGGCTCGTATGCAAAGGTATGGGGTCTCAAATCCTCCAGTCCTATATCAAAGGATCTAGTGTCAAAACCTGCCTTGTTTGTCACGACGCATTTATAGGTTCCAAGGTCATCCTCTGTGGCTCCTAAGATGGTAAGCATGTGCAGATCATCATCCTGACGAATTACATATCGCTTGCTATCTTCAATTACCTCTCCATCTTTCATCCACTGAACATCTCCAGAACCTGACAGCTTTACAGTAAGGGTGAAGTCTCCATCGTAGCTCACTCGATAAGGTGAGACCTCAGTGACATCGATAAACTTTGGCAAAATAAGATGTTCACTTAATTGTCCCCTCACATGGCGGCTCGGTTTGACGGCTTCAATATCAACATCAAATGTTCTTGTGGCTTTGCCAGCAATGTTCTTGATTATACATTTGTACTTGCCGGTATCTTTTATGGTAGGCTGTCTGATCAGGCAAGTGTATAGATCGTCATCGCTTGTTATCTTTATGTGATCGTCTGGCGAGAGATGGCGACCATCTTTAAACCAATCGATTTCAGGAAAGGGAATTCCGCATATCCTTACTTGGAGTTTTACATCGCCCTCTTCTGTAATTTCGAAAGGAACAGGTGCATATGGCCCTTTCTCGATAAACTGTGCCCTGACAGTTTCCTCATCTTGCTGGAATGTGATGTGTTCAGCGGCCTCTCCAGTCTCAATGGTCACTTCAAAGTCCCTGCTGTTCGTCCCACGCCGGTTGGTGGCGACACACTTGTAGGTACCTGCGTAAAGAGGCGTGGGTGACTTGATGATCAGTATGTGTACATCGTCCCTGATGTGATAAACAATGTGTTCATTGGGGACAACTGGAATTCCATCTTTGAACCATGACACGTCTGGCTCTGGGAAACCGGTAACACGTGTTTGAAGCTTTATATCCCCTTCGGATGTCACCTCAAATGGTGAAACTCCTTCCACGTTCACAAACTGAGGGAAATCCTCATCTCTCTTGACAAATCCTTGAAGTTTTGGCATAACTGACTCTACATCAATAGAGAACCGACGAATCGCTGTGCCAAAGTCATTGGTGATCTCACATTTGTAAACACCCGAGTCCTCCTTGTTAGCATCTTTAATGGTAACGATTTGGATATCACCTTCTGCATCGATCTTTATGCGGCGGGTTTCATCCAAAGGAACATCATCCTTGTACCATCGAACGTCTGGCAATGGTTCGCCTTTTATTTTAACTTCAAGAACCAGATCGCCATCCTCTGTGATAGACAAAGGCCCCCTGTCCTCCATATCAACAAATGACGCCCTCATTTCATCATTTGCACCCTCAACGTTCACATCAAATGTTCTGGAAGCCATTCCTCTGTGATTCGATGCAATGACCTTATACTGTCCGATATCATCTTGGTTCGGGCTATTGATAACCAATGTGTGCACGTCAGCATGTGAAGAGACCATGAAATGCGGGCTACTGATAATGACCTCATCATCTTTCAACCATTGAACCGAGGGTTTGGGGTGTCCTCCTACCCGAACCTCTAGCCGTACATCACCTTCTTCAGTAACTTCTGCAGGGGCAGTCTCGAAATGTTTATCAATAAAATGTGGTCTTTCATCGTCATCATCTAACACAGAGTCAGTGTCAAATCTCATTGTACCAGAATCAATTATTTGTACTCCTGTTCCGCGGGTGTTCATTGTAAATGAGACCTCGTCGCTGTCTCTTACAACTTCAATTGGAATAGAGCTCGAATCTCGTTTTGCCTTGTCCGGCATTTCTTCCGGGGGATGGGGGTTCCATTTAGGCTTTATCTCTGCCTCGTGAGGATACGGGTTGCCTTTGGGGTTTTGTAGGACTTTCTGTGGAGGATGTGGGTTCCTTTTAAATTCGGTTTCTTGAGGATTCGGATTGCTTTTAGAAGCTTCCACGGGTGGGTGTGGGTTCCATTTAGGTTTGTCTTCGGATTCTTGACGATACGGATTTCTTTGGGGACCTTCCGCGGGAGGGTGTGGATTCCATTTTTGTTTACCCTCTGGTTTTGTTTGCTCTGTCGACTCTAATGTTATCTCTCGTTGCCCCTCAGGAGGCTTCAGCACTTCCACTTGAACTTTAGGATTTGACAAGTCTCCAGCATCGAAGTCAAGTTTGGTTTCCTCGCCAAGTGTCATAGTTTTATGGGATACTTTCTCTTTGGGCTTTGGCTGTACTGTGGATTCTAATGTTATCTCTCGTTTCTCCTCAGAAGGCTTCTGTACTTTTATTTGAGCTTTAGGATTTGATAAGTCTCCAGCATCAAAGTCAAGTTTGATTTCCTCGCCAAGTGTCATAGTTTCCTGGGATACTTTCTCTTTGGGCTTTGGCTGAGCTGTGACTTCTAATGTCACCTCTCGTTTCTCCTCAGGAGGTTTCTGTACTTCCACTTGAACTATAGGATTTGACAAGTCTCCGGCATCGAAGTCAAGTTTGATTTCCTCGCCAAGTGTCATAGTTTCCTGGGACACTTTCTCTTTGGGCTTTGGCTGTGCTGTGGATTCTAATGTTACCTCTCGTTTCTCCTCAGGGGGCATTTGTACTTCCACTTGAACTTTAGGATTGAACAGGTCTTCAGCTTCAAAATCGCGTTTCAACTCTCGGTCAAAATTCATAATTTTCCCCGATACTTGATCTTCTGGTGAATCTGCTTCGTCAACAAGCAGCTCTGTGGCACAAGACGCCTTCCCAAAACTATTGCGTGCCACACATTTGTAGTTTCCTTCGTCGTCAATAGTACATTGATTGATCGTAAGTGAACTAAGAGCTCCTTCATATGTGGAAGCAATTCGTTCATTTTCTTTTAAGGGTAAGCCATTTTTAAACCATTCAATGCTTGGACGTGGATATCCTTTTACCGTACATTCGAAAGTTGCAGTCTGACCTTCCGTAACCTCAACTGGCTGCATCAAATCAATAAACTGAGGAGTGCTTCCTTTCGGTTCGCTAGCTGTACATGAAAAGGAACAGTGCAATGTTTAATGAGCATCGTATTCTGACAAGTGTAAACGAGCGACCGTCTTGGATATCATTGAAAAGCGAAAAGGAGATGCCTTGAAATGAGAATCGACGACGTAAGGAGAAGAGGCATGCTTCAGGCTCTTGAGCGTCCTTGTTTGAGTATGAAGGAAAAGGAAACTTCTTCGTATGCATCAGGTTCTAGAATTTTTCGAAGTCATGCACATGATTACGGTTATAATAAGTGTCTTCCAAACAGTTTTACGTTTTACGAGAAGGTTATAAAAGGACAAAAGAAATCGAGATGAGTTGTAATGCCACGTTTGATTAACGAAAAACGTAAGCAAAGTACAAAGTATGAAATCAATGGTGTTCTGTAAAATTATAATATGATACAATGGTAGCTGCAATGTGTTTTGTTATAGTAAGTACATCAGGGTGAATTTTAATTCATGCAACGAATGATACAGTTATGCAATTTTGTGATCGCTATTGTGCTTGAAGAGTATTTTGACATGTAGCGAGAAAAAATGCTCGTGTTTAACTGAAAAATGTAGCCGACTGTGTGTCAATTGGCGGTTCCAAGGTTTTGCGCGTGCATCCGAAATGCGCATCTAAGCAAGCCTGTCAAGGCAACAACAAAATCACAACATTATTGAAGTTTTGATGCGATCACTAAAAATGTCGAAAAAGCTACTCTAGGAAACGTAAACTGCGCTGTAAAGGAGTTTGGAGGGAGCTTCTAAATTGTTCCTGCGGCTATATTACGGCGATAATGTTGGGTTTGCGCACAACAACCGCCAAAAGTGCAGTTCAAATGCAATGTGGTTGAAGATGTGAAAGTGAATTCCATTTGTAAAAGAGAAATTTAAAATGTTCGATCGAGTTGTACAATGGAAACGATTGTCAGTTGAATTGCATGTGATTGGAAACTGATATTGAATATCGGATTCTTACTTTGTAAGCGAGGGTTTCAAATAAAAAAAAAGGAAACAAGTTAAAGTTTCTACAGCAACGTGCGCGAAAACGACGACGAAGCACTGGAAACAAAACATAGTTTTATTTTTTTCAAATCCGTTCACCATTACAAGGGTAGTAAAACATGCAGTAAGACATTAGATATAATTCATGCATGTTACACATTTTTAAAATTATTGTTTAAACCTAGTTCTTTATATGTTATACTACCACACATTCCTCTACGTACAATACTTACACTATTACAAGAGCAAACTATCATTACCACAGTAAGTAGTATAATTTTATAGTAACATCGGTACTATAATTAATACCTATATAACTAAACTTATGTAGGCACTATTTGTAACTATTATGATTTATAAATGATACATGCAATCGTACTGGGTAGGTCCTTGTAACGATTAATAACTGCAGTTCTTATTAGCAATTATATTAGCAATTATACGTTCACAGATGGGTAGTACTCCACTTACCTTCGATGTCTATGTTGTATGTCCGCTTCGCCATACCGCATTCGTTGGTTGCAGTACATGTGTAAGCACCAGAGTCATCTGGCCCTACACCACGGATGGTTAAGCTGTAGGTGTCATTACTCCTGTGCAGATGGTAGTGGCTGCTCTCTGAAATTGGTGCTTCATCCTTGTGCCACTCAACATCAGGGCGTGGCCGTCCGGAGACTGTTGCTTCAAAAGTTATGTCCCCACCTGCACGTAAAGACGATTCACATTAGCGAATGGGTCTTGTTAAGTTTGACAGCTGTATAGGAGCAAGTCATCAATATTAAGGCTTGGCTAAACATTAATTATGTTTGTCAAACATCTAAATCGAACTCTCGCGCGAGCATGTTTTAGGAGGTGGCTAAGCATACAAACATTGTACATTTATAAGTGCGCGCGCGACATGGAAATCATGAGCTCTGATTGGAAGAAAGCATAAAGCGCGCGCAATGTTTTTTTTTATGGCTGGCTAAACGATGAAACATGTACGTTCAACACAAATATTTTGCCATATTAAAACGTAAAAACATTTGCGTCAAATGCAATGCTTGACAAACATGTTTGAATGTTTAGCCAGATCTTTATTTCGTACCTTCTTCAAAGTCAGTTGGTATCTTAGGAGCCTCCTCCGTGAAGTGTGGCGGTACAGGGATAAATGTGATAGTAAGTTCACCATAACAGGATGCCTGACCGGCCTCGTTCGTAGCCTTACAGCTATAAGATCCGGTATCACTTAGCGCACAATCTCGAATTACAAGCGAGTGCTTGTCATCGTCCGAATAGATTTCAAAGCGACCACCATCCTCGATTGGTACTTCGTCTTTGTACCACGTTACCTCTGGTGCAGGCGTACCCGTTATGCGGACATCGAACCTCGCTATCTCTCCCTCGGTCAATTCTATATTGCTGATCTTACGCACAAACTCAGGGGGGACAACAGCTTCATCTACAAGTAGCTCTACGCTGCAAGAGTCTTTTCCTGCTTTGCTGGTTGCAACGCAAGTATACTCTCCCTCGTCATTAAGCTTTGCATCAATGATGGTTAAGACCGATCGATCTTTCTCAAATTCTATTTGGAAGCGCCTGCCCGGCTTAATAGGTCTTCCATCTCTCAGCCATTCAACCTCAGGCCCAGGGAGTCCAGACACACGCGCCTCAAACTTCGCCATTTTACCTTCCATTATCTGTAAACTGCTAGGCTTCACGATGAATTGTGGTGGCCGCATTCCTTCTTCTACCAAAAGCTCAGCTGTGCAGGAAACTTCCCCAACCTTGTTTTTAGCGATACACGTGTACTCACCCTCGTCATCTAGAGTAGTATTCATAATTGTTAACGTGTGAACTTGACCTTCTGTTTCCAAGGTCATCAGTGAGCTTGGCTTTACCAGCTCCCCGTCTTTTAACCATTCCACAACAGGCTTTGGCTTTCCACTCACTTCTACTTCTAGATCTGTACGCGATCCTTCAACGACTTCCTTCAGCTCTAGACGTTGAAGGAATTTAGGGCCTGCTTCATCAGTCGGCTCTGTTTCAAATGGGACTTGGAACTGCATTTCAACGGGCTCCTGCCCTACAGGCTTGATATATAGCTCTGTTTGCTCGCTTGGTTTATCTCGCACAATAAGACTGGCCATGGAGGTGACTGTCCCCGCAGAATTTGTAGCAGTGCATTTGATCTCGCCCTCATCATCAAGGCGACTTCCACGCAAGGTAAGGGTATAAACAGTTCCATCAGATCGAGGCTCAAAACGGTCTCCGGACTCAATGAGAACATCGTTCTTTAACCACTCTACTTTTGGTTCTGGCTTTCCTGTAATTTCCACTTCAAAGATAGCTTTGCTATCGGTAGTAATCTCAATTGTACTCAGCTCTTTCAGGAAATCCGGTTTAACAGATGCTTCCTCGACCAGCATCTCGCTTGAACATTCTACTTCACCCAAGTCATTAATAGCTTTACAAGTATACATAGCTTCATCGTCCAATTCAGCGTTCTCAATGACAAGCACTGAGGTACTACCATCGCGCATGGTGTATACCCGTCGGTTTTCTTCAATAGGCTTGCCCTCGCAAAACCATAAAACAACAGGCTTAGGCTCACCTGTAACTTCCACCTCTAGTCTAACTGCATCATTTTCTACTACTTGTTTATCTGTTATCTTTTTTGTAAAACTTGGTGCTTCTCCCCGAGGAAGAGACAAGACAGCTTCCACTGGCTCTTGTATTGCTGGTTCAATTTTAACCCCTTTGACGGTAATTTTAGAATTAGTACTGTCCTCGCCCGCAGGGTTGAAAACTAAACATCGGTAGTCTCCAGTATCTGGGGTATCAACTCCCACCAGTACAAGGGATGACGTGCAATGGCTCGTTTCAATATCGACGCCATCTTCATTTGTGATCTCCTCATCGTCCATAAACCACTTGACAAGAGGCTCAGGGGTGCCGAAGAACTTCACCGTAAGGTTAACTGTCTTGCCTGCATCGATTGAAAGGTCGTGCAGTCTCTGTGTTATCTTGGGAGGTATAGTTTTCTCGTTGATCTGCACAAAGCAAGAGCAGATTGCCTGACCTGCACTATTTCTGGCCTTACAAGTCAGTTTACCCGTTTCTTCAGGTCGACAATCTTTTACAATGAGAGTATGATGGTCACCGTGTTCCTTGATATCAAACTTGGGTCCTGGCCGAATCAGGATTTCGTTTTTGTACCAGTCAATCTCAGGTTTAGGGTATCCATCAACAACTACCTCAAACCTTTCATGGCCTCCTTCAGTGACATCTATGTCAACAAGTTCTTTAACAAAGAAAGGAGGATTTCCTCTCTTCGCTACTGTCAGCTCCGCCACAGTGTCGTCTTGCCCTGCGGGATTAGTTGCAATGCATTTATACGATCCCTCGTCGTCTGGAGTGACCCCCCGGATCGTCAGAACACACACGTCCCCAGGACGAGTTTCAAATGAAAACCTGGAATCCTGCCTGATCTCTTTATCGTCCTTGAACCAGGCCACCTGAGGGCGCGGTTTACCAGTCACTCGGCACTCTAGCACGATTGTGTCACCAGATGAAATTGAGACATTTGTCAATCGCTCGGCAAACTTTGGTTGTATGGCAAGTTCGGTTATGTGCAAACGTGCCGCAGACTGCACCTGACCGACTTCATTCTCCGCCACACAAGTATATTTACCCGACAGATCCAGTGGACAATGCATTAATATAAGCGAAGAGTGCTCGTCATCATGAACGATATCGACATGGTCACGAGGCTGCACAAGTTTCCCATTGTGGTACCAAAATACTTTTGGTTCAGGAGAGCCAGTCACCTGCACATCGAATCTTGTGCTGCATCCTTCGGCGATAGTAATATCTTTTAGATTGCGCTCAAACTTCGGAGGTTCCTTAGGGGCAACATGAAGAACATCAACGTTGCAAGAACTTGTGACTTCTCCGGCACTGTTGTAAGCCTTGCACAAATATTTTCCTGTATCACTTCCTCTTGCCTCCTTGATCACTAGTGTGTATACTTCCCCAACACATCCGACCTCAAACCTTCTATGGGGCAAGCCAGAAACCGGCTTTCCATCCTTGAACCAATCAACTTCTGGTTTAGGAGACCCAGTGACATGAATACGCAATGTCACGGTATTGCCTTCGTTGACTTCTATATCGCGCAGTGCGGACTTGAACTCCGGTGGGATAGGCTTTGGTAGTGCCGCTGTCTGTTCTACGTCGATACGGAGATCTTCCTCGGCTATCTCATCAGGGTGAGGTATCTTTAGCTCTACGGCTTGGAAGTCGAATCCTGCTTTTCCGTCAAGGGTCAGTGTTACAGCTGGGGGCTCCTGACCAATGGCACTGTAAAACAAGAACTCAAATTACAACACTATAGAGGTGAAGCGACAAAAACCTATAGAGGTGAAGCGACAAAAACCAGCCCCTTCTTTAAGAAGAAATTTTCAATATATCTTTGCTACAAGCTTTTGAAAAAATCTTACATCGTTTTCGTGCTCTGTTCCATTTGTTGGGGCTCATCTTCAGGTTCACTTCCTTCATCAGCAGCTGTGAAAAACCCACAAAAACACGAAATAAATAAACTGACCCATCCTCGTGTGTCATCAAACATCCACTTACATTCGACAAGAATGTCGGCTTCAGTAGAAGCTCGTCCGGCATTGTTGACAGCTTCGCATCTGTATCTTCCCTCGTCCTCGACATCGGCCTCGGGTATAATGAGGAAATATGTGTCCCCGTGTCTCTCTGTTTTAAAATGGTCACCGGGTTTGAGGGGTTCTCCGTCCTTCAGCCATTTCACATTAGCCTCAGGCAAGGCCGTGATCTTAACATCGAGCTTGAAAGGTTTGCCCTCCTTTACCTCTTTGTCTTTCAAAGGTTTTTGAAAGAATGGTGGTTGTATATCTACAACATAAGAAGTCAAATTCGAATCTTGGCTCTAATACAACTTGACAGCTTTAAGTAATACTAAATAATACCTGGGTGGTGTTTGTCTGTTGGTAGTGTTTCTTGGATGTTAATTGAAGCTTCGTAGACCATTGGTTCCTAAAATATATCAAATTTTGAGGCGTTTAGCTACTGGGGAAAAAATTAAGAGGACAGATTATGATTGAGTTACCTGTGGTGCTTCTCTAACTTCAGTCTTATAACCTGGATATCAGAAGAAAAAACATATAACTAAAATATATTTTCTAACTCTAATATTCAGATATCAAAATCAAACTTATACCTAATAACCAATATTTTATATGACTCTCATAACTTGTTAAGTAACCGTGAAAGGTACAAGAAGACCCATAAGAGGACACATACCTCCCATCATGATCTCAGCAGTTGATCTCTTCTTCTGCAGCACGTTGGGCGGTACCCACATCTCATCACCGCGGGACCCATCTGAGCGCAGCCGCACTACCTTGTACATTCCAGGACGGGATATTTTGTCCAGAACAATCACACTCTCCTTCTTCTTGAGAGAGAAGTCCCCGAACTCGTCCTCGAAGTCTTGGATGGCCACACACATCTCTATTCCACCTGGCCCTCCTCCGACAGTGATCTGCATCCTGAAAAGGAATAGCAAGATCTTTTAATCTAGGCGTGATACAAAACGGGGAATCAGCAAAGTATAAACCTCAAATAAAGAATAAAATAAAACGCTAGTCATAGTTGTGAATATTCTAGACTTACTCAGTCTGTCGATGGATTTCGTCACAAAGTCGCTCGAGCACATCCCTAGCTTCCTGGATAGGTTGAATAAAACAAGGAATCAGTACCTCAAGAAAGGGTTCCAATACTTGGCCATTGCAAATTTGCAATACATGATATCAGTAATGAATTAACTGTTTCACGTCCCTCATTATGTGATATTCTGCTTAGCATATTCACATAATATATTCTAGTCCGAATGTACAAAAAGTAATATGTTCTTTATTATTTTGATACCTGGATGTGGGTTGTGTCAACGTCTGCCTCCTGTGCAGCCGTCAACATCTCCGTCATAAACTGCTTGTATTCGAAAAGTCTCTCTAAAGGTCTCTGCATCAGGGTGGTCAGAGGACGGGCATTGTGACGTTTCTGACAGAACTAGAGGACAGACGCTATGAGAATCATTTGAACAAACACAGGACAACCATTACATGAGCTTAGACGAGGTTAATCTTGAACGTGATGCACATACCTCAAAGAACTGTGAAGAGCTCGAGGCAAGGACCAGCTCGGAGTCCTCCTTGGCATCGCAGAAATCTACGTACTTGTAAAGAGTCGGCTCCTAAAAAGGCAAATTTTGCGTAAATTACACCATGGTAACAAAGCAAATATTTACTACTTTTCGTTTATAGACTTACCCTCGATACAAAAGGTTTGCCAATAAGCGATGGAGTGTCTTTCAGCTGCTGTAACTCTTCAAGCATGACCCTGGAAAAATACACATTATCGTTAAGTCTAATATTTCTGTAATTTCAGTATAATATTTATGTAATATTCTTGCACTTTATTTTTGTAATAATCATGTTAAAATTATAATAAGAATAATAAAAAAAATCGCAAAGTTATAGTTCTCATCTAGACAGTAAAATTACAGACGTGAGAGCTTACACTTTATGGAAGAAGTACAGATCCTCAATGTTGATAAAGATGGTCTCCTTGTTTTCAGCTATATCACGTGGGGCATTTTCCATCTCATTCATGTAACTCTGAAACGAAGCCGTTACAATATTATTAAGTGAAAAGCTAAATGGAAAAAAAATAAGACTAACCTCTACAATAGACTGAAGATCTGCTGCATAACTTTCCTCGCTCTCGATCAACATCCTCGTCAGTTCTTCCAGTCTCCGTAAAGCGAAGGTTTGAGGTGTCTCTGTCACTGGTCCGTCCACTTTGAATTCCACTGGAGCCATGCATTCCCTACTGGGCGTGATTTCAGCAGTTGTACCGACTGTTGGCTGTATTTGTTCTCGTTGTACTTCAGTGACGGTGGTCTGGCCATATGGTCTGTCGATCTTGAATTCCACTGGAGCCATGCCTTCCCTACTGGGCGTGATTTCAGCAGTTGTACCGACTGTTGGCTGTATTTGTTCTCGTTGTACTTCAGTGACGGTGGTCTGGCCATATGGTCTATCGATCTTGAATTCCACTGGAGCCATGCCTTCCCTACTAGGCGTGATTTCAGCAGTTGTACCGACTGTTGGCTGTATTTGTTCTCGTTGTACTTCAGTGACGGTGGTCTGGCCATATGGTCTGTCGATCTTGAATTCCACTGGAGCCATGCCTTCCCTACTAGGCGGGATTTCAGCAGTTGTACCAACTGTTGGTTGTATAACCTCCCGTTGTACCTGAGTGACGGTGGTCTCACCATATGGCCTGTCGATCTTGAATTCCACTGGAGCCATGCCTTCCCTACTGGGCGTGATTTCAGCAGTTGTACCGACTGTTGGCTGTATTTGTTCTCGTTGTACTTCAGTGACGGTGGTCTGGCCATATGGTCTGTCGATCTTGAAATCCACTGGAGCCATGCCTTCCCTACTAGGCGTTATTTCAGCAGTTGTACCGACTGTTGGCTGTATTTGTTCTCGTTGTACTTCAGTGACGGTGGTCTGGCCATATGGTCTATCGATCTTGAATTCCACTGGAGCCATGCCTTCCCTACTAGGCGTGATTTCAGCAGTTGTACCGACTGTTGGCTGTATAACCTCCCGTTGTACTTCAGTGACGGTGGTCTGGCCATATGGTCTGTCGATCTTGAATTCCACTGGAGCCATGCCTTCCCTACTAGGCGTGATTTCAGCAGTTGTACCGACTGTTGGTTGTATAACCTCCCGTTGTACCTCAGTGACGGTGGTCTCACCATATGGCCTGTCGATCTTGAATTCCACTGGAGCCATGCCTTCCCTACTAGGCGTGATTTCAGCAGTTGTACCGACTGTTGGCTGTATTTGTTCTCGTTGTACTTCAGTTACGGTGGTCTGGCCATATGGTCTGTCGATCTTGAATTCCACTGGAGCCATGCCTTCCCTACTAGGCGTGATTTCAGCAGTTGTACCGACTGTTGGTTGTATAACCTCTCGTTGTACTTCAGTGACGGTGGTCTGGCCATATGGTCTGTCGATCTTGAATTCCACTGGAGCCATGCCTTCCCTACTAGGCGTGATTTCAGCAGTTGTACCGACTGTTGGTTGTATAACCTCCCGTTGTACCTCAGTGACGGTGGTCTGGCCATATGGTCTATCGATCTTGAACTCAACGGGGGCCATTTGTTCACGTTTAGGTACAATCTCAGCAGTTGAGCCCACTGAGACTGGTTTCTCATATGCATCATCGGGAACAGAAAACACATGGGCCTGTCCAGCAAACTGCGGTATAACTATTTCTGTTGGCTCATGGGGTCTGAAACAGGGCGTTAAGAAAAAAAGTTTATTATTTTAAATATTTATTTGTGAAAATGATTTTTGTGGTTGTCTCTTACACTCTGGAGGCAGGCTGTAATGAATCCTCGATCCTTCGACAAATCTGCTCATTTGCCACTCTCATGTCATCGTCAGAGGTGGCAATCTCCTCTATCCTGGGCCTCTGTCCGTCCGGTCCTGTCCGCAGCTCAACACGTGATAATACATGTACCTCAAGAGGTTCACTCGGGCGATCTAACGACAAGAAGAATTTAAAACAAAAATAAGAATCATTCGTACTACTTTATGAACGTTATTTCTTATTTACCCTGATCGTAAATGATAATATTAGATGCAGCGTCGGGTTTCTGGGCAGAAAGCATCTCGACTTCTGTCCTTGTTTCTTGCTGTACACTCGTGGTCGTCTCGCGTGTAGTCGTCTTCCACGTCCTCTTACGTGTAAAAGAGGGGCTGTCAGGATCTTCCACCAAACCCGATGGACCTGTATGCACAGACATATCTGTCTCCACCTGAAAGAACAAACGATAAGTCTTCCTAGGCTTATCATAATATGTACAGGACATTCACATATCCAATTCTTACCTCTATGTCCTTGCGAGTGTATGGCCCTAGCTTGGACACACTGACATCCCGTTTGACCACCTCGACCCCCCAGGGAGCAAGTGCAGCCTCCCCCGGCTCTCGCTGTACATCCTCGTTGATATGTAGTCTAATGTCTTCCAGGCCAGCAGGTCTGTCCACAACTTTTCCGTCTTCGAACCAACCCTTAATCTCGGATTTTATAATTGGTTCAATTTTGGCCTCTGCATCTGCCCTTAGTGGCTGTCCAGGTTTAATACTGACCATGACCTACATACAATGGTCTTCCGTCAATACAGTTGTTTCACAACACATATTTCATATTATCTGCTGTTATTTAATCATAAGATGAAACGAGTCCGTTTAATATACCTGTGGTCTCTTCCCTGCGCCAGCTTCGGTAAAGGCTTCAGCATCTCCTCGCCGCTTGCGCCCGAGGACGCCGTCCAGGAAGGTGGTCAGGGTTGTGGTAATCGGTCTTGTCTCTTCTTCGATGGCTGCCTCAGGAGTATCCTCAAGCTGTGCTTCATACTCTGCGAGGCTGCTCGGAATTACTTCCTCCTGGAACAAGTCATATACAGAAACACATAGACATTTATACGGCACCTAAAATCTCTAAGAAATCGGAACAATTATTATTAGTTAGCGTATTTTTATCCTTAATAAGCAAAAATAGCAAAAGCAGTTTTCAAGGAATTAATTCATTTAAATATAGCTTTACTTGCTCATTTATTTGATATTTATGTAAAACACTTAGAGCGCTGATATATAGTGAAGCGAAGTAAAGCATGTCTATCTTTCAAATGGTGTGAATTGAGTTACCTGTTCCGGCAGCCCAAGTCGTTTTCTCTCTCGCAGCTTTTCTGCCAGTCTGTACAAATCATTGTCCATCAATTCAAACTTGGTCGAGATCTGTCGCTGCTTGCTCACAAGTTCTTTGGCTTTCTTTCTAGGCATGGCTGTCACGAGCTTGGATGAGAGTTCCCCAATCTTCTTAAGCCTTGTCTCTTGTTTTGTCAGCCCAGGTTTGATGAAGCCTTCAAGAAGGTCTAGCAAGTCAATGACTTCTTCTTCTGAGCGACATTTTTGGGCTTCTTCTTTAGTCGAGTTCAGGAAATGTTCGCTGTCACTCATCCACGTAGCAGCCTAGTGAATATAAGAAATCATTTTAGTATCAAAACAAGCTAAAGACTAGGCGCTTATTCCGATGTAACACACCCTATTAAATATGATCGGTTACCTGGCTAATGGGTTGGATAAAAAGAAACTTGGAAGAGTACATAGGTAGTCTCTAAGAGGACAAGCTATGAGGCAATCGATCCTCCAAAAACAGGAACCATACAGTTACATAAAATATGTGCACCTGTTCGTATAGTTGATAAAACTCGATGGAGGCTTCAAGCATGGTGCGATGTTCCTCCATTAGGCTCAGGAAGCGTTTCCACCTTGTTTCCATGCTTGCTATCTGTCGCTGTACAGTGGGTGCGTCTGGATGATTTGCCTTGCTTAGTCTGTCGCACTCGTTCACTAGTCGGAGGACCTCACGATCGGTAGGCTAAACAAGCAATACAAACATTGCTATTATATCCATAGCAATACAGCATCATTATCAATCACCAGAACAACCCAACGGAAGAGTGATTTAGAGTGATTCATGAGTGTCTCGATAGCGCACGAGAGTCCCAAAACGAGCGCAATACATACTAGTTTACATCATCTGACACTTTTGGAGGGGCCAAAGTACCTAGTGTCTGGAATAAGCCCCCTCTCTAATAGGACCCTCTTTCCAAAAAGCCCCCTCCTCTTCGGGAAAAAATGCACTGTCAAGGCGCGATGTTAAGTACGGTCTTGTTCTCGGCACTGTTGACTCTGTGTAACTTGGGTGGAATCCTTTAGGAGTAACTCGATACCACGGAGCAGTGATTCTGATGTACCCAAGATTGACTCATTACTACAGTGAGTCAAGTGGTCTAAATGAAACTCTTACCTTGACAGATTCTAAGAAAGCGTCAGATTCCTGAAGTAGCGTAACGGAGTCCAAAAGATTAACACCAAACTTCTGATTTAATGCGATAAGATCGCGATTGTTCTGCTCGATCAACAGATTGACCTATACAACACAAATTAGACAGTTACACATTGCGGCGCGTTGCAATCATTTGGAATAAGTATAAGATATTTGAAATACCTTGCTTATGTCTTGTTCGAACTCGCAAATCATGATGCTATCCTCTAGTTTGCTCTTGTGATAGTCCCACAAGCTCGTCCACTCCTCCTTTCGTCCATCCGTCTCCTCTAAAAAGCGCTTGATCTCATCGCGGGACACTGAGACAGCTTCTGATCCAGCCACCTTAAATACGTGCAAACAAGGCTGTGATCAAGGGTTCAGTGAGCATTTAAGGTAAAGGAGCAAGATATCATAAACAAGATCAAACTGGATAAAGACGTTGAGTCCCAGATAGCACGATCTTTTCCTTCTATTTTATACTGTTATAAAACTCTAATATACTCTTGATTAAACAAAAACTCAAATCATACTTTAAAAAAATGGGCGGATGGAAGACTTAAGTTACCAGCACAACAAATCAGATAATGTCACTTCAATAAGAAACTTCCTTGAACATCTAGGTGTTACCCACCTTAGCAAGAATATCTCTGCCGTTGTTCACAACGTATGTGTGCATCTCAGATACTGTCCTGAAGTTTGCGAGATGGTCTTGCAGCATGAGTTGAGCTCTGTGTAGGTCTGGCGCGACCTGCCCGCTACGGAACACTGCCATCATGTGGTCAACCATTTGCAGAAACTGTAAACAAAATACCAACGTCACTGAGCGATACTTCCTCCATCATTTCCTTTCGAGCTAAGAATGTGCATTGTAGGCAGTTGCATTGTCTTAGAGCTTTATAAAGGTTTTAACGTTCAGTGGTCTATTTATTAGAAAGCCATAAAAGTGTGTTACTTCACATTTAAAAATTCCATTACGTAAGTATTTTAATACTTAAAAGTATGCTCCATTTTGGAGCTGAGGAACACCAGCTTCTAGTAAACTGACATACGTTCAACAAGTCAAATCCAGGGCCGAGAAACATAAAAAAAAATACCATCCATGTCTTGACCGGGAATCGAACCCTTTTTAGCTGAGGTGAGAGGCCCCATACGCAGACGCGCTAACACACTGGGTCATCCGGGCTTCCTTACTCCTGGGAGCAAGAAGAAAAAACTATATGATACTGTATTCTGAAACCAGGGAACATGCTCACCTTGTCGACGCTAGAGAAAAATGTGGCGCACATGGCAAGCAACACCTCATAGTCTGTCATGAGCGTCTTGAAGCGTTGGTACGCTATCTTCAACTCGTCGGTTACCACGGTAATGGCAGCTCGGTAGCTCTGATCTTCATCTGCGAGCTTTTCTGCGGCGCGTAGGTGTCGCTGCACGTCCTCATCGGTTCGCTATCAGAAGATTGGATTGGATTGATGTATCACAGACAAAACAATGGGAAACAAAATAACAGAACGGGAATACAATAGAACAATTAGGTAATCCAGCCAATCCTGTGAAGCCTTAGGCCGCAATTGTTTCCCGTGTTAAACAATAATTGTCTGAAACCAACTATGCAACGTGGCGTGGAAAAGCAAAAATGGTGTTGAACAACGTATATGCTGAAAACCAAAAGCATATGAGAACTACAGCGTATCTTATGAAGTTATTTTCCGGGTCAGACGATAAATGATTAAAACCAACTATCTGCACAAAGGTCTGTCACTCCATTGGGCGAAGAGTCTCTTATCTTTAGATTAAACACTAACCTCTGCGGCTTCCCTGAACTTCTTAAGCTTCTCTTCGATGTCACGTGGGTCAGCCGGGAGAGAGTTGTAGTTCACCATCACCGGGAAAAACTGTTCGCTCTGTTCCTCGATCCAAGTGATCACCTATAACATAAGGGTAACACAACAATTGTTAATGCGGTATCTATGAGATGCCAATACCGATTTGAACAATACTTATATAACCACAACTGAGACGCATCATAGACTGGTGCAGTAAACTAAAAACATGACTGATGCAGTAAACTCTTACATATTGGCAACAATGACGATAAACTTAAACATGTCTAAAGCCTGAGATTATGGGATTGCCGGCTTGTCATGAGGCAGGCTCAGAATTTGTGAAAGAAATTGACAAAATAAGCGTAAAGGAACTTAATAACGTAGATGACCTCCTAAACGCGTAGCTCGAACTGATCCTTAATTGATAGGCCGATGCCATGAGAAAAGAGTCAGTTTCATAAATAGTTTTAAACTCTAAACGTAAACTTGAAGTTAGAAAACGAAGTAATCAGGGGCGGATCTAGGGGGTTGGGCCGTCCCCACCCCCCCCCCCCCCCCCCTATTTTCAGACATTTGGTTTAAAAGTAACAAGAAATATAAGGAAATATACGAAAGAACAATAAGTCCGGTCCCCCCTTTTTTTAAACATTTTTGCTTCGGCCCCCCATTTTTAAACTCCTGGATCCGCCCCTGTTTATTATATAGAAATGTAGATTACCTCTCTGGTGTCCCGCTCGAACTGCACGAACTCGGTGCTGAGCTGCCGGTGTCTCTTGAGCTGAACGTCTCGAATCTTCCATAGCTGATCCAGGCTGCCCAGTCTCTCCTGAAGCTCGATTAGAATTGTGTGGATTGTTCGGCCCGCGGACTCCCGATTCAGAGTGCTGTCCTTGGGTTCCTAGGGGCAAGAACAAAGCATTAAGAAGTGATTCAATCGTAAGTCATATTTGTATATAACAGCCTTGTATTCTCGCCGGCGAATGCAAACCCCTAAGCTGTGTTATGCATATCCCACCATTTGGAGAGTGGGATTATGTGCTATCACTCTAATAGTGGGCACGCAAGATTCTTAAATGAAATGTAGTGATTTTAGGTACAAAGAAGATCAGATGTTTTTTTCCTAAGCCAATGAGAGTTCAAACCTGTTGCAATTGTTCCATGATTGTATGTGCGTCTTTTTGTAGTCTGTCAGATGAGGTGATGATTGTTTCCCGGATCTGTCTCTGTCGCGTGTACACCACAGCGGAAGCATCCACGTTCTCTTTCGGCTCATCGCTTGTGAGCTGCGACTCGAGTTCGTCGAGTTTGCTCCATAACTGAAAAAGCAGCACATTAGCATCAGATAAATAAATGGAAAAAGGGTACTTAACAGTATAGAAAAACAAAAATTCTGTAATCTGTTGTTGCATTATATCATTTACTCGCAACCCGACATAAATTGGTTTGTAGATGAATGGTGAATAGTGGTATCAGCTCTAGAATACATTTGTCCAACATACCATTTGTCTTTGTTTGTGGAAGTCGTAGTAAATTTTGCCCAGGTGCAGACGGTAGTCGAGTCTACCAGTCAGAGCGGACCATGAAGCCTGGAGATCCTTTGTACGATCTACGTCTGCTTTGCTGCGGGATTTGGAGGGTTCAGAGACGCGCGCAATTTGCCCCTCCATCTCTTTCACCTCTCTGTGCAAATCTTCATGTTGTGTGATGAAGTCTTGGGCGGCGGTGATGTTGCTGCCCATTTCTGAGTTGGCGTCCATAAAGCCCTCGGCCGCGAACTTGATCCAACCGTGGATCTTCAAAATACAGCAATAAATAATTATCTTCTTGCTCAGACAATTTATCTTTTCCCTGCCTCTCTTCTATTTTAATCTTGTTTGAAGCGGAGTAAACTAGAGAAATTTAATCTAGGTAATGATTCAAGAACAACAAGGTCGAATACCCTACTTGCCCGAACAAGTCCAGAATTGTATGGCTCATACGGGTGTGCATGTGGACTGAATAGAACTGACCTACTGCTCTTAAAGATGGTAATCAAAGCAAAAAACAAAACTTTACAGCACATACTTGTTCAACTTCAGAGTCAGCTTCCGGAGAGACCTGCGTCTCTTCGACGAGCGCTTTACTTTTTGCTTGTAGCTGCTCGTACATCTTTACAACGACGGGCTGTTGCTTTGGTTCAGCTGCTAGCCGCTCAGATAAAAGGCGGCCTTCCCTTAGCTGTGACGCGGACGCTTCACTGATGGCAGATAGAAGCTCACGCTGCTCCTCTACCGTCAGGTGTTCCTCAGGGAGGAGCTGCTCGATCTCATCCAGCTTTTGGATAGCCTTAAAAACATTAGAGTGGCCCGTAAGAAGAGGAGAAATAACAAGAAATACCCTTAAGGTATGGCACGAAGACTTTACTTAAGAAAATTGCATCCCTTTATAAATAGGTGCAAATATTTTGAACATGGTTAGCAATAACACTAAGAAAACGTCATAGCTAAAAGCGCAAGCATTTTCTAGGCAACTAACCATATTACAATTATTGAAAAGGAAGTCATGTAAACAAAAATGCTAAAAAAGACACCTTTTGATCTGAAAGCCTCTAAAGACTACAACCCCTGTAACACTTACCTTATAACCGCTCTTGTAGAAGGCGAGCGTCTTGGTAAGTAGCCGTCTTCGCTCATCCAGTCTGCTCATCAGCTCGCGGGTGTCGAGCTGTAACTGGCTCACAAGAGCGACTGTCTCTTCCAGATGTTGGTAGTTGCCATGTGCAAGTTTCTCTGTCTCTCGGGCCAGGCGTTCCACCGTCTCCTCGCGATCCTATGACAATAAGTAAATTGAAATTGTGTAAAATGTGTTAGATGGATTCAAATTTCCTGATTCTTCCTCGACTTTTCACGGAAACTAGATCATTTCAACTCCCTCATTTAAACTTATTCCCATTTTGAAAGACAAATATCGAACATCAGTTTTTTTAGATTGCATTGGACCCCTGTTTATGCAAGGTCCCTTGGAAACAAGTTTATCCTATGGGGCAGGGAAGCCCTCGCCTCGAGGCGGAGGTTGTGGTATCCATATGCCTATGCAAGAGGGGATGAGTCATGATGAGCCATGAATCATCAATGAGTTCTAGCATAAAAGTTCTGAGTTCTCGCATACTAGCTATAAGCTCTGAAGCTCTGCATATTTTGTGTCTCTTTAGAATAGCTCTGAGTGTTTCTGCCTAATAGTCCTGAGTTTTTTTTTGCATAATATTTCTGAGTTTTTCTGCATAATAGCAGAAGAGTTCCTTACCCTGGCAGTTTGCTCAAATTGTGTCTGTTCATCCAGTAAAACTTGTGTTGACGCTACTGAATCGCCACAGTCTCTGTAACCTAGGTAGTCTTCGGCCTCGTATTTTATCCATTTGCTTATCTGTAAATGATGATATTTGTTGGTTAGACAAGTATTTGCGGCAAGGCTAGGATTTTCACAGAACTGCCTTGATGAAAGAGATCTTTGGATCTCTTGACGTAAAAAAAAGATACATAATAATAAAAAAGCTTCCATACATTTTCAAAATTATGGTGGCAGGATTAAAGGTGAAAACTTCCTGGAAATGCCACTGGAGGTACGAGAATCTTTATACCAAAGGATGCGAATCATAAGATTTCTCGAACAATCTTTGTACTACCTCAGTCTCATGGCTATAAAAAGCTGATGTTTTTTTTTTATTTAAAAAAAAGTATAGCAAGGAACCCGAAATCAATGAAATTAAAAAGAGTCGAAGGATGGATACGGAGAGAAATACCTTTCGTGCTTCCTCTTCTATTTTACATTTTTTGATACACTGCTCGAGTGTCTTTTTGCGAGCTTTCCACAAGTCGTCAAGGTGACGTCTGCGCAGGTGCAATGCCTCGAGTATGCGCTCGATGCTGTAACAGGCGGCCTGAAAAATAATAATGAACGAGTGAAGACTACAATCACCACTTCTGTAATCACCATTATCACTCTCATTCACATCATTGTCGTAGTCGCTACCACGACAACTATCGTTATCACCGTCAATCTACAATAAAGAAGCGCCATAAAAATGGTAAAAAATGGTAAATATTAATTATCCCGATAGTTCTCGTCATAATCAACATCGTCACTCTATTCATAATCAACATCGTCAATCATTATCATAATCGTCACTAGTCATTATCATATTATCATCACCATGATCATCTTCAGCACAAGCGACAGCTTTAGGCTTACCATAAAGCCCATTAAATTATCATTAGCATCATCATTATTATCCATTATCATCACCACCATCACTAGCGGGAGCATTAACCAAGCCGCAACCATTACTACCTCCTATCAGCATCACTATCACTATCAACCGCTATCATCATTATCATTACCACAAATCTCATATGATCACATGAACATCATTGTAATCGCGTTTAATTAACATTAATGTCATCATCATCATTATCCATCATCATCTTCATCGTGGTCGTTCTTATCACCACGCCTACATACCTTAGTCGCATGCCTGTTGTTTATGTCTGCGTGAGTGCTGGCCTGTCGTAAACGGTCCAGCAGCGCCTGTCCCTTAGCTAAAGTCTGCATCGAGACTTCCAGCACACTCTTGCGAAGCTCTTGGTGCTGCTCAAGAACTGACGGCGCTGAAGAGATGTCTTCCGCTAGAAGTGCGCGAGTGAGCTCATCTTGAGCATGGTCAAGCTGGTCGTTAAACTGAAAGAACAACCCACGGATGCAGGCTCTTATGCAATCTGTATGTATTGAATAGCCAATCTTGGGTGTTTTGGGAGGACAGATAGTGGTGGGGTAGGGGTCTAGGAAAGGAAAATGCCTGACAAGTAGAACATAAGTACGTTGGATTTGAAAACATGGTAAAGCTGGTCATTTGCCTAAACCAGTGAAAAGCCAACAATGAATCGTGATGAGAGAACGAAGCTGTAGCCGAGAGATACATTAACTTATACATATGGTACAAATCAACAAAATTCCAGGATCTTTTCTTTTCTTTACCGGGCACTAAGAATTGGGTGTGGTAGCAGGGAATGGCATGTTGATAGACACGTTGCTATTAGTAACCTTTGCCCTCAGACTTTGATGACGGATCTTTACAGAACATGAAATTATCTTCCGAACCGAAACAATCGCCAGGAGAGTCTTGCAATTCAATCCTTCCACTTTCCCGAATTTCCATAGGGGTTCATTACGATGACTCCTGGGGATCGTTTCAGGTCCGAGGATCCGTTAGGGAAAGTTTCGGTTTCTTACCATGTTTTCAAATACAGATCTCCGATGGATTAACTAACCGCCGGAAAATACTTTCAATAATGAATATCAAGAAAACGTTTAGTTCTATTGCTATTATTAGTAAAGAAGGAAAAGCGGACGTGTGGTAAAAAAGGGTAGCTATCACTTGGCAAGACCTCAAGACATACATTTCACCAGAACCTTTGCAATAGATAAAATAATGTAGATTTAAACAAACAAAAAATAGGAAAAAAAATAGGTTTCACTTTTTAGGTGCTCAGAATATTTAGTTAGATCGCAATAACTAGTGTACTGTAGTGTAAATCAAAGGAAGTTGATACACGAACTGTCGCTAATATCGGTGATATCTGACATAACAACCGCACTCCACCATGGCTTCTATACTGAGTGTGAAGCAGCTTATTGAGGGGATAGAACGACTAGCTTATTCGCGTAGGTAGTCGCTATGTTAAAAGAACATTAGGCTTTAGCTATAGCAGTATAAAATAAAACAAAGTGCACGTACAAAAACAGATAATATCATATCACATACATTGACAATTGTAATCGTCTAAAAAAATCAAATCAAACCAAACTAGATGACAATTAAGGGTTTCCTATGGTGGCTAAGTGAGCTCTTTGGTAGCTTAGCGAGCTCTTTGGGACATAGACTAGGGACGGAGAATCGCGTTTATCGCTAAAAGAACTTTAAACGAACACAGACACAAAGCGATGCATGTAAGGGAAGCTAAACGATGATAAAATGTATTGCGTAGTGAAACTCGATCGTAAATCTCCTTTGATAGACACATTTGGATATATTCCGAGACCTTTAAACTCGTAGCTACAATAGATACTCAAATAGAAAGCAAATAATCTCAAGTATTTAGACTTTAGCGTTTCGCGGCAATAATATCAATATGCCTGAATACTTGCAGTACGGCTAAACCTGGTAATTGAGGCGCAATGTAAAAAACAAGATTGAATTTAGACCTTTTTCTCAAGGGCATTCAAACATTACTCTCAGGGGTGATAATTCTTAAAGCAAGTTAAGGGCAGAATAATAAACCAATAAAACAGATTCTCTACCACTAGTATCATTCTTCCCGCAGAAAGGTCAGAATTCCCTGCTGTGCTAGTCACACAACCGGCCTGCTGTTCACCCATTCCACGATTATTCACACAAAAACATCCACAGAACCACACAAGAGCAGACATGATACATCACAGTATACTACAAAACGAGGCCCATGTTTAGATTCAGGTCGACTAAAAATGACATAACGTCCTCTTCCAAATTTAATTACAAGTTAGGCCGTAGGGATTTAAACGGCTCTTGATTTCTGATAAAGGACTTCAATCATCCATATGAAAACATGAAGCGCTGGCAGGCACGAACCAACTTAGAATAAAAACCTAAACGCAGAATTAGAGTTCAGTTCGATATTACAGGCGGAATGGATTCTTGTCATTTTTCGAGAGTCTGTTTTTTCAAAAGCAGAAAATTTAACAGTGATTTGTTAATGGAAATCAAACATCAGCGAAACAAGGTTGGAAGCGTGTGCTAAATCTGCTCTTGGCTGGCGATTACTATTAAAACAATATTAGTGAAAGATCCAATACGTGTATTATAAACATCGCGGAGGCCTCTTCAATTTAAGTCTACGGCTTATTACGGGCGAAATATATGGCTGGGCTTCCTGACCATCCAGTGGAACAGCTGTAAAAACCTAAACAGATTTCTTATTTCACCTATTCCTGCCCCATGCCTGGGGTATACCCTTTAGGAATATATAGTCAGCATAGGGATGTGTCCGATTGTCGAGCTAGCGCGCGCGACATATTCCACGCCGTTCCTATAGCGTAACACAAAGGACAGATCCGTGCGCTATTCCTATTCATTCCGCTCTTCACGATACCTGTAACGCTGCGTCGAGCCAGCTCCACAAGTAACACGCTTCCTTTAAGTGAAATGACTGGTTCGCCGAGCTCTAGGATACTGTGTACAACAGGCCAAAAGAGGGCTGCTGAAGACTTAGCTACGGCCAGTTCTCAGAAAGGTTTAGTCCGGGCAGTAAGTGATGCGAACGTAGATTGGGTTACGGGCGATCGCAAGTTGGCATGACCTTACTGCCTCGCTACTTCACATAGTCCACATTCCTGTCTGTATAACAAACTCGAGAGGTCAACCGCGCATCTTGGTGACCTAATCGAAAACCTAACGATGGATATTCCACTAAGATCTTCCCCTACAGTCAAGAGAAGCTTACCAAGGCTAGCAATGTGCCAGCAATGTGCACGAAAACACAGTAATATTTTTTTTCCTGGGCGCAGTTATTTAGAGCACGAAGACCATGAGATTAGCCGGGGACCTTTAATTACGATGGGTTACTGTAGAGTGCTATAGAATTTCGAAAACGTTGCGTTATATGACCTAAACCAATAAGTATTGATGCAACTAGAAAACAACTGTCGTAATAGCAGAGGCATTGCAATTAAAATTATCTCAATTCCAAGTCTAAAATTTCATAAGAAATATTAAAAAGAGAGATATCTCTTTTTTTGAAATAGGAGTATTCGTGCATTGCTACCAGAAATACGTCGTTCTTTTATAATGCCATACACATGTGTGCAGCAATATCTAAAAAGGACAGCTGTATGCAGCAAACAACAGTTTTAACGGGGAATTCAGAAGGAGAGAACCTTTCTTTCCCAGGTCACGGCCCTGCTGCGGTCCCGCAAGGGTGTGTAACTAATAAGCGCTATGTATAGATACGCACTGTCACAATAGAACAGCAACGGCTCTTAAAATCAAGTGACGTGCATTCCGTCTAAGATACAAGCGAGCAACACGAGCACCACGTCACGAAATTGGCTACCGCCATCCACAAAAAAACAGGGTTTTAGCGGTAAGACAGAAAAAAAATTCTGAGTTTCCGACGATTCCTCCGTTTCTATTACATCCCCATCCCAAATGACATATCGACAGCGATATGAATTATCTAAGTTTGCATAGGTGGTTCTTATCAAGTGATATTACCCTATAACAGTGCACGAGATTCTATGAAAATGCCTATTAAAACACAACGCCGGGTTTTAGATAAATAGCCTAGTAGACGCTGTGAAACAACACAAGGCAGGGTCATGAAATAAAGCCGACTAAGAGGCTGTAAAACGTCTCTGTTAGTACCGCAATGACGACGTCAAGTGATATTTTTCAAAAGCCAAACGCAGATTCTTATATTCGTTAATTATATCCAAAGCCTTATTAGGCAATAACAAAATTTAGGCTTACTCGCCTTAGGAAGTTTTATTATTATTCTAAATACTTGGGTGTGCATCTAAGGCGTATTTGGTTTAACATCTGGGCTGAGGTCTTCTGCTACCACTGAGCGGATCGAAACCAAATATCGACTATTTATGGTTTCTTATTCGATATCAAATCTGTCTTCGCGATTGGTAAATAATGCTTTCAATCGATAGCATAAAAGCTGCGGGAATATATATACACAGCGAACCATCATCGATTATCAGCTTAAATAACTCCCCGTTAAAAAATAAAATAAAAAACGTTTTTATTTGATTCGACTTTAAAGGGCCTGTGTCATGTGTTATCCGTGGACCACGGCTTACTCCAGAAATTGACTCGCGAACGAGAGGATATTTCGCGAGTCAGCGGCTACACGTTGGCTATCAAGCAATCTAGTATCTCTCTTATTCACCCGCCTGGAGATAATGAGATTATTTTATCCATTTGCTTTGTCAACAGGAATTTTGTTCTATTTTATTTTATTTTATTGGTAAAATTTTAGTGATAATTATCGGCTCTCCATTCGGGTTAAATCCAACCTATATTAATCTATTTATAAAAAAACGAAGTCCTGATAAAATGTCAATCAACTGACATTTAGCCAATCGAATCGCTTACCTGCTCAGCCCCGCGGTGAAAATCCATTGAAGTGTTGAGGAGTGTGCGCCGATCCTCCAGCTGAGACTGGAGCGCAGTCCACGCGTCCCACAGGGAGCCCGACATAGTGGAAGTTGCTACCTGGTTGCCATGAGTAGGTTGCTGTATCTGAGCGACATCAAGTATGCACTGGATCTCAGATTCTTTTTCCTGGAATGAGAATCAGCAAGGGTATCATTAATTCTTCTATTCATCATCGTTAGTAGTATTATTCGTCGTCGAATTTTCGTCGTTATCATTTCTAATCATTATTGACGTCATTGATCTTTATTATCATCAAAACAAGCTACAAGAGCGGTTGACTATATAAGGTAGTGCTCATAGCCTAAAGGGGGGGGGGGGATAAAGGGGGACTCTTCGACGATTGGTGACATGCAAAGGGGAGGGGGCTCTGAAAAAAAAATAAAACGTTTTTGGGGTTTGTTAAAAAGCACGTTAAACTTATCTTACAAGGACTCTGAAAAAAATAACATTTTAGGGGTTTGTTAAAAAGCGCCTTAAACTTATCTTACAATGGCACTGAAAAAAAACACATTTTAGGGGTTTGTTAAAAAGCACGTTAAACTTATCTTACAAGGGCTCTGCAAAAAAAACACATTTTAGGGGTTTGTTAAAAAGCGCCTTAAACTTATCTTACAATGGCACTGAAATTGTATGTTCGCTCTCCTTATCATACCTTGACCATCAAACAAACATTACATCTCACTATAATTATGGTATCACCAACATCATCATTATCAGCACTACCCCCGTTATATTGATATCTTTAATTAATATTGGTGTTATGATCCGTTTGCATATCGTGATATCATAGATATCTCTGCATTAACACTTGTACAAACTACAGAACTCTAACAAGGTATTTTTGCAAACTTATCCCGACTCCTCTGGATGACATAATCGTTATACCCTTGAAGACCAACAAAATGGTGAATAAACTCTCTTTTTTATAAGAACCTTTTTTATAAGAACCTTTTTTATAAGAACCTTTTTTATAAGAACGTCCAGCCTTAGATTTCACCAAATTTTAAGAACATGCTGAGAACATGCCGAGGCTCAGATAGCAGAAAAAAATATTTTTTACTCCTGATGCGTTCTAAATGCAGAATCAAATTGGGCTCATAGTAACAACGTTATCATTGCCATTGATCATTAGTGTAATTCTCTTCCTAATAATTCATTCCCAAAAATAAGAACGGCCCACCCTCAACTGGAAATTAGACGTTCTTATAAAAAAAGAGTGTATGAGATTAACGCATTTACATACAACATAACCCGATAAAATCATCATCGTATCATTACCATCAATAAATGGGCCTATAGAATTCACTAGAGCCATATTCAAAGCGAATGCATGGAAAGACTTCATCAGCTTAAACTCGTCAAAGATTTATTCTGTTATCAAGTGACTCGCCTCATTCTAAACATCACTGCTAAAACTCCCCCGCATTCAAGCGCAAGGGTCACAGCGGCTGCTTACTATACTACCCCGCATTCCGACCCGAGCACCCGCTTACCTCAGAGCGGGCACACTGTGGAAAACAAAACGACAAAGACTTGGTATGAGAAAACAGTTATCAGCTGTGAGTCACGCAGCTCCAGCGTGACACGAAATCACGCAATACTATCCAGCACGAAATAAAACAGAAATGAAATAATATCGAAAGAGAATGTTATACGAAAGAGTGTTGGATAGAGGGTTGGACTTCATATAGAGTTGTATAGGCTGCCATAAACATACAGCAGAATATGTTTAAGGATTAAAAACATTAAACATATGCTATGTTTGGTGGTTTTTAAGGCCGATCACTGCACTTTAAAAAAATTAAATTCCTTAACCAAATGTCAATAAACTGTTATCAAGCTTGTCAAAGACAACTCAAAAACACCATCACTCTAAAGGTCTTACTTTTTAAATTTGATGCTAAACGCGACAACCGATGCCACGTAAAAGCTTATCCTATGTACGGATAAGTACTGATATAACGTCAACAATTAATCGAATGTACTGATTAGAATGCCTCAGATAGCTGGTGGGAAAGTTATACATCTGGTGTCCCGCTGATGAAATTACACGTTCAGCTTGGAAAACGCTAGTTTGTGGATTGACCGGAAGGAAGGGTGAATAGTTTAGTCGAAGTAATCAAAGTATGTAGAGTTTAACACGCGGGACAGAATCTAAATAGCAAGTTGTTTAATTTGTGAGTAGTATGACCTGACGACCTTGGTACTTTAGCAAATCAAATTGCACATGCACAAAAATTCAGTAGATTCTACAAGCACTAAATTTGAAGCTGCGTAGAAGAAGCTGGGTCAGTTGAACAGATGATTTGCTAGACAAAACAGCAAGGAGCTGCAAGGAAGAGTGATGCTTTAATCGAATTATTCTGTAGAATTTCAAGGATCACTTATGAATTTCAGGCATGACTTCATTGTAAACAATAATCACCGCCTATACAATCTACGATCCGGCCCTGCGAATCGTTTGAAACCCCTTATCAAATTAAAGATGGCTAATTGCTCTAGCTTTGTCTCACTGCGCAGACTGCAATATCTCTAAATGCTGTTTATCAATTTAATTAACACGGTAATAATTAGTTGGCAATGAAAGAATAGCAAACAATTCGAACCGAAATAAAAATTTTGGATTCCTCAAGAAATTAAAATCTACCATCCTATTTCTTTAACAAAGAAAAGCCAGCATATTTGATGTAACAAAAACTTTCCAGACAAAAATAAAAAAGCTTAGGTAATTATATATAATATTCGCATAAATTGAAGGGGAACTTAGCAACTGATTAGAGTTTATAAAAAATCACTCAAAGTATCGAGACTATAACCTCGAATTCTAAGGTGCGATTATGAATTCTACAAACAATCGCGATATATTAAGTTTTAGTTTACATTTGGCATTACATTACACAATATTTAATGCAGTTGTACGGTTCATGTGAGTTTGGATCTCGGATGAACCCGCTAATACCGTCAGATCGGTCTGTGGCGGCTGTTAAGCACTTGACCGTAGTAACAAGTCGCTCGTTTAACACACTCTTGAAATTTCACGGCCAGCGCGGCTTTTTAACGCATTTGTGTTAGCTACTAAATGGCTTTCCCGAATCCGCAGCATTTAAATGGATTTCGCAGCAGTTAAATGGCTTTACACAGCAAGCAGCAAAGCTTACCTGCGTCCCTTTCCAAAGAAATTGTCGACGGCTTTTCTTAAAACGCAAAGTACAGAAATTCCAAGGGTACTAGAAGGGCCTGACGTGAATCTCTTTAGTGCACTTCGCCGAGGCTAATTATTATGCGTATTGAAATGCCAACTAAGCAATGATTAGTCCCAGTCATCATGAATGGCAGACAGCATTCCACTGACTTCCCACGCCCCAATGAACAAACAAGCGCGGCCGACAGTAAACACTCTCGACCAACCACCAACCTCGTTACACCAAATGATTATTTCTTTACTCTTTAAATAATGTATAGTTGCCGGAAAATGGACACGCGCGTAAACGAGAAATCAAAGACCTACGCCTGTGCCAGCGCATCGACGATCATCGACTGATATTATTTTGTACCAATATGCCGGACAAAATAGTTAGGGCTACAAAACACATGTCCTCCCCTCTTCTCCCCCTCCCCCCCCCCCCCCCAAAAAAAAAAAAAAGGAAAAATAATTTCTAAAAAAAAACTATTCCATTGACAAGTGCTCGAATTCTCGTTATTGATTCTTTGCGCATGCACAAAATTATGCTCACTCGGATATAATTTGCCGCACTGATCTGTCTACGCAGTTAATTGTACCATCAACCGGTCAGGAAGGCAAGGCGTCCTATAGGCTGTGGTGAGCACCACGCAGTAAAGTAATCAATAGGCGGATAATCACCAGAGAAAATCCCGGCTGCAAATACGATAAGGATGAAGCGAGAATCCACAGAAGCACGGACCGACGGAAAAATTGTTAGACCCAAAAGACCATTATTTTCTCGCCAAACTCGCGTTTTGTATGTTTGCATCTTAACCAAGTCGTTGTTAAATTCCATTTGCGTTTAATTTGATATTTATTTAATGTGAAAAAAAAACTAAATAAAATATAAAATTAATAAATTTGACGTTATTTTTATCATCGAAACCAAAAAAACAGCAGGTCCCGCGTATGCCCCTTTTGAAATTTGCTATAAGAACGAGGATTTATAGCATTTAGCAATAGGGGGTATATAGTGTTTTTGTACTACTAAATATACAACAAATATTGGTGTATATGAAAGTATGGAAAGCACAACAAAACATAATTTATGATTCAAACATTTTGTATCTGATATACATGCGGAAGGGATATCTAACAAAATACACAGAGAATTGGCGAGAAAAGGTGAGTGTATTACGCGATTGCATGGAGCCCATCTAGAGTGTCGCAGCTAAGCGGAACCGGAAAAAAGCGGGAGAGAAAAGAGACATAAACTCTTTATGTCTTTGGTATAACAATTTACCCCCCCCCCCCCCTTCACGACCTTTGCCGTCACTACAAATCTACCTCTAACAGCCGCCTTGTTTTCGAATGACGTGCAACTTAACCACCGCCTGCAAAAAAAGTAACCAGACCCCCAGCGAAGTGTTTCTTTGGCTACGTTGTGCGTCATTAGAAATGTCGTATAAGTCAAAAGTTGTACAGACAGGGGAGCTGTTCATAGGATAGTCTGGGTGGCCGAAGCAGCCTCTCCTTTAACTATCCCACACCCCCAGTACTACATACCTTGACTCGCTTCTCAAGATCCGTGAAGGCCTGGAACAGATCCTGGGCCTGCTGATAGTTCTCTCCTACTGTCCAGCGGTCTTGCGCATTCTCTTCGAGTGCGTTCCGTATCCACACCATCAGCTGTAAAAAGTTAAAAAATTTAGCTTGACGTCTGGCGCCAATTGTTTGGCTATAATCACACTAAGCAACGAAGAATGCGCAAAGTTGTGCTTTCTGAATCATTTTGAAGATGACATTTTGACAAAATAAGAATTCATTTTAGCCTTGCAGAGTTAGCAACAAAACTTGAAAACGTATGAATGGACTCATTTTTTAGGAAATCTAATTCGCGGCGTGCTCTCGAAGATCAGCTGTTCGACCCTGTATCACGTGACACGCAACACAGGTTACCTCCTCAAACTGATCCGCATAATCCTCAAACTGCCTCCAGCTTGACAGTGTGCGCATGCGCTCGTCCCAGGCCTCCTCGAATCCTCGGCGCGCCTCTTCCAACTCCTCCACGCAGTCCTCTAGGGGATGCAGCGGCTTGAGCCCCACCTCACTTCTCTCACCAGGCGCTGGCAGGTCCAGTCTGTCAATCAACGCTTTCCCCATAGCAACGGTCTCTGTGTAGGTGCGGTTGATGGATTCCCTCGTGTCCTCGTGTGCTGCAAGGAAGGCACGCGCTTCCTCGCGAGACAGATCCTCCGGGAGTCGTTCTGACGAGTAGCCCACACGGAGGTCGTCTAGGCTCTGCATCAGCTGCAAAAGTGAGGGCGGAAAGGAGTGATATCAGCGTGCTTGACACGGCAATCCTTAACTGCGTGAGACTGGAGTGCGATTAGCGTGCTCGATAGCGTGATTACCGTTAGCGTTGTAAAGCAAGCGCTATCACCTCCTGCATGCAGGCGTTTGGTGGTCTTTATATCACGAACAACAGGCCTCAAGCGATCGTAGCCGCAATCTCCTGTTATCACTAAGATCTTACTTTTCCTCGCTGAAGTCAATATCAGGTTTAATTCTAAAAGGGCACCGGTACCATATCATTGCTTATATACGGTTGAACTCGTTTCTATCGCAAACTCACTCCTCCTTTACCACGAATGACTTCAGTAGTAGCAATCAGACAAAAAATGAAGACGCATATACAGAGATTGCAGTTCCCCGGGTCAAGGTTATAGCACCCACCTGCTCCGCGCTGTGATAGAACATGTGCGCCACAGCGAGACGCGCCCCGCGCTCCGCCATAGCTTTACAGAACTCGTCCCACACTTGATTCAACTGATCTTCCATGCGCTGATTAGGCGCCATATCGTAACGGCAAGTGCGACGGAGGACCAATGACGTCTGCAAAAGTTGCTTGCCGTAGTCAAACGTACCCTGTAAACACAGACCAAAATCAAACGTGCCCTGCGAATATAGAACTCAGTAAAACGTGCCCCTACGAATATAGGCCCCAGTAAAACGTGTCCTGCGAATATAGGCTCAGTCAAACGTGCCTTGTGAATATGAACCTAGTCAAACTGGGGACTAGGGGAAAATAGGCCCGGTTAATTGTGCCCTGTGAATATAGACCAAAATCAGGTTCTGCTAATATAGGAACAGTTTAAAGTGCCCTACGAATATAGGACCGCGCTTTAACGTACCCTCTGGACATAGACCACAGTTAAAATATTCCAATACGATAAATAAACCAGTCAAATCAGTCTTCCGTATCTACACCAATAGACCCCTAAAAAGATGGCAAAAGGCGTCCAGACGACACAGACCCAAAATCTATAGACAATGCAATATAAACCTTTGCAGTTATCTCCACTCGCTCGTGCTCCTTTTGAAGAGCGTCTGTTTCGTCCGATGTCCGGCCCACTTCTGCACATGTGTCCAGGGCTCCGTTCCGCAGTTGCCCAAGCCAAGTAATGGCCTAAAGAAAAATATTAACATCATTTAGAACTGTCCAAGTGACCGTGACACGTCACGCAATATGTCACGCACCTGCTGTGCGTCACCCTCACAAGTCCTCAGCTGCAATAACTGCTGAAGTTTTAACCTCCTCACGTCACACAACTCATCTGTACGTTTCTTGCGGCCCTGTAACTCGTCCAGCGTCATCTGAACATGATGGATTGCTTGACTGAAGTCTGGGGTGACAACATCACCGTGGACGTCTGTGGTTGGTGCGTTCATCAATTCAATAGCTGTCGTGGCGTCACGTAACGTGTCTTCGGACGCTTGCGTCACGGCTGTGATGGATAGATGCGTTTATCATTGTTAGGCATAACAACGTCTTATTTTGTCTACAGTCAAAGCTCTCACTTCGGGAATAAAGATTTGTGATCGTTATTGGAGCTGGTCGCCTTGAAAATGCACCCAATAGTGGCGGATGGGGAAAAGGTTTTGTTACCTTGCTTGTAGTCGTCAAAAAGCTGCAACTTGAAGTCATTTTTTTTCGGTTTGTTGTATGGAATATTGTAATATTGCATTGTTTGGTGTTTTGAAGACCAAATTGTTGGTGGTCTGTTAAGAGAGCCTTGAAATAATATAAAACCATAATAATCATCAATGTTCCTGGACAATTCTTACCGTCTGCCTTGTGTTCAAGGGTCTTGAGTAACATTTCTGCACTTTCTTGGTCTTCTATCAGGATCGCATCCGAGCAGAGGAGTTCCAATAAGTCGTCAAGAAAACTAGAAAGCTGATCAAACAAAGGCATAAGTCGATCGGCAGTAGAAACAATACGATACTATGCGATCTTTTTCTTGGTTACCTTGGCTGCGTTCTGGTAAAACATGTGGGTAGAAAGCACGAGGTCTTTCCGACGCTCCATTCGGGACGCAAAGCTGCGGCAGACTTTGTCTAGATAGTCTTTCTGGGCGCGCAGCTTCCGGCTGGCGAAGTGATTTTCCTGGAGCATGCGTTTCGCGAGATCGCGAACTCGACTGAACAGCTGGATTACTTCCTGTAAGAACCACACAGTTGGGTATTGAGTATAGGTATTGAGGCTCACAAAGTGGCAATACACTAGTACCCAGCATGGATATACAGGATTAATGGGATGGTCCTAGGAGGGGTCAATTCTACTATAAACAAGCTAATAACAAACTCAATGTTCGGCTACCATCCATCCAAATATTATCGAAACTATAGTGGAGTCAACCATAGTTGAGCCACTTTTTGTAATTGTTTATAAAGGTTGCATGAACAAATAAATTAACCGCTAAACAATGGGCGTCAAATGCGCAAGTCCCCGTATGTACTACCAAACAAGGGGGCATAGGGCACGTGGTCTCACTACTTTTTACCCGGGAACCGGGTAAGATGTCATGCTTGCGATCGTCAAGTGTGTAAACGCGTTGCGCATTAACATAGAGGGTGTGGAAATGGTGTAAGACGTTTCAGAAGAGTCGGATCGCTTCGCGCGCAAACATGGACGGTAATAGCTTTTTTTTGCATGAACGTGAGAGTTAAATGCTGCTTCCGAACTCACCCGCGCAGAGATGTCGAACTCCTCATGCTGGCGACGGTGAAATTCGCAGCTCTTGACGGAGTCACCGAGATCGTTAGAAGAACTAAGATATGCCTCTCCCGTGCCCATCAGCCAGTCAATGACCTGCAACATACCGGCAACCTTCGGTTAATAATCTGCAACGTGCCGGCAACTTACGGTCAATTTCCTGCAACGTGCTGGCGCCGTGGGGCTAAGTAAATTCGTTTTGTACCAAAGTCGACACGTTTATAAACCGTTCATATTGTATTGCTCACGGGTCATAATACGGCTAAAGGGGCATAGACGTATCCAGTCGCTAATAAATGAAAACAGGGAAACTGCGCGAGGCAAAACGCTGCGAGACGGAAGCTATTGGCTAAGTTCGTCAAGCCTAACAACGAATCTAATAAGGGACGGACCTTTAGAATGATGGGGGCAAAAAGCAAAAACAAAACAAAAATAGAAAAAAAATTACGTGCAGGCCGATCCCCCACAAAGCTTGCTGAAAGAGAAAAACAATCGTGCAAAATTGAGGCTTTTGAAAAAAATTCAAGCAGACAAAAATGGCCGACTCCCTTTTCTACGGGTCCTTCCTCAAGAAGTCACATTTTCCCAGCATATAATAAATTATTAGACTATATTATTGACGAACAGAACCATTAGGGTGGTAGTGGAAGTGCCATTCGGAGCAGTTGATAACATACCCTTTTGAAGCCAAGCTCAAACTCGATCAAGTCACGATTTTGTATGAGCTCCGTCCATCTATTCTCCCACATGGAAACTAAGTGTCCACGCATACCCTCCAGCTTAGAGACCACGCCTTCTACCTCAATCTTCTCTTCTGTCGCTAGGGACATCGGCGAGCCTGAGTGCCGCAGACCAGCAGGTATTCGGGGCTCACTGCGCTCCAGCCAGTTCACGAGATCGAGGCCACGCTGAATTACCGGCTTGATGACGTCATCCAAGTATGCCCGCTTGGCCTCATGGTCTCGGAGGAGTTTTTCTGTGTCGGGGATGGTGTCACTTTCAGCACGTGTGTCCAGATCATCTTCCAGGGTGTCACGTGATGCGAGAAGTGCTGCCGCGTCATCCGCAAAACGCTCAGCAAACTGAAGAAAGAGAGCATTATAGTTAACTGAAAAAATTAACGGCCAAGAAAACTAAAAGAGCAGGTGCCAAATTATATCAGACATTTTGCAGCAGCAGGTTATTTTAACAATTTGGAAAAAAATAAAGAAAATACATTTTATTAATTTGAGTAAGCTCCAATAATGTTGTCCTTCCCTCTACGGTTCAAACCTCAAAGGGTACGAATGGCCTTGTAAATACACAGTGCCATAGCACGCCTCGAAATATTGGGGGAGCACAATACAGAAAGATTAGGAAAATATTCGGCTTTTAAGACTTTAAAAATTCTCCAACCACTGGTCATTGTGCCCCATGACCTCTAGCAACACTTACCACTCTACGTTGAATCCAGTCTTCGTGATCGTATGGAAGTGTTCCGCCATAATCCCGGGTTAGGTGCGCCTCGTCAGCGATTTGAGTAAGCTTACTACTGGATGATAATACAGTTGTCTGGAAAATAAATTATTGAAAATAAAATGTTTGGAATTTGTGTAGCGCTTTAAATGTAACTGAATTTACTTGTCAGTGTGTAGGTGCGGACTACAGGCGCGTACCCAGGATTGGCTTATGGGGGGTGCGCAGTCATAAGTATCATATAGAAAAAGCAAAGGATTTTAAGATTTCTTGATAAGAAATGACCCACTTTTGGGCTGCCAAGGGGGGGGGGGGGTGCGGGCCACCATGTGCATGCACCCCCTGTGTGCCTGGACTGCTCCATAAAGTTTACAGGACCGTAGCCATGATTTTGAGCGGGGGGTTTCATTTACCCATTTAGCGGACCATTTTCTATTAGGTAGCTCGTCCTAGCTTGCAAAGGTACTAAATTTTTCTTCATCAGGACCTTCAAGTCGTGTGGGGTGGTTTTTCCGAGCCCCCCAAACCCCCCCTGGCTACCGGCCTGGTTTACAATAAGGAGTGTGAGTTAGTGTGTAAGCCTTTTCCCTAAAGGTGTTTCTACAGGCCAGCCTTCCCATTGATTCTTTAACCTTCCACAATACAGTAAAAAAAGTGTGGTGAGAGATGGGAGAAAGTTCGATCCCCTTTTTTGAACTAGCAAAAAAGCATCGACTCATGGTCAGTGAATTTTGAGCTAAGGGGTTTTTTTTTACTTATTCAACTGTAACGTTTCTACTATATGTATTGTTTTCTAATCTTGCAGTCTAATCTTGGAGTGGCCCCTAGGGAGAGGGTCTGAAACTTGTAAATCCAGACAATGTGACTGCAGCTATATGCAAAGAATTTTGAAATAAATCTGTTTCTAGCGGAATCTAGACTTGCAGTCCGTTTTTGTCTTGTGCTGCCAATGTAGGACTTTGGTTTTTATTTGGGCTCATATCGAGCACAAAATAGGAGGGCAACGGGTAACTTTCTAATGCATTGATCAGCTCTACCTCATGGTCTGTGGTTTTTATTGATGTATCAGATTTTCTCTTCTCCCAGAATGCATCAGGTTTTATGATAACAATCTGGTGAATCTTGTCAGGAACAACCTCCTGTAAATAAGGAATATTTGTGTGAATTTAGGTATGCCATAGCATATTCTTCCACACTAATATGGATATGGCAATAAGTATGGTATATATGGGGTTTCATTTCCAAGGCTATTTTCTGATAGAGGTTGTCGATGTTGCAACCCCTCTACAAGAGAAAAGAATTCTATAAGAAGTATGCTATAGGAATACATCGACTACAGGAGCAGATCCAGGAATTCCAAAAGGGGGGCTGAAGCAAAGGTTTAAAAAAGGGGGGGGGGGGGGTGGATTCATTGTTCTCAGTGGATTTCCTTATATTTCTTGTTATTTCTAAGCCAAATATCTAAAATAGGGGGAACGGGGCCCGCTCGGACCACCCCCTCGTCCCTGGACTAACAATTGTAAGCCTACAAGATAAAATGCATTCAATATGGTCCTATCTTACATGCAGTCTATACCTGTAATGTTTTGAGTAAGGCTTTGGCAGCTTTCCATGTTCCCTCATGAAGATCGAGTACAAAGGTGAACTTTCTGTTCAGAACTTCTTCACTACAAAAACATTGATTTCAGAAAAAAATGGACATTTCTACACAGTACAAATACAAATAAATAACAAAAATATCAAACTGAGGCAAAATTCACCCCCATGATAATGATGATAATGGAAATGACAATAATGATGAAAATGTTGATAGTGATGATACTAATGATGATGATAGATAGTGATGATGTTGATGATGATAACGATGATGATGAATAGTGATGATGCTGATGATGATGATGGATAGTGATAATGATGATGATGATGATGCTAAAGATGATGATGGATAGTGATAATGATGATGACGATTACGATAATGATGTTGATGGGGATGACGATGATGATGACAATGACGATGATTATAATGCTGATGATGATGATGCTGTATTGTTGCTGGTTATGATAATGATGGTGGTGGTAATGTAAATATTACAGTAATGATTGAAAATGATAATGTTATCACAGTTATCTAAATAAATAATTTCCTATAATTTTCTAGTGAACAGAGAAATCAATGATCACTTTTTTATTACAAAAGTACATGTACAAAAAAACTTGCTGTCCTAACACAAAAGTTATCCCAAAAACCTTCTGTGGATATCTACACAACAAGTGGATATCTACACAACAATGGTTTCCCTGTGTTTTTTTTTTTTATCTATTGGAGCTTTGTAAAAAGGTTCCCTAGGCCTTAGCAAACCGTAAACAAAGGGATACATTGAGAGGGCTTTAATAACAGAAGCCATTGGACGCACATTATTTGTAAAGGGATTACAAGCTTAGACGCAGTGCGAGATGTATTTTGAGACATCAGCCCTTGATGACTCATGGCACCCAAAAATTCAGGTTTATCTCTCGGCGGAATGCCAGAGAAATGATAACGATAAATAGCAGAATCTACACGCAATACAAGCTTCAAATTGTTTGCAAACTTTTGTTATGCCCGATTGGCACTTAATTGATGCGTATTAGCACAGAAGCTGACTTTGTAGTTACTCAAAATAAATGCACAAGTTAACTATTCAATTAATTAGAAATGCAATTGCTATTACGGGTAACAACCCACAAACGTCAATAGACGAAAATAAGTATCAATATAAAGCATTACTTTGCTTTCTCTTACCTCGGGATTTGAGTGAAATAAATCAAAGTTTCTGAAAGTTTCTCTGTGTCGATGTCTTCATGTTTGGGCACTAAAATCGTAATGATTGCTCTTCCTTGTCGGTCGTACCCTCCTAAACAAGTAGCGGAAAATTATATCAGCTACGCCTACAATTCTTACAAAAAGCCCAGAGATTTGACATTCTAAATGCTCAATACCCACCTTCTAAAACCACAAAACTGCTTAACTGTCAAACTAGACTTGCCCAGCCTATGCATGTCAGCTAAATTGTAAATTTATTGTGTTTCGAAACTTTATTGATAGCGGAGTCTAGCGCAAGTTTTGCAAACAAATACCACATTACCTGATAGAAATGCGGTCTTTTCTCTAAGCGTCCCTAAAATATCTACAGCTTTAATTCGCCTTCCCAATGCTATAACACAAAACAAAACAAAAAATATTACAAGGGATATTCAATTGGCAAACAATTCGATACGATGCTCAATTGCTTGTAATATAATCAACTCACATCTTTGCCTCTGGATACGGATATCTGGGAAACTGGACGAATACTCAGGTCGATAACTATGTGTTTGGAAGGAGAACTCATCAAAACCCGCCAAATCTGTCTCTTTCTCTGGATTGCCATTAAAATACGCTGCCATTTGCAAGGCCTGAATTGCAACCAAGCACTGTGACCTATTACGGGGCCCTCAAAGGTTAAACGGTGTCAAATCAAATTCGTCCTTCCATATTTCCGCCTCTCGCTGTCTTTGGCGAAAAAGTGAATATTTGCCTCTGTATGATTCTTTCTGCAGTGTCTGAATTTAGTTGTAGACCTCAGAGAGAGTTCCCCAGGGGTTTAGCGCTGTTTAGTTTAGTGGGACAGCGGTCGATGGGTGTTTAAAAATGTCTGGAATGTCGCATGCTATTATCACCTTCAGTTCGCAATGTTGATAAAGCTTGTTCCAAAACAATATTTGACAGCTAGGCCACATTTCAACGTAGATTTCTTGTCTATGCTAAGCAGCTTTGCGATATATATTTAGTTATTCTTTAGGAATGCGTCTCAGACGTTTAACTTTTATGATAAAAGAAAGCGCGCCGTCCGGCGCCTAGTATATACATTATACTTAAAAAGTTTCTTAAAAAGATCCGATGTTTATATTATAGTTAGTTTCTTTAATCCCGGAATATTGAAAAAAAAGAAGGAGAAAGAAAAGGAAAAGATAAGTAATCCAGGCAGTTTCCGGGTTGTCGATTGTAGGCTTGATTTCAGATACCGAAACTAGGCAGCAGACAAGAGGGGGTGCGGGAGCCTGAAATCTCCCCCAATCCCTCAGTACAACGGTACAAAACGGCGAATAAAGGATAACAAATAAAATAGTTGTTTTTTGGTGATGGTAGTTCGTGTGTTTTAGAAGTTTCGGGGGGGGGGAGGGGGTGATCCGGATAAATAAACACACATTTTATGTGGAAGCGAAAACGCCAACAAAATATGTTTGTCATGCTCGAAGACCCAGTGGTCAGGAACCCATGTATGTTATTTGTAACACGACCCCCTATGTACAGTTTATACTAACATTCAAACAGTGTGGCCTAAAAACATGAGCAATGCCTTCCATTAGAACCAAGCAGGTTAAATACAACGCAAAAAAAAAAAAAAAAAAAAAAAAAACGGGCACTTCACCGGACAACCTTTGTAAGCTGATGTACCTGTACGTCGCTGTGGTCTGCGTATCAGAAACAAAAAAAAAAGAAAAGAAAAAGTTTACAACAACGTAGAGTTACAGTCATGGCATATGTTACAGAAAGAGTATTTATATAAAAATTCACATATGTCTGTAACAAATGGCATTATAACTTAACTTATTTGTAACCTGAAGAATGCAGAATGGCCTGCCGAAATATTGTTCTAAAACCAAATCTGCGTTTTTGTCGACTTTTTTCATGAAAAATAATCGATAATCTCTACTTCTCACCAATAACATACGCCTTTAGCTATTTTATTCCCTTGTCCTGATGTTAACTGACACAGTGGTTCAATTAGCGCGTACTTACAGTACCCTTAGTAATTCGACTTGCAAGCTCTTTCGTATGCCGCCATTTTGAATTGTTTCAACAGGAAACCCACGTCTAAAAACCACAGCAAGCCCAGAAAGCCCGCATTTTCCCGCGTTGTTGAGGAACTGAATCACGTGTGCTACCCTGCGCCAAAACGTTAGCAAAAAAAATAAAAAACAGTAACCGCTATAGCTCTTGAGAGCTAAAGCTCTCCACCAGCTAAAAAGGGGGTGGGGGGGGGGGGGAGTTTTGGAGTGGTTTTTCAAAAACCCGTGAAATACTTTTAGTTTATTTAGTACTAATACACTGAAATGTCGTTGTTCTCTTTTGTTCTGGCTTGACTATTACACTTCAACAACTAAATTTTGTTTGCATCTCTATATAAAAGATTTTCGTATAATATTCTACAAAGAATAATAGTTGTAAGCGAGATTGTTGGATTGCCCCAAGCCCCCCGTCTTCTAATCAGGACACTACCACATATGAAAGTGCGTACTAGGGATGGGAATTAACCAAGTTTTTGCACAATCTTTGTAATACTTAATTCAAAAATACATCCAATAACCACAATATTAACCAAGCTAGGCTTCAGGCTGGAAACGGCTCAGGGACGCTTTCTAGATGCCATTTTAAATTTGCTTGGAGGTTTAGAAATGGTGGGCTAGACATTGGGGCGTTTATTCAAGCAAACTATGGTAATAAGTAGTGAACAAACCATACAGTAGTATAACTTTAAAAGAAAGGATAGTATTTTGCCTAGCTCTTTATTCAAATATAATTACATTCTGTTTACAAGTCAACAACATTCAGTCAGAATTGTCACTATCGCCTGCATGCACATCAATATCCTCATCACTGTCATCATCTGCTGAGACACTGCTGTCATCATCATCATCATCTGATCCCTCATCCCATTTCTCCTCCTGACCAAAAAACAGAGTATTATCAATGAGTAGACAATGAAATTTACTTAAGCGTTTAAGACCACTATTCAGGATGGACGCCCTTGTCAAAAACTCTCACTGTCAAACCTCTATCTTGACCTTTTCATTTTATTTTGCATTATCTATTGATTAATATTGGTCAATGAAAAACCCCTCTATCAGCTTCTGCTGAATGCAGTTTGTTGGGATTTCTAGGCGCTGAGCTTGCTAGGTAAGTTGCTATGCAGTGAAGACATCAGAGCATGAGGTTTCGTCATGTGTCGATCTGACGGCAATTCCTATTCACACTCTCATCTCATCATGTGTCAGACAATGGAGGGCAGTAACATCAAGTATGGCATAAAACGTTAGCTATCACAAAGTATAAATAACAAATACCTTCGAGCTGTCATCGCCTGCTACGTGGCCATCAAGATGGACATCATCTTCTGATTCCGAGTCTAGAAAATAGATAATTAAGACATTGGTATAGCACAGGGATAAGCTAAAAGAGGTATCGATATCTTTATCCCTTGCAGCATCAGAGATGAAGTTTCTTCATATGTCGTTCAGACGGCAATTCCTATTCATTATTCAATCTCTCATCATCTGCTGCTATGTTATGTCTTTTTTTTCTGTGCACTTTTATATTTAATTACAAGACGCGTGGAATTCTTGTTTACTAATGATGCATGCTTTAAACACTTGAAACAGAACAGATGATAAAAAAACAACACAATACAGCAAGGTTTGCTGTTGGATTCACACAAATGTAGAAATCAAAAGGCAAGGCCCTTGCCAAGTCGTGGATAATAAAATGGTAATTTGGGACAAAAGCTTGGTTTTGGTGCCTTTTTACCCATTATGTAGAGTATGAACCAAACCAATAAATTTCTTGGCTTTATATGGTTTTATTTATACATAGGGTATTTTGTTTTAGACAAGTGTAAACAATGGTGCTATTGTTATGTTCGAATAACTGCTTCAGGTAAGTCTATGCCCATCTGATGATTCCCTGGGGACTACCAGTCGACCCAGATACCATTGATGGAAAAGGGCCCTTTAGCCCTCCTTAGGTGATTTAAAAAAACTGATTCCTCCTTTTGGCAGACGAAGTTCAGTTATTCATGGATACATTGGAATCAATGCTACTCGTAGCAAAGTGTGGATAAATTCCAAAACTTAAATTATAAAAGCAAGAGTGTGTGGGAGCTAATTCAGCAAGCATACAGCCAAGAAATAAACAAAAAATTTGGTGCACAGCCAGCAGTAGTATGGGGAAGTGGAAATGGCTTACCAGTGGCATTTTGTAAGTGTGTTGACCACATATCGTGGCCGATATATCATGGAAGTTGAACTGATAACGAACCGACTTTGAAGCAAAACCTTTCATTCAGATAGCTATTTATCGAATGTGACTCGATTTATTATTGTCAACAAGGCAGGAATGACGTTAAATCACAGTCTTAACCATCACCACCTTCAAAGAATTCAACTACGGCCGCCATGTTTGTTTTTGACATGGTTTGGAAAACCGCTGACAATAACTCGCAGGCTTTTTCCCTAAAACGTTGTTTTGATTGGCCAAGAGTTGTGATATTAAAAGAGTTATGATTGGCTATGGGTTACACTTGAGGCGACGATTAATGACACAACCCCGCTAACCGCAGAAAGTCCTGAATAGCTTCGCTATCCACAACTATGAACTATAAACTAACATATCACTTCATGTTAGGGAATGTTTTTTTTTTCAGGTTGTGATATTTAACTCTGGAGCTCAATGATTAAAGCACAACACAAATAAATAAATGGTTTTTATGTGGCTGGCCCCAACAGAATTCATAAATTGGATACATAATTTGTTCACAGTTTTCTATGAGAAGCATACCTTCTTCTTGATAGAAAGTTGCTGGCTGCCTCAAGTCATGGTCACTCTCCTGCTGGGCTGCAACCTAGAATTATTCCCTATTTAAGTAGATGCTTACTTGTAACTGCAAATCCCATGGGATCATACTATCAACATGCAAAGTTTCACACATCATTTATTCTCCTGCTGAACAAGTTAGCTGTGTTCTTCAGCAAATCTCTAAGAACAGTGGAAGACACAGCCCCTTCAGCTTCAGGTTAATGCTTGTATTCCAAGAGCTATCAACTTTGTGAGCACCAGAGCTTTGTATATAACTTAATAATGATACGACTCAACTTCCTTTTTTGTCCTTCCAAAGAAATAAAATACTGTACTGTAAGTAGAGTGGGGTCTACCACAATATTCACCTGTGAAAGCAACAGGTCCAGTCTGCCTTGCAACTTGCACAGCTTGCCATAGACACCTACTCTAGTCTCCATCATTGCATAGAGACTGCTCAAGGACTCCACAAGGTTAGGAATCTGAGATCAGGACAGACAGCAAATGAAAACTTGTATCATAATTTTCTTATTGTGTGCAGTGGTAATAACAATTCTAGATTCTTGAAGATCGCATAGTCGAAGTATTGTATGCAAACCAAGAGAATTTATTAACAATTTAAAAACAGATACAGGGCTCTTAGCTGGTGATTTTTACTAGGTGCATGGGTGCAACAGTTTTGACATTTTAGTCACACTAACCCTTAGTTAAATAAATAGGGGTATATACCCAATTTTTCCAGTCACATTTTGAAAAATCTAGTAGAAAATCTTGCCGTTTGGTCACTCACTTTGAGCCCTGATTCAAGAAAAATGTTTTGACTCACCGTCATAAGATATGACATGTGCACAGATAACAGATGTTTGAGCCAAACTGATAAATCACTACCTCTGCAAAGGAACAGGATGGGGATATTAATAGTGACACATATAAGTTTTCACACAGGTTACACTTTGTTCAGCAATTGTATGGGTAAGGCATCAGAGTATGAGTATTCGTCAGTTATCGCTCTGACGGCAATTCCTATTCTTGTTCAAATGTCTCATCATTTGCCCATAGCAGTCACAGTACCGTAATAGCAGCAGTATCTGCAGTGATTGTTTTTACCTGTTAGGCGATACCTGAATTCTAAAGACAAGCTGAAATAGAATAAAGAGCCATCAAAAATCTGTAGAGGTTACAGTTTACAAACCTGTACAACAAAATATATGGGATGTACAATTTCCAGCACAATTCAGAAGGAAATGTGATAAGGTATCAAAACTACAGTACAGTATCAAAGTAAAAAAAATGATATGCCTCTTACAGGTCATATGGACAAGACGGAAAAACCCTAAACATACGCCCTTCAAACAGATGGAGAAAGAAGATACAATTTCTTACAATGGCCATCGGTTCCATGTATTCCGGACTAATCTTCCTTTTTCAAAACACAAATAACATGAGGCCGATATGCACATACCCAGATTTTGGCTTTTTAAGATAATCTTTTCCTTGATCATCCTTGCACTATGTATGAGCTCAGGGAAGAAAAGCCCAAATTTCAATGACACTACAGAAAGTTGCATCGATTTAAAAAAAGTCGCATTATTTTGTTTGATATTACTCAATAACTACTAAGAGGAATTTTTCTGCATTTTTGATGTCAAATGAGCTTATTGAAAACTTCAAGCCATGTTTTTCCGTCATGTCGACCATTTGCCTATTACAGGTCACAAGTCTAGAAAAGTACAAAAACCTAGTGTTATACATAGCATACAATGTATGGCGCATGTACCTCTGAGATGAATGGCACCACCAAGGTGACTGGTAAGCGCTGGACAGTGGACTGAACCAGACTGCTCTTTGTACTGGACATCAGCACATCCTGACAGACAGGGAATAACAGGTTACCTCTAGCCTACTGTTGCCCTAATTTCTGGCCTTTTGCACACTTAACCTATGAAAATTCTATAAGAAAAGAAAAATCTATATTCTGATCTATATTCCAGTGCATCAGAGACTATGTTTCGTCATTTGTCGATCTGACGGCAATTCCTATTCATGTATTCTGTCTCATCATCTGCGGTGGAAATATTCAACTTAAGTGCTACCCTACATACTGCAATGTGAATGACAAACCTCAAGAAGATGCTTGTCTTGGCTATGGAGTGCTTGTGTCAACATCTGGACTACCGATGAAGTTGTTGGCAATGCCTTTAAACTGATTCTAAGGTCATAAAAAAGGCATGCAGTAAGTATTAAGACATGATCTTTTGGAGATGTGTACCTCCTTCGAAAATATACCCAGATACATTGTTTATTTCATGAATGTTACATACTGTAGGTATGTATGCAGATCTCTATACTGTTATAATGTTGTCTATAGTGTCAAATATTTAGTAAGAGAACTTACTTCTTTTTCTTGGCCATTCGCTTATTCATGACTTGCAATTTCTCCTCCAGGCTCTAAAAGTATATACAAATGATTAGTCCTGGAGATTTCTTATTAATACATTTATTCATGTATGCACTGAGTTGTGTTGTCAAGTTTTTCAGTAACTTACAGTAGGTACTTAGCTTAATACTGGAAAACTGGCTCACATTTGGGGACAAATCGCTATACAATCTCAAATACAGTATGGAGTTTGGTTAAACTAACAGTATGGTTAAACTTTCATCTGTCTTACAAGATTGCATTTTGACCACACCTACTGCATGTATGCTTGTCAACTGTGTAGAGCATTCATAGACAAGTGGTCACTAAAGAAATAATGATCAAATTTTCCAAAAACAGATGCTTTCATTATTTTACACTGGACTTGCCTTTTCAAGTTGGTCATTTTTAAGACCATTACCACCAGCCTGAGCTGCAACAGCAGGTCGCGCTAATGTCATACTGGTTGGACCAAGAGTGGTAGCACCTGCCAAGCTTTTGGCACTTTTGTCCAGTGGTCCCGTTGGCTGGGTCTCAGTCTGTATTTGGAGAGTTGTCCCACATGACCTCTCAAGGACAGTATGCTGTTCCATAGATGAATAGGTCTGGGGGGAGGGAAAAAAATAAATATGTGTATTTTGCGAACATCTTGGATCCGTCAAAAAGAAAATCCATTTTATGAGTGATTAAGCTCTTTTTTGAGAATTTTTCAGCATGTTGTTCACTTTGCAATTGTTAATGTGCAATTATGGAAAAAAAGCCAAAATGGTGATAATGTTCTGTAAACGAGAAGATACTGAAATTATCATCTGGAAACTATTCAAGAGACCAAATATTTAGACAAATGGCAAAAATCGCATAACTAGAAAGACTACAGACAAGCTGTAGAAAATATAGATGGTCTGTATCGGCGTGGTGTAGGCAAGTTATAAATCAACAAAGGCTGAAAAAGTTTATTGATTGCCTTTGTGAAACAAAAGAGGTAACACTGACATTTTGAGCATCAGCCCTTCACAGCAAAAGGGTTGGTGATTCAGCATTTTTTTAGAATTTTTCAGCATGTTTTTCACTTTGCAATTGTTAATGTGCAATGATGGGAAAAAAAGCAATGATGATACTGTGCTGTAAACGAGAAGATACTGAAATTATCATCTGGAAACTATTCAAGTGACCAAATATTTAGACAAATGGCAAAAATCCCATTGAAGAGCTTTCCATTGTATAGTAGATTTTCAATGATCAGAATGTGATCACAAATGGTATAACTAGAAAGACTACAGACAAGCTGTAGAAAAAATAGATGCTCTGCATAGGCGTGGTGTAGGCAAGTTATAAATCAACAAAGGCTGAAAAAGTATCTTAATCGCCTTTGTAAAACAGAGTAGTTGCGCTGACATTTTGAGCAACAGCCCTTCACAGCAAAGGGTTGGTTGGTATGCATCATCCAGTTTCTTTTGTTCCAACAAAGGGCCAACGCTCGAAATGTCAGCTCAACCACTCTGTCTCACAGAGGTGTTAAACATACTTTTCCAACCTTGTGTTGATTTAAAGCTTATGATCACAAATGTTTGTTAAAAATTGCTTTAAGCAATTGTGCTGGGAAAAATATATTTGAGTAGCTGAATGAAAAGATTACAAGTTCATTCCATTACCATGGTTTCAAAGTGTGGTTTCACAGAAGAACCATATGCAACAATGACTGATGGATCATCATCTTGGGTGAGCTTGGCACAGATGAATGAGATAGGAGATTTGGCCTTAAAAAAGATAAACAAACATTAGCTGCCTCACAGCAAAGGGTTGGTTGATACTGTATATATCATGCTAAAAGGAATAGAATACATCGTTTAATACCTTGTCGTCTGCAGATTTAAGCTGAATGGTACGGGATGGCAAAAGAGGCTTTTTCCCACCTCTGAAAAATAAACAGTAGAGAACAATCTAACACAAAATGAATGAGTTTCTGGAAAGAAAGATCAACCTCATAATAATTGAACTTGAACTGTAAGTCTAGGTAACAAACAGTAGCACAGCATCCAAACTGCTGCTGCCTAAAAATACCATGCCTAAGCCTGTGGAAAGAATACCCCTCTTCCTATCCACCTGTTGACTGCAGAACAAAGCATTTAACATACCCATTCAAAGATTTTTCAAACAAGTGTAGCCTTCCATCTTTGGTAACAACAGAAATGTGAACAGGCTGGAAAAGAGATAAATATTTTAAGGTTTATACTGTATAAGAAGATCAAAACATCCACTGAACAAACAAGGATAATAAGAAAAACAATATAAAATATAATATAAATATTGATTATTGATAGTAGTGTTTTACCGGAAACTCAAACACTCGTATTTTCCATATTTTCACTATTGAAGATATGAAAAAGGTAGGTACAGAAATGTCCCCGATGTACGTTGCACATCAAATCAACAGCTTACCCCATTAGGATTTTTCCATCTGTTTGTCCATATAATAAAAAGAACATTACACGATGGCTTGAAGACATTAAGTTCATTTTCTCATGGTAAAAACAATATTTTACATGTTCACTGCGCTCACTCATAGAATATTGTTTCCACTACTCTAAAATAAACTTACTGTATCTTCGTGCCAACGTGTTATATCCTCTACAGTATATACAGTATAATAATACGATGATGGTTATGGTGATGCTGATGTTGTTAATATTGTAAATTTGTTGTTAAATAAACCATGGACTCAAGCCCCCACTCACTCAATCTAACTTTTTCCTGCCTTCAGAGTTTAAAAAAAATGGGAGTACTAACAACCCATTTCAGTTACAGTAACTCTTTGGAAAGAAAATGCATATAACTTGAAAATACATAAAGCCTAAAGTCAATCAAGATCCCTTACTGGATCACAACAGAAGATATGGCATAAGTACCTTTGGTCTTGTATCATGTCTGGTCACATCTATGGAGATAGGCTCATCCGTAAGTGATAGTGATATTAGCGAGTTTTTGGCTTTTGTTTCTAGCTCTATATACCTGGAAGAAACATGATTACAGTTTAAAAAAATAAATACATGAGAGCATCATTGTTACCAGTTTACCAGGAGGTGAATCACCCCAATAAAAACTTGCCATATGTTTAGGAGTCTGTCATGCTCTGCACTGGAGAGGAAGTACCACCCATTGATAGTGCTGTCAGAAACATGATTGCCATTGGAGTCGGATGAAGTTGGGTTTGGTAGGAATAAGAGATCTGTTATTATTGATGAATGTCCAGTGAATTTCTGAAAAAAAAATTAAATTCAAATAATACAACTAGCAGATATTCCTTGTGACTTATAAACAGTTGGTAAACACATGTCCAGTCATTCAGATTTATAAAGTACATGTGGTTGAATCTGACTATATAGATCAGTACCTTTAAAAGTTCTTTTGTGTCAAGATCCCAGAGTTTAATTGTCCGTCCAGCTGATAACAAATGGTTTCCTAGTGGGCTAACTCTAAGTGAGCTCACACCATGTTTGTCAGCTTTCCATTTGCTGCAAAGAAATGATGCAAGCAAGGTTAAATAATAATAATAATGATGGCATTTCACAAAAAGCCTGTTTTGAGGCTAACACAATGTTACAAAAGAGGTAAAAAGTCCTTTGAATAATTTACATGTACTAACCTTTTGTGCTCAGCTTTCTCTGTGCACCACTCTACGATATATTTATCACTGGAGCAGGAATACAATTCTCCATTCCTACTCCACTCAACATCATTAACTTTACTTGAATGACCCCCCTCCTAAAAACATAAAAAGGATGGCATTAGTTTAAAAATAAACAGACATTGCTCAATAAATTGGCAATCGCACCAAATTTACTACCGGTCAATTACTTAACAATCTCTCTCGAGTTTTAACAGAAAATGCGAAAAATATTTTAAAAATGTAAAAGCAGTGTTTCTATTGGAAGTGGATTGGACATGGATCCTAATAGATGCTATTGTATGTTGAGTTTTTTGTTGGTCCCCCGGAGGTATAAACTGGTGTGATTGCCACTTTAAGCTAGAATGATACTGTTTGAATATAAAAAAAACTTTGTTAGAACATTACCAATTTTTTATGAACTTCTCCGGCTGATAAACTGTATAATAAAATATCTCCTGATGTTGTGCCAAGAGCGATGATATCACTTGTTGATACTGATGTTGAGTGGTGTGCTGTCTTCTGTTTCTTCCGCCTGGGTGTTTGTTCCTGCGAAAAACGGCCATGGAACCAAACAGTCAGCTTTAGCAATGAAAAGACAATAACAACAAAGACAGAGATAACCACAAGAAAGAGTACGCAATAAAACCAGGATTCAGTCACCTTTTTCAAAGCATACTGTATATTAGTTACAAGTTTTTAGTCACATTGTTTAAATTTTAGCTGCATAGAACAAAGGTTAGGCTGAGCAACAGACTTAGGATGTACAAGGGTTCAAAACAGCGGACAGCCATTTTCTGATCTTTGCCAGCTCTTTTTTTCTGTATCCACTTCTAATATCTTTAGTATGCAGGCTTTTTTCCCCACCAATGTCCACAAAACCGGCAAAATCTAGCAGATTAAAAAAATATATATTTTGAACCTTGTGTACACATTTTGCTGGCGAGCTCATGTGCTAAACTTTTTGCAGTAGGCTAATTACAGTATCTTAGACACTATTCATTGTTTAACTATCTGGTTATTAGCATGTGACCCGATCTTTACTAGTTCTTGCAACCAAACTATATTCCTGGCAAAGATTCCTTCATCATATAGTGATGAGCACTATGGACAATCTACTCAAAGTGGTACCTCTGAGCAATCGCCTAATGAGTGACCAACATCGACTAAGTGTCCACTTTACTAAGTCCCAAATTATTTGTAATTCAAACATTGTGTTTTTACGCCTCTACTAAGCGACCAACCTCTTTTAGGCAGCCACTAATATCATGGTCCCAAGGATAGTTGCTGAATATCAACAGTAATACACAATCATACCCCAGCTCATGTCCAAAAGGAGATTATTATATTGTTGTTGGCCATAAAGACCCTTGTTAGACCAAATAGAAAACTTCACAAAGCCATGTAAACAAGAGAGGAAGAAAACACGAGTTTATTGGAGCGTAGGAAGTTTTTGTGTGTAAGGACTTAGTTTGCTTAAAAGGTCATTTATAATAATGTTATCTTTAAGCTACGAGAGAAAAGGTGGTTAAGAAACAGCATTGCATTGCAAAACCATCGAAGTATGGATAAGCAAAGGCAATGTTCCTTAGTAAGCAACTTGTATATTCAGATGAAATTTCGAGGTTTTACAAGCTCCTTTTATTCTTTATATTTCTCGCTTAGTTTATTTATCGTTTAGATGTTACAACAACAGTTCTGCTGACTAAAATAAGTGAGAAGGAAATAAGATACCTACAAAGTCAACACGAGTATGGAGACTCTTCACAGAAACAAGTCTGAGGGTGCTTTGCTAAACAGCCAAAATTCTCCACAAAAACCCACCCAATAACATCAACTAAATTGAGCAATTTCAACATAGATAACAAACTCAACGGTTTTATTCTTAATCTTGGACAACAATTTGTGGCATAAGAGTTTAGGGTGCTAAAATTTTGCTCGAAATTTAGCTGTTGCACATAAACAAGACTTACCACATTGCGCGAAGAATTGCACCATTTTAAACACGCACAAGTCGTGGATAAATGCGAACTAGGTGTATATTGATTCTTTAACGATCCATTAGTACAATCCCAGACTTTTAAGCGACCATCGGGGGTTAAAAGAGCTAAAAATCGGCCATTATTATCGAAGGCACACGGACACTTCGTTGCTTCCATGTTCCATTGCACGTGGGGAAAACGAGCGCAACCAGCTAGATCCCAGACTCCGCTCGGGATAAACATCATCGGTACCTGGAGGAACAAACAAGGAGAGTAACGAGATGGAAGCTAACATACGGTTATCCCTTTTCCGGCCTTGTTTACCGAAATAGAAACCTTCTTGGATAAGTTATAGAATTGCACACATAAATTTTCCCAACGAGGTCACCAGGGGCTACGTAAGAACAAGGGGCCATGGTAGCAAATTTAGCCTCTACAAACATTTTTTAAAGCCAAATCTTACCTGATGGATAGGAACAGCATTGTTCTGCCTGTGATTTCAAAAACTTGTAGCGCAATAATTTGATGTTATAGCAGTGCCGTGACGCCTATTGGGTCCAGGGGGGCGTTCCCTCCACCCCACCCTAGTACCCCTTTTTTAAGTTTAAGTAAAATGACCAGTGTAGGGGTCGTTGCTGTGCCTCCCCAGTTTTGTCAATTTCCCTTGTACTGTTGTATCGTGCCGTATCGTGAACGTATCAGGTTCGTGTCCTGTGAGCCTGAAATTCTGTAAATACAGAAAGCCCCGCTAACTCGAATTTCCTGTTAACGGAGTTCGATTTCGCTTGGATTTAGGCCTGTGTGTATAATATTTCAGTCATTTTTCACTCGGATAACTCGAACTCCAAACCTGGATAACTCGAACTATTTCTCATTTCTCTTCTCATATTTTACCTCGAACTTGATGCTCATTTGATTAAAAAATCTTTTAAAATGTATTTTAAGTTATTTTTTATGTGACTTCTATCACGCATATTTGAATAAAGCTACGATAATTTATTAGATATGAGCAGCTAAAACCGATGTTTTTCACACGACTCTCATAAGTCAAACCCCAATTGATCCCCCCCCCCTGATCTTATTTCTTATTCCTCTTCAAAGTTCAAGTTGGTTGAGTACGGTGTTTGAGGTACGTTGAGGTGTGTGTATATGTGTATGGGGGTGGGGGGAAAATAGGTGTAAGGGGAATGTGTAGTGGGTAGTGGTGTAGGGGGAGGGGTAGAGGAGATAGGTGTGGCAAGAATGTGTAGTGGTGTACCTTGGGGGAGGGGTAGGGAGAGATAGGTGTGGTAGGAATGTGTAGTGTTTAGTGGTGTACCTAGGGGGAGGGGTAGGGAGAGATAGGTGTGGCGGGAATGTGTAGTGGGTAGTGGTGTACCTAGGGGGAGGGGTAGGGAGAGAAAGGTGCGGTAGGAATGTGTAGTGGGTAGCGGTGAACCTAGGGGGAGGGGTAGAGGAGATAGGTGTGGCAGGAATGTGTAGTGGGTAGTGATGTAGGGGGAGGGGTAGAGGAGATAGGTGTGGTAGGAATGTGTAGTGGGGTACCTAGGGGGAGGGGTAGAGGAGATAGGTGTGGCAGGAATGTGTAGTAGGTAGTGGTGTACCTAGGGGGAGGGGGAGGGGAGATAGGTGTGGCGGGAATGTGAAGTGGGGAGTGGTGTACCTAGGGGGAGGGGTAGGGGGAGATAGGTGTGGAAGGAATGTGTAGTGGGTAGTGGTGAACCTAGGGGGAGGGGTACAAAGGTGCGGGGGATGTGTAGTGGGTAGTGATGTACCTGGTAGGGAGGAGTAGATAGGTGTGGGGGGATGTGTAGTGGGTAGTGGTGTACCTAGGGGGAGGGGTAGGGGAGATAGGTGTGGCGGGAATGTGTAGTGGGTAGTGATGTACCTGGTAGGGAGGAGTAGATAGGTGTGGGGGGATGTGTAGTGGTGTACCTAGGGGGAGGGGTAGGGGGAGATAGGTGTGAAAGGAATGTGTAGTGGGTAGTGGTGAACCTAGGGGGAGGGGTAGGTGTAGGGAGAGATAGGTGTGGCGGGAAGTGTAGTGGGTAGTTGTGTACCTAGGGGGAGGGGGAGATAGGTGAGGCGGGAATGTGTAGTAGGTAGTGGTGTACCTGGTGGGGAGGGGTACATAGGTGCGGGGGATGTGTAGTGGGTAGTGATGTACCTGGTAGGGAGGAGTAGATAGGTGTGGGGGGATGTGTAGTGGGTAGTGGTGTACCTAGGGGGAGGGGTAGAGGAGATAGGTGTGGCAGGAATGTGTAGTGGGTAGTGATGTAGGGGGAGGGGTAGAGGAGATAGGTGTGGCAGGAATGTGTAGTGGTGTACCTAGGGGGAGGGGTAGGGGAGATAGGTGTGGCATGATTGTGTAGTGGTGTACCTAGGGGAGGGGGAGGGGAGATAGGTGTGGCGGGAATGTGAAGTGGGGAGTGGTGTACCTAGGGGGAGGGGTAGGGGGAGATAGGTGTGGCAGGAATGTGTAGTGGGTAGTGGTGAACCTAGGGGTAGGGTAGGGAGAGATAGGTGTGGCAGGAATGTGTAGTGGGTAGTTGTGTACCTAGGGGGAGGGGGAGATAGGTGAGGCGGGAATGTGTAGTGGGTAGTGGTGTACCTAGGGGTAGGGGTAGGGAGAGATAGGTGTGGCAGGAATGTGTAGTAGGTAGTGGTGTACCTGGTGGGGAGGGGTACAAAGGTGCGGGGGATGTGTAGTGGGTAGTGATGTACCTGGTAGGGAGGAGTAGATAGGTGTGGGGGGATGTGTAGTGGGTAGTGGTGTACCTAGGGGGAGGGGTAGGGGAGATAGGTGTGGCGGGAATGTGTAGTGGGTAGTGATGTACCTGGTAGGGAGGAGTAGATAGGTGTGGGGGGATGTGTAGTGGTGTACCTAGGGGGAAGGGTAGGGGAAAGAAAGGTGTGGCAGGAATGTGCAGTGGGTAGTGGTGTACCTGGTAGAGAGGGGTAGATAGGTGTGGTAGGAATGTGTAGTGGTGTACCTAGGGGGAGGGGTAGGGGAGAGATAGGTGTGGCAGGAATGTGTAGTGGGTAGTGGTGTACCTGGAGGGGTGGGGGTTGCGCTGCTTGTGGGAGGTTTAGGGGGTCTAATGGTAGAGCAGGGGATGGCCAGTGACTTTCAATCTCTTAGCATAATAATTGCACAGTTCTTTACAAGCAAATAGTAATAATAATATTGTTTATTAAAGCCTTTTGCAGTGTAACTGAATTACAGGCTATGTGCGCCACTAAAGTAACGGTTTGCAGTGTTTTATTTCAGAGTCTGATCCAGGTGTATAATGGAACGATGTGTTGGTACTGTCTCACGAACTACGACTGGCTGTATTTCACGGTACCTATTATATTGTTAGTATCTATTTTTCTACTAGATAAATTAAAATGACGATACACAAAGCTCCATAGTTAATAAAACTGGCATCCCCACCCATGTCCTTATTGTTGTAAGCGAGTTGGAATTCGGGTCCATAATAAAGTGATGGAAAGGCGCGGAAGTTTTCAGTTTTAATGGGGTAAAAAACATATATGTGCTCCAAGTCGGTATTTACAATATTCATAGATTTACTCTCGACACTGTGAATGCGAATAACAAGACACCAGGAGGTTAAGATTAACGAGAAAGAAAGGGTTTGCGTCCTCATTATCTTGAGATAGTAAATCTGTCTGAAGTATACTTTGCTTTCTAGCCCTCTAACTCGACTACCACAGACTCCTGCTTCCATCACTCCTACTTTTGTTATCTTCTCCTGAAAGCGCGTGAGATACGCCAGGCGTTTGGCTCCTCGTATCTAAAACGAAAAACACAGTATTCACGTTTGATGCTCAGGTAGACGACGACAATAACAGTTATCAACAATAACCATGCAGTAACAACAATAGCAACAGTAACGACAGTCACGATAAGAGCAACAACATCAGCAACACAAACAATTAAGAGCCTTGTTTTCGGTGAAAATTTAGCAACAACAGCAACAGTAACGATAAAACAGCGACTACCTTTTTGATATTGTGACTGATTGTGTGATGGCACTGTGACTGGTTGTGTGATGGTACTGTGGCTGGTTGTGTGGTGGCATTTTGTGTGATGGTAGTGTGACTGGTTGTGTGATGGCATTTTGTGTGATGGTACTGTGAATGGTTGTGTGACCGCATTTTGTGTGATGGCATTTTGTGTGATTGCACTGTGACTGGTTGTGTGATGGTACTGTGACTGGTTATGTGATGGCATTTTGTGTGATGGTACTGTGACTGGTTGTGTGATGGTACTGTGACTGGTTGTGTGATGGCATTTTGTGTGATGGTACTGTGACTGGTTGTGTGATGGCATTTTGTGTGATGGTACTGTGACTGGTTGTGTGATGGTACTGTGACTGGTTATGTGATGGCATTTTGTGTGATGGTACTGTGACTGGTTGTGTGATGGTACTGTGACTGGTTGTGCGATGGCATTTTGTGTGATGGTACTGTGACTGGTTGTGTAATCACATTTTGGGTGATGGTACTGTGACTGATTGTGTGATGGCACTGTGACTGGTTGTGTGATGGTACTGTGGCTGGTTGTGTGGTGGCATTTTGTGTGATGGTACTGTGACTGGTTGTGTGATGGCATTTTGTGTGATGGTACTGTGAATGGTTGTGTGACCGCATTTTGTGTGATGGCATTTTGTGTGATTGCACTGTGACTGGTTGTGTGATGGTACTGTGACTGGTCATGTGATGGCATTTTGTGTGATGGTACTGTGACTGGTTGTGTGATGGTACTGTGACTGGTTGTGTGATGGCATTTTGTGTGATGGTACTGTGACTGGTTGTGTGATGGCATTTTGTGTGATGGTACTGTGACTGGTTGTGTGATGGTACTGTGACTGGTTATGTGATGGCATTTTGTGTGATGGTACTGTGACTGGTTGTGTGATGGTACTGTGACTGGTTGTGTGATGGCATTTTGTGTGATGGTACTGTGACTGATTGTGTGATGGTACTGTGACTGATTGTGTGATGGTACTGTGACTGATTGTGTGATGGTACTGTGACTGGTTGTGTGATGGTACTGTGACTGGTTGTGTGATGGTACTGTGACTGATTGTGTGATGGTACTGTGACTGATTGTGTGATGGTACTGTGACTGGTTGTGTGATGGCATTTTGTGTGATGGTACTGTGACTGGTTGTGTGATCGCATTTTGTGTGATGGTACTGTGACTGATTGTGTGATGGTACTGTGACTGGTTGTGTGATGGCATTTTGTGTGATGGTACTGTGACTGGTTGTGTGATCGCATTTTGTGTGATGGTACTGTGACTGATTGTGTGATGGTACTGTGACTGATTGTGCGTTACCTGTTGTAGAGTGGCTCAAGCCTCTCGTGTCGTTTCCTCTTGCTGAGTTTAGTGGGATCTGCAACCCTGAAAAAGGACGGGGCGAATTCTACCAGCCACTTTGGGTCAATTGTTGTGACCTGAAACAAACAATCAAATCAGACTAACTCCTATATCGTGGTATTTCACATCGTCTCCAATATTTCTTTACATTAGACAACTATATTTAGTAACCGTTTACACAGCTAAATATTTTTCCATTATCAACCAAAACCTACTAGACTTAAAACGTTTTTTACCACTGGTGACAACCACATGTGACAACCACTCGTGACAACCACTCGTGACAAAACCACTGGTGACAACCACTGGTAACAACCACTCGTGACAACTACTCGTGAAAACCACTGGTGACAACCACTCGTGACAAAACCTCTCGGTTGACGGCTACTATTTGAAGACCGTTCGTGACAATCGCTTATTAGATACAAACGTAAAATTTAACTCAATACTTTATCACTATAAAAAATAGCGTAATTATTAATTTGCTTCATTGTTTAACAATTATAAGTTTGTTGTCGGCATTTATCAGCAGCTTAGATTTTTCGAAGCAGGAAAGAAATGTCATACCATAAACATGAAAAGTATCTGTGTAATTAAATCCTTAGATCAAATTCTTATACGCGACTTCGTGTTCAATTCTATATTATGAGAAACATGAAAGTAATAATAAGTTTAATTCAACCTCTCGAAGTATAGACTGGATTACAGGTGAGTCAGAGATACAAGTAAGCACTACAACAAAGTACAATTAATTTAAATGTAATCAGCATATTTAACAGTAACGAACCCGTTGAAATGACTCGTATTAGTAGGCCTCTGATACGATGTAGATTTAGACCTGAGGTTATACCCTGAATCATGTGTAATGCGACGCCCTTTAATGATAGGAAAAAGAGGATTCTGTGGTTTGATTCTGTTAACGAACCGCCGGCATGCAATATTTCTTCGCTCGTGCAACGTTGGAAGGTTTGCAAGCGTGAGTGAACCCTCATAACTACGACCTGGGAAAGTAAATGTTCATTTCATACTATTTCATTCCTGTTACCTAAGTCACTTGGTAACGAGGTTTGAGACCTCGAGGGGTAATAAAAATACTTAAAAATAGTAATGTTTTTTTTTGTAAACTAAAACTCCACGGGTTTCTTTGGTATTCTGTTTAGTATCGCGGTGTTATTTACATACATTTAGGGCGCCTGTCAGGGAATGCGGCGCTTATTCATTCATACTAAGATATGGTGAGGGGTGAAAATTTATTTATAATGAGGCTGTCAATACATACTACAGTGTATTGCCCCAATTACGGACGGTTTTTGCATTTACCACCATAACTTTATAGAACACTTAGAATAGAACACTTTTGATATTTTTCCAGTAACAAGATTAGACGTTAACCTAATAAAATACTTATAATAAATTTACATATTTTTCAAGTTTAGGGCGCCGTGCTCAAAAAGTATGGGTCACTGATTTTCCCTAATCCCGGTCTTCGTAAGATCTTTCATCCACGTTAATTACATTGAGATCGCTTTATTTTCCTGGAAGAAATTAACAGAATACCACTCGTGACAATTGGCTTTAATTCGATAGCAATGATGAGTTAAATTTTACGTTAGTATTTATAAAGCAATTGTCACGAACGTTCTTCAAATAGTAGCCGTCACACGAGAGGTTTTGTCACGAGTGGTGGTCACGAGTGGTTGTCACCAGTGGTTGTCACGAGTGGTTGTCACGAGTGGTTGTCACGAGTGGTTGTCACGAGTGGTTGTCACGAGTGGTTGTCACCAGTGGTTGTCACCAGTGGTTGTCACGAGTGGTTGTCACCAGTGGTTGTCACGAGTGGTTGTCACGAGTGGTTGTCACGAGTGGTTGTCATGAGTGGTTGTCACGAGTGGTTGTCACCAGTGGTTGTCACCAGTGGTTGTCACGAGTGGTTGTCACCAGTGGTGAAAAACGTTTTGACCCCTGCTCACCAAAACTCCCATTTCTCTTAATTCAATGAGTTTCCTTATAGTTTTGCTTGTGAATACAAAAATGACAATAAAAGATTGGGACTAATTCATCTTTTCGTCCGTCTGTCTGTCCGTAAATTTTTTCGTCTACCCGTCAGTATTTCCTTTAATCCGTCAGTTTTTTCCGCTTATTTATATGTTTTTCTGTCTGTTCGTATTGCAGTTCGTCCGTCTGTTGCGCCCCTGCAGAGCCTACCTCTCGCATGTACTCCTTCGTAGTCAAGACAAGTTCGTGGTAGACCACCCATTCGGGCTGACGATTGAAAAGCGCGCTTGAAGGGTGTATATACACAACTTGGTTATCCACCACGGTCCGGTAGCCTTCCTGGGGGTCCTTCCTCGCCGCGTTACGAAAGAAGCCACTGGTGATGGCCTTCTGTACCCTCGCGGTGTGCTTGCCACACGACACCACGTCCAGCTTATGTCTGGAAGGAGTCAAAATATCCGTGAGACAGGTTTGTAGTCACTGCCACTAAATTACAATGTACAGTATCGTACGAGAACGCGAAATAATATGCAAACGCGACACGGATAATTGAACAAAAAGAAACAAAGTTCTGCTAGCAGGGTACTTGGTACCTCTTATCTTTGGTTGTTCATATGGCCAAGCACATAGTCCATCTGTGTGAAGGCGAAATATAGCAAAACATGTTCACTTTGGAGATGCCCCACAAACTGGAAGGCTCTGGTTTTACTATACTAATTATTTGCGAACAAAGAGACCATCAATTTTGATTTTAACTTTAAAAAATAAAGCAAATAACTGCTTTGGGCTCCAGCGTTTTGCCAATCTATCGATTGATTTCCTCTCTTTGTCTTCTCCAAACTAGCCTTATTTCGAGCATGCAAGAATGATTTATTAAACTACAACATCCCAAAATTACAACCATACAATCAGAGATCTGCAAGGGACATTGTTAGCACTCCCTACCTATCCATTAGTCCAAGCATCTGTTTGCGGATGTCCTGCGCTCGCCTAAGAGATCTCGCTTGCACAAAGTTCTCGAAGCACCAGGCATTCGAGAACTTGTTGTTTTTCCACGAATTATAGACCGCTAGCAAGGTCAGGTGGTCTCCCTCGGGCTGGTGGAACTTGGCTTTCTTTTGGTCCGCTAAAGCTTGTTTGTCCTGGTGAGATATGATCAACCGTGACGATGAAAACATTATTTAGTGTACGATGCTCGTTGCGTGTTTCGCGCAGTGTACAATGTTCATTGCGTATGTTTCGCACAGTGTATAAGATGCTCATTGCGTGTTTTCTACGCAGTGTTCGATGTTCATTGTGTGTTTTCCACACAGTGTTCGGTGTTCATTGCATGTTTTCCACACAGTGTTCAATGCTAATTGCATGTTTTCTACACAGTTTACGATGCTTATTGCATGTTTTCTACACAGTGTACGATGCTATTTGCGTGTTTTCCACACAGTTTACGATGCTCATTGCGTGATTTCCACGTAGTGTACGATGCTCATTGCATGTTTTCCACGCAATGTTCAATGCTCATTATGTGTTTTTTTGCGCAGTGTACGATGCTCATTGCGTATATTTAACGTAGTGTATGATGCTCAATGTGTGTTTTTTTTTTTCGCGCACTGCACAATGCTCATTGCGTATGTTTCGCGCAGTGTACGATGCTTGTTGCGTTTTCCACACAGTGTACGATGCTCATTGCGTGTATTCCACACAGTGTACAACGCTCATTGCGTGTATTGCACGCAGTGTGTGATGCTCGTTGCGTGTTTTCCACACAGTGTACGGCGCTCATTGCGTGTTTTCCACACAGTGTACGACGCTAATTGCGTGTATTGCACGCAATGCACAGTGCTCGTTACGCGTTTTCCACACAGTGTACGGCGCTCATTGTGTGTTTTCCGCTCAAAGTACGATGGCCATTGCGTGTTTTCCCCGCATTGTACGATGTTTATTGCGTGTGTTCCGCGCATAGTACGATACCTTTGGCCGATAAAAGACATTCTGCACCGACAGCATGGAGACGATAGTTAGAATCTCGTCACTGCAGCCCAAATGAACCGACTGAATCAACATCTTAGAAAGCTGAGGCTCGAGAGGGAACTCCGCCATACGGCGACCGAGCCGTGTCAGCAGGCCTTCATTGTCGAGTGCGCTAAGCGAGTGAAGAGCTTCCATGGCTGAGATCATCGTCTACAATACAACATTCGACAGCATTTGTGAACGAATCTATCAGACGCCATATTGGTAGCAAAATAAAATCATAGTCTACAATACAACATTCGATAGCATTTGTGAGCGGGTCTTTAAGACGCCATATTGGTAGGAAAATGAAATCATCGTCTACAATATATTGGTTGCAAAATACCAAAGTATGAGAGTATCCAGATCCGTCGGCTGATTTGGTGAGGCTTTGGCGATATTTTCGATTAAATTTGATTGTTATTTCGAATCACACGATAACGTACTAATTCTGTACTATCTGGGAGTGGACTTTGATACGAAACGAAAGATTTGGAGAAATTTAAAAAAGGAAACTAAATGGAGGCGGATGAATCGATCTAGTTAGCGGTACTCCGTGCATTAATAGAATTTCCCTCAGGTGGGTTTCTTTCCTCCCTTCCCTCTTCTTTTCTTGATGATTCTTTTTTCTGTATAATAATCTTCCGCTAGCATGCTGTTTCTAGCCTCCCCACCAGCACACACACAGGTCGCACACTCCCCCACCCCCCACCACACACACAGGTCGCACCCCCCTCCCCCACACACACACACACACACACACAGGTCGCACCCCCCCCCCCCCCCCCCCACACACACACACACCTCCCGCCGCGACAAGTGCTAAAGACTACTGCGAGAGGCTAGTTGTTTCTGGATATTGCAACTTGACGTAAGGAAATGGGGGGGGGGGGGCATCTAGTATAAAATTAGTCCCCTCATATTTTAATCTCGTAAAAGTTCTTTTGTAAAGTTTTCTAAGAAGAACCAAACATTGAATACGTACCTCCATTGGCGGCGGATCCATAAAGTCGAAGGACAGCAGATCGTTGATTCCCATCGCTTTGAGCGAAAGTATAGTACTCGCCAAGTTAGTACGCTGGATCTCCGGGACAGCGGTGGCCAACATCTCATCTCTATACGCGCGCTCTGTGTACAAACGGTAGCACTTTCCAGGCCCCGTCCGGCCAGCTCTACCCGATCGCTGTTTAGCCTGGGCCTAGGAAGAAAAACAAGGCTTACCATATTTAAACTTAGCGTCTACCAAGAAACAAAATCGTAATTCCGCTTAAACAAAAAAGATTATCCGGTAATTATAGAGATCGGATCACATACAGGACGAAAATCTCTTTATTATCACGGAAAGGCTAAAAGCCATAGCAGTCTTTCGTAGGTCAACAAGTGACCTTGCAAAGGTTATCATTAGAGCATAGGAATTCCCTCATGTGACTGCTGGAACTACAGAAGGTGAGCACAGGAGGTAAGCCTGATAGGCGTACCGAACTGACCTGCGAGATGGGTGTGACAACAAGGGCGTCCATGCCTGACTTGGAGTTATACACGTTCTGCTTCACGAAGCCAGGATCTACCACGTAGTAGATGCCATCGATAGTGAGCGACGTCTCGGCGATATTCGTGGCAATGACGCACTAAAACATTAAACAGGGTAACATTTCCAAGGTCCATTCTCGATGAAAGAGCTAGTAGAGTATCCGACTGTTACATAAGCCTACGATACATAGAACGATTTTGCACGCTCGTTTTAGCACATTTTAATCGCCTACAGAAAATCAGTCAGTCTGTCTGCTGTTGTGGCGGCGAATTTTCCGATATCTAGACGTCCGATTTGTCCGATACTGGTGATCAAAGTCGCTAGCGATTGCCGGCGATGAATTCGCTCATACGAGCGTTTTAAATCGCCTATTGTGTCGTAGGCTGTAGGCAACACATTGTTATTTTCTAGGTAAGACCTGCAGAAGTTGAAAATTAAAAGGAAAAAAATACCTGTTTTCTCAATACTCGATAAAGTAAAAACGGCACTCTAGCAGATTCAGATATCAAACATCATTTCAAATGAGACTACTTTGTCCACGGCTTTATAGTGCGAAGCGCGCTACCGTGGCCACCATGGCAAAGTTTACCATGCGAAGCGCGCTACCGTGGGCACCATGACAAAGTTTACCATGCGACACGCGCTACCGTGGGCACCATGACAATGTTAACCATGCGAAGCGCGCTACCGTGGCCACCATGACAAAGTTTACTATGCGAAGCGCGCTACCGTGGGCACCATGACAAAATTTACCATGCGACGCGCGCTACCGTGGGCACCATGACAATGTTAACCATGCGACGCGCGCTACCGTGGCCACCATGACAAAGTTTACCATGCGAAGCGCGCTACCGTGGGCACCATGACAATGTTAACCATGCGACGCGCGCTACCGTGGCCACCATGGCAAAGTGTAAAGAGAGTTAGCCAATAAGTAAATTGGAATCACAGTTTTTACTGAAACGAACTTAATAACTAGGAGGGTTCCGTCCCGTTTTGCTAAGCACTGAAGCATTTCTTTGTCACGCTGATTGGCTAGTGAGGTTCATGTCAATCAGAAAGCACGCTTCTCAGATCCGTATTGGCTTACTTCCTATAACTGTCAGGGTGGCCACGGTAGCGCGCGTCGCAGTATAACAATTATGTCCATGTTATTCAAAAATAAAGTTGAGTTCTTACCTTCCTACTGCCGGGAGGGGCGGGGTCAAAGATCCTTGTCTGCATCTCGCTGGGGAGGGCGCTGTACACTGGGAGGATGATGAGCTCGGGCACATCCGGACCCAGAGATTTGGTGCGTTCGTACAGAATTTCACATGCTGTGTCAATCTCTTCTTGACCTATAAACGAACATCACTATCACATATGAGCTCGGGCACATCCGGACCCAGAGATTTGGTGCGTTCGTACAGAATTTCACATGCTGTGTCAATCTCTTCTTGACCTATAAACGAACATCACTATCACATATGAGCTCGGGCACATCCGGACCCAGAGATTTGGTGCGTTCGTACAGAATTTCACAGGCTGTGTCAATCTCTTCTTGACCTATAAACGAACATCACTATCACATATGAGCTCGGGCACATCCGGACCCAGAGATTTGGTGCGTTCGTACAGAATTTCACAGGCTGTGTCAATCTCTTCTTGACCTATAAACGAACATCACTATCACATATGAGCTCGGGCACATCCGGACCCAGAAATTTGGTGCGTTCGTACAGAATATCGAATGCTGTTAAAATGCTGCTCGAATGTGTTAAACCAAAAACAGGCAGTACACTCGACTGATGCACGCTACCGTAGCTACCGTACTCGGTGATGTAAGCAAGAGAATGATTCCCTGCTAGCAGGGTACGGTACACTGTGCTATGCTCTGTCAACTGCACCGTCAGAAACCTGCCGAAACGTTAGAGCATCTTGTTGTCTAAAGCTAGAAATGAATAAAAAGTTACGCTTCCATATTGCTGTCTTCAATCTCAAGATCTAAAAAAGTTGGAGCTTGATTTAACTGTGATAAGATTAAGAGTTGCGTTAGTTTTGGGACGAGTTAACACAGGTGCTGTGAAGTCGTTTGTCAAAATTCCCTCTATCTTGTTAAGACCCGAGCATAACGGTGCCAACAATGCTTGATAATATTGGCGCTGTTTACACGGAGTGTTAAGGATAAGATCAATTAAAGCTTGGACAGGAGGGGCACAATACCTGTGAGAAACACCAGGATGTCACCAGGTGGCTCGGTCAAGTGGATTTGCATGACGGTTATGAGAGCTGCGTCTAGGTAGTCGGATTCAGCCTCCTTTGTGTAAAGAATTTCCACCGGAAATGTACGACCGGGGATAGTGAAGATAGGGGCCTGCGGAAACAAAGAAAAAAAATCAAGTATGACCTTATAACCTCGCCTATAAACATAGGAACAGGACAACGTATGCCACATGCTAGGAAAGTCAGGGCATCGTGTTCCGTGCATCAGGACGCAAAAGTGACCAAAACACTTCGAGTTTTCGATTGTAGCAAGGGCTAGTACGGCAAAGGCTAGCGTGAAGATGTGAGGGTTGAGGAGACGGTTGTATCAACAAGAGATTGCCTCGTCCTAGACAGTGATTCGAACGTACTCAAGAATCACGTTCTGGATCAATGCAACATCCTTAAGAACTGTGGGCACAGCAAATATAGCAGCTATATCTATAGTGTATGAATGTGAGAAAGACGTTAAGGTCTGCGTAACCCGTGAAAACATACCTCGAAAAAGAAGGTAGAAAACTTGACAGCATCGAGAGTAGCGGAGGTAACGATGAGCTTCAAGTCAGGCCTTCTCTGAACCGCCTTTTTCATCAAGCCAAACAAGACATCCGTGTGAATGACACGCTCGTGGGCTTCATCCAGCATAATGACAGAGTATTGCTTAAGTTCCGGATCAATCAGACATTCTCTCAGCAGGAACCCGTCAGTCATGTACTTAATTTTTGTCTCAGGACTCGTGCAATCCTCGAATCGAATGGTGTAGCCAACCTCCTGGCCTAGACGACAGCCGAACTCTTCTGACACACGCTTGGCCACGGACATTGCTGCAACGCGACGCGGTTGGGTGCACGCTAGTTTTCCTTGGGTGAGGAAACCTTGCTCTGCTAGGTACTGGGTGATCTGGGTGGTCTTGCCGCTGCCAGTCTCACCGATCACGATTAGAACCTGGTTTTGGTGAACGGCCTAAGAAAAGGAGAAGGAAGTATGGCGAGTTACATGCTTTGGAACGTTTGTATACGGGAAGACGTACCCTATCAAACCTCATATCAAATTGTAAAGCCCTACAAATATTAGTTCTAGCAACTGTATACAGTCGACACTTTTTACTAAGTGAACGTTTAGGATAGCGACAGCTCATTAAAGAGGGATTTGAGTCAGATAAATACCAATATAGTATATACCTGATCAATATGACGTCTCCCTGTACTAGCAATGTGCGAATTTTGTACAGATACTTGAGCAAATAAGAGTTCAGAACTGTACTTACTTTGATTGACTCGCCCTATGAGTTTGTAGACTGTGGTATGTACTGTACATACCTTGACGAGCTCATCTCTGAGCTTAAAGATGGGTAGTCCTTCTCGCTGCTGTATAATGGTGAGGTTCGTTCGCTTGCCGTAAGATGCCTTGTTTCCACCGAAACTTGCTTTCTTCCACTCTGGCATGTCTTGCGAGGCCAGGTTCATACCACGCATGTCCTGCGCAAAATATGGCTTGTCACCATCAGCTGTGGATGGAAAGAGAAACAGTAGTGTTGACAAAGGTCAAAACAATTGAAATCCCCACGATTGTATTCAAACTACCAAATTCAGTAGTTTTGTGTTTAAACTGGGTTAGGGATAGGGAAATGTCGGGGTTACACTCACACATTCAAGGAGAGGGTTGGGGATAAGTTCAGGCCAGGTTAACACTCACAATCACCACCTTTGAGGACTGGGTTAGGGATAAGATAAGGTAAGGGTTACACTTTTACCATTGGAGACTGGATTTAGTCAGGTCTACCCTCACCATTAATGTCAGGTTTACACTTGTGATTGTGTGTTTTAGAGATAGGTTAGTATCAGGTTTACACTTTGGTAAGGTCAGGTTTAAATTCAAAATCAAGTATAGGGTGAAGATAGGGCAGGAGTTTCATTTAAGCCCGGCGGCCGGTGGAACTGCCAGCTACTATTTTCCGAGTGACTGCTCTTTTTAAAAAAAGTCAATTTATATTTCTTACTTATCAATTTCCACCACCTATATTTTATACTTATCAATTTCCACCACCTACTCTTAAACTTAATGAAGCCAATGTATGGTAACATCTGTTCATACTTATAATTGGGTGCTGTAGGTCAGGCTTTGGTCACAATGAGTGTTAGTTCAGAATTACACTTTCCATTAGAGACTGTGTAAGGTCAAGTTTACACTCACCATAGAATGTTTTATATTGTGAGGTTTACACTCACCTTTGAGGATTGGGTTACTGAAGTCAGGTTTACACTCACCATTATGTGTTTTAGTAGGCTATATGGATAGGGCAAGGCCAGGTCTACACTCACCATCAGGAACCGGATCCACCCAGAGCTTGCCGAGGTCTTTAGGGATGCTGTCTGCCTGCGCTTCACGCTGGGCCTGCTTCAGCTCCCTCCTTTCCTTGGCCAATGCACTCTGAGTCATTGCGGCACGCTGTAGTGAGCCATCTGGGTTCTAAAAAAAAAACAGAAAAAATAAGAGTCCAAGAACATTGCAGGTATGCATAGACTTTTAGAGGCCCAGCTGTAGCCTATCAAAATAGCCTCACAACAGATTCCAGGTTCTACAGTGATCGTGGCGTTTGTTGACCCACCTTGGATATAGTGCAGGAAATTGGATCGCAAAGCTTTATCATAACAATGATATTCCAAATATATGCTTTCCATTCATACTGTAGCACACTTACATGCATGTAGACATGAATTATTACCTTAATAATTTTGACAGGACTCATGTTTATGCTAAGCTTGGTCTGACCTCGCAGGAATTCTGGCTCCTCATCTGCCATTTCAATCTCAACATCTTCATCTGGTGAACAGAAATTAAACAATTTAACATGAATTGTTAGGTATAGCTGAGAGCATAAGGTTAAAAGGAAACAATTACGCAAAAGTTAAAACAAATAAGCAATAATCAAGATAAAAATTTTCAGGACACTGCAAGGCATTAGTTATAGGAGGTAAGAATTATATACAGTGTCTGTTCTACATGATGAAGATTTTTTCTTAGACATTACAGTGTACTTAAAACAAATATCAATGAATATGAAATAGTGAACATGATGGGAAAATATTTCAAATAAGCTCATTTCACATTTTTAAATGTGAGGAATGTAAGGAATTCTTTACCAGTGAGTAACATCAAGCAAAATATGAAATTTTGATAAAGCTTTTTTCATACTGTTTAATCAGGCTGAGATAATCAGGCAAAATGTACAGGATAAGCCAAACTCTGGAGGCACAGTATTAAAGTTTTTAATAGGGAAAGTTAGTCCAGAATGCAAGTAAAAAACAGCCATTGTAAGAAATTATGGCATATTTAGTGTCTCTTCACAGTGTGCATGTGCAAGATTTTTCAGTTGGTGTCATTAGTTTTTTTACAAACCTGAACCATCATCTTCTTTAGGTAAAATTCCAGTGTCCTCATCAAAGTCTGGGTAATCAGACTTGTCCAGAACACCTGCTGCAATCAGCTGCTTCAGCTCCCACTTCTCGGGAGAGGTGATACGCTGCACCTTACGCTTGAGCTTAGCGTCATCTTCATCATAAACAGGTACCACAGGAATACCAGCAGGTCTAGGAGAGGTCAAAGAGAATAGTAATTAATTTCTAGCCTGCTGGTAGTCATCTAGTCAGCGATTCCAGCAGAGAAATTAGTCAGGCTATAGTCTCTTTATCTCTGGCCTTTTTCCGAGCTTGTATTAGGCTTGACACATTTATACTAAAAAAACCTGGATACTCTACATGACTGAAGCAGACTTCAAAATTCCCTGCTAGCATTGAACGATGAGGACGAGGAATATCAAGTTCTATTCTCTCACCTATCAGGGTTTCTTGCCATGTCATTCAGCTCTCCACCAATTGGCTGCCTACTCCGGGTAGGATTCAAGTCTTCCCCTGTGTCTTGGTCGACATCCTAAAAATACAGCAAAATGTTGTTTGTCACCCAGATTAAATAGCAGTTAACTCTCTTTGTATGACCATCCACTAGAATAGAAAATGTAGACTATTAACAAATTCCAAGCCCTCACAGTACAGAACCTGTATAGAGAAACAACTGAGGGTCACTCCTGTTATAAGAAACTCTTTCTGTTAGCAAAAAGGCACCCATATTCCCCAAGCAAAGAACTCCATCTCTCTTTCATATCACTTCTTTTATCTCTAATCAGACTACAATGATAGTTATACCTTTTTATATGCCTATATACCTATGTGGCATCCTTGTTTATCTCATTTTACCTGGTTTTCTGATATCAACAACAGGTCTCACGGATTTTATAACTCTTGTGAACAAAAACTATAACATCCCTTGATAACAAACTAGGAAAACTGCACACTAAGAATGTAGAACACTTAAGAAGCACATGCAGCCCTGTTATTATTTTTTTCATGCTGTACTGTAAATCAACAGTACTACCAACAGATGATTGCATACCTTCATGCTTAAGCTTATTCGATTCCCTGCCATGGAAAGCACCTTAACCCTGACTCTTTGTCCTCTGTGCACAACATCTGACACATTGGCCACACGACCTTCCCTACGAAGCTAAAGTACATTTTGGGGTTAGACGCTTTCGGAGTACACCAGTTATTATTGTACAATACAGAAAAATATATCTTTTTAAGTAGCTTCACACTGTAACATTCAGTTGATACAGTAGACTGTCTATCATTTCTTTAACTGAACAAATTAAAATTAATACACATTGACAATATAGAAACTGCCTCCATTTTTTTAGTATGTCTTTGTCCTGGATCATATAAATAGCAAATCAGTTGTGTTCTTGGTCCAGAGTAATATACCAAAAATTAGTGTAGTTGAGCTTGCCAATTTTTTATCTTAATTAAGGCTTCGTCAGAGCTTAATAAAGACAAAAAAAGTGCAGAGTCCTCTACCCGTCTTGTCAGTGTACCTGGGATATATGTACGAGACCCTCATGTCTTCCCTTGAGACCTTCTAGCTGGACAAAACAGCCAAACTGCATGAGACTTGTGACTTTCCCAGTATACACCTGAAATACAAAATAAATGATGGACTATCTTTTACAATAGAAACAGTAGCTTGACAGATGCATGTGCGAGTTTCCTTTTCTAATTTCAATAATTTAATTTTAATGTTATGTTTGTTGTATTATAATTTTTACTTAAATCCCAAGGTCCGGTTGCTGAAAGCTCAGTTAGCAGTTGTCGGTAGATAAATCTGCACTTTATCCTCAGATATATCTATCCGTAGATAAATTGGGTTCCTCAAACAGCAGACAAAATTATCCCCTGATAAAGTAGCTGATAAAGTTAGCAGAATTCGGGGGGACCAGATAAGTCGCTATCTACATATAAGTCATGTAATCCAAGATGGTGGATAAGCTGAAGAGTTGCCATGGTTATTGAAAAAACACAGGGCTCCCAAGCCTGGAAATAAAACTCAAAACTCAGACAATTGGGATTTAAGAAATATAAAAATGTCGAATAAAATTAAATTTTAAACCCTCCAACATTTATCTAGTTATATAAGTCCTAGGGTGTCGTTCGAAGATAATTATTAGCGCTATTAACATTTGGTTACAAATGACATGTTGGGAAGCCTGTGGTGATTCAAAATGGCGCTCAGTGGGTTTTGGCATTTTTCGTATGTTTGCTTGAAGAAACAAGCTCTAATCAATCCCAAGACCTTAAGCAACGTCCACTATGTAAAACCGAAGCTCTTAATTTCAAGTTGGGGTTAATGGGAAACTGAAATTGCATCCAAGTCAAACAAGCACTTTTTCAACCAGTTGAAAACAAATTCGGGACTGAATGGAGGCAATTGCAGACAACACTTAGATGTTATGAAGATTCTCCGGTGAAATTAAACGAAAATTAAGGTAAAACTGGGCTCATATTTGCTGATTTAACCAGGTTTCCTGTGTACAATTTACTCGTCAAACCAGTTTTCTTGTCGCTTATCTACCGATAGCTATCGGAGGTATAACTTTGCTTCCAGGAACCAGAATTTATTGGTCGGATATCTATCCACCGCTAAGCAAATTTAACCTACGGATAAGTTCTATCGGCAGATAAATTTATCTGACTTTCAGGAACGGGCCCCAGGTAGCTACTGTAATACCAACCTTAACTGGAATGTTAATTATCTACTTACCAAGTCAAAGTAGAGCTGTTTGTAAACTGTCATGTATTACATGCAGAATACAAAAAAAGTAAGCATGAGGACTTGCCTGATTGACAACTGGTGCACTGGGCGGTGCCTGTTCTACCCTGCTTGATCCATGTCTGCCACCTTCTTGATCTCTTCTTCTTCTTGACTTGTCTTCTTTGTCAGAGTATCTGTCTCTGGATCTAGAGACAAATCAATCAAAATACAAATAGTCATGAATTTGGTCCTCCAAAAATGGGTATTCCACTGTGGCAAATTTTTGTCTTCAATAAAAATTCTTCGGGGTAGATCTAGAGACAAAATATATTTACTTAAGATATTACCCATTTGACAACACAAAGACTTTGAAACCGGCTTGAGCGAAGAACTGTGATAAACTGTTTATAGTGCTGACAACGAGATGTTCTTTTTAGTAGGAAAGTAATTGTTATTCAACTTGAATTACTGGGAAATTACTTCCAACCTACGTGAAAGAGCTTTATTCTATTGCTAAAGCATAAAACCACATATGTATAATAATATTTTCCAAATCATAGATAAAGTTACAATTAACAAATAAATCTGAAGCAATAGTGATACACAAGTTGGCTGAAGAGTCTTGTTAAAAACTCAAATTCAAAAGTTAGCAGTGAAGTGGTGGGATAAGCCATTGGTTAATACCAAAGAAAGAGTATACTGTAACTTAACTACTGTAATTCATAACCAATTCAGCATATAAAATGATGGCTCCACAGAAGAGCATTAATTTGAGTATTACAAAATATGAATCGAGTGAGGTACCATTAACAAGATGTTTGCTTATCTTGTACATCTGTCCATTGTTTTATCAGGAAAATACTGTAGTAAAGCAAAATACAGCCTTCAATCATAGGGAGATACAAGAAAAATGTTGTGTAATATTAATATTAGAAACACCTAAGCTTCACACCTTTCTCTGTCATCATCTCTTTCTATGTGTCTGTGTCTGTCTCCCTCTCTGTGTCTATCACGGTCTCTCCTGCTCTCACGGGCAGGACTTTCTGACCTTGATCTAGATCTTTGTCTTGACCTGAAAACATTGCAAACAAGAAGTACTTGTTTGTACTATGTAATATATGAAATTCATACTGTATTAAATATACAGTAACAAGAAGAAAAAAATTGATATATTGCTTTTGCTCTCTTAACTAATCTAAGATGTAGAGATGTCAAGGAAGAACTGGGGATTGAATAACCACTTTTGCAGTGAGTTGATCAACTTGCAAGACTGGGCTTTATTTCTAAGAAATGGTAGACATCAGGTCTAATATACAAACTTTGATTGGTTGACGACTGACCTGTGATCTCTTTTAGATTCCCTTTCCCTACTTCTACTCCTGTTTCTTCTATGCTCTTTTCTTCTGCAAGGCAGATAATAAACATACATATGTCAAATATTAACAATTGAGCTACTTAACTATTGAACTTAAAAAATATATATATTATCCAAAGATTACTATAGAACCGATGTGCATGTTGACCTACTTAAGCCATACCTGTCAGTCTTGGAAGCCTTTTCTGTCTTTGGAATTAAAGCCTCTAACTGTGTAAACAATGTAAAATACAATGTATTTGTGTAGTTTTCAATAACCAGGAAGCAACAACTCGCCCATAAAGGCCTATTCACTTTGTTACTATAAGTGTAATGAAATGATTGTAAATAACAATATCAGTACCTCATCTAATGCTGAGGCGGCAACTTTCTCATCTTCCACAGTATTCTACAAAAATACAAACAATTCAAATTGAAATAGAAAATAGGTATAACATAAGCAAAACTATAACATAAGAATAGCAATTTAATATTTGAGTTGACAAATGACTTATTACAGTATTACCTTCACTACTGGTTCAAACTCTTTATCTGGTATAGACAGTCCAGGGAATTTCTTCTTTTTTGCATACAGATCTGGATCAATGGTTTCATCTGTTGTATTGTCTTTTGAAGGTCCTGCAGGGACAACTGAAACAAGTGACGGTAACACATCTAACTACTTCTATTTATTTCACTTAAATAAATGAAGAATTAAATAGATAACATATTTTATTCAACAAATAGATCTCATGTTTGCATGCATCTGTCCTCTAAAAGATTGACAGATGTCACAGCATGTCATAAACAAAAATGTATGCAACAAGACGCAGTCGAGATGCATCACTGTTATTCTTGACAAGCTGTGAGTCTTTTGTGCATCTATTAGAGGACAGACATACAAAAAATGAGATCTAATTGTTTTATACAAGAACACAAATTTTGTCTTGCGTTACAATCTAGTGTAACAAATGGTCCCTTGACTAATCAGAGCACGCCGTTGAACAACAAATTTTCTTCGAACAAGTGCTCAAGTACCCCATAAACAGAACTGCTACTACACTTTGAAATACCTTCACTTGGCTTCATTTTTTGTATCAGACGTAACAAGTTTGAGGTGAAGGAATCCTGTAAAAATATTAATACAATATCAAAATTTTTTAAGTAAATGACAATATCAATTAATACCTCACAAACAAAACAACTTGCAACACAGACTTATCAGAATTAACCAGAGAATTCTCCATGCAGAAACCCTGTGTTAAGAAAATTTATTTGATACCTGTGATGCAACACAGGTTTTAATAAATGGATTCCATCAGTAAAACCTTATTTGAAATAAGTACAGTGTGTGATATTTTAAATGTCTAGATAACCTGACTGACAGAAGTGTATGTTTGAACATCAGATACACAAAAGACATTTTCAAATTAGTTGACAAGAACTCACTGGAAATTCTGCCCCATTTTCAGCTAGTGCAGATTTAAAGCTGTCTAGGGTTGAGTTTTTTTCAGCAAGCGCAATAATGAATTCAGCTGTAAGAATAAAAGAACTCGTGAGTTTTCTATCAAATTTGGTGGAAACCGAGTAAAGAACCAAAAACACAACATAAAGTATGCTGTCAATCGAAATGAAATATCGATATATTTTTCACGTTCAATTAGCATTTTGATAATCTTGTAAGATTGGTTTCTAACACAGCCGCCATTTATTTGGCTTACCAAGATCTTTGTCATTGATGCCAAGATGATTGTCGAGCTCCGTACATATCTTTGACACGAGGGAAAGTTGCTCGAGTTGTTTTAGTTCCTCCATCCTCGTTCACAAGATCAATGAAGACAAGCTCAACATCTAACAGTCTACCTATCTGTGTGAGATGGCAGATTCGTAAACTCTACTCAGTTGTCAGCATGCTGTACCTCAAAAGTTTTATAGAAAAGAAATAGAACCACATCCGCCATTACGATTTATCACGTTACAGGCCTGCGAATTGCCAGCGGTCTCGTGCTGGCATGCGTACTAGACTTTTAGTTCCCATGGCTTCTCATTGGGAGCCCACAGGCACGCGATTCTAGCATTGACCTGCTGGTATTCTACTGTCTTTGCCATAATATAGTTATCTATTATAACCGCCATCTCATAATGTTCGCGGCATGTTTGGAAAAAAAAAATGCTCGACCCGTCTTTATGCCACTAACTATTGCGTGACGCGTGACACAGTTTGTTGACAAGAGTTGTGCGCTCTTTTTTCATTTCCGCTTCATCACAGGTCATGTGCAGGCATCAGTGACTAGAATGCCAGAAACATCAGGAAAGCCGACTGCTTTTAGCTGGAAATCCACGTCCCCCCCTTGCCGAGTGGTACTTTTGATTTGCAAGGCAGCGGGGATTTATCAGGACAATTTCGCGACGAGAGACCCTTCAAAACTGTCAACTCACGAACTTCAACCTAGTGTAACAAACAACTCCACGTTCGTTTTGTCTCTAGAACTTCAACCAGGGATCTACCACTTCTTATTTGAAATCTATATTGATGAAAATAATACTGAGGGACATTTAAGCTCCTCTACGATGTATGACAAAACCTGGCTCGCATCAGGTCGAGAGGTGAACTATGTAGAAGTGAACTGCTCTTCGTGGGCCTTACACCGGAAAACTAACCAGCGAATTTGTAAGTATTTGTCGAGTTATTATATCAAGATTTATTGAGATATACATTCAGTCTTTTTTGCCACATTTACCAAAATATTTTAAAATGAATATCATATTTTGTTGTTTTGTGTATTATGAATTAAACATTAAAAAACGCTAGATCATGTTAGGGTGATTAAACACAATTTTCAGCAATTTCATATAATAAATAATTGATTTGTGTTTCCACTACTTGAACGACCGCAACAATCACGTCGAACGCATGTATTATTAAAAGTTACGTGATTGGATAATGCTTCGTCACGTGGGCTGCTGCGTTATAGGACAAATCCAATAATTCCATCGAGATTACCCTTCCTAGTATTACCCGATTACATGACGAATTTCAGCCCGGGTTGAGTGTTCAGCCCGATTAAGGGGGCTGAAATCTCAGCCCTGTATCCCCCACAAATACTTGTACAATAGCTTTTTCGATTACATGAACGAGTTTTTAGATGGGATGAATTTCAACCTTTGGGGAGTTGTCCAGCCGCCCAGGCAAGCAAACCGTGCTAGGATTTTCAGCCCGGGCTAGCGGGTCGAAAGTAGCCATGATATCGCGTACACATCTCAGCCCGGGCTAGAAAAAAAAATACAATCCGCGTCCAAAACAATGAAAATCGGTCATCCTGCCTTGGAAAGGTGGTGTCCATCAACCCCCCCCCCCCCCTCCCCCCAGATCTGGGCCAGTTTTCTTTGAGACTGCCTTTTTTAGCCCGTGCGTCATGGTATTTGTCTCTGCTACAAGCTGCTCCACCCATTCACATTTCGAAGATATACTAAGTCTTAGACTTGTGCCTAGTAGTCGCTTATTCTCAGAGTCCCTCAGTGAAGATCCACTGTCAGGGGCAATTGTTCGGAGCCAATTCATTCCCATAAAGAACGATAACAAGGCTACTATGACTACAAGGTCAACGTAACGAAATGATTCGAAAAAGCGCTCTCCCTTTAAGATAGTGCCCCCCTTCCCAATAAGCGACCCCCTTTCGACCTCGAATTTTGGAATAAGCGCTCCCTCACCAATAAGCGCCCAACTCGCCTCCCCCTTAAAATAAACCAACAAAAGCACCACTTGAATTATGTAAATCTTTTTATTTAGCTCGCATTGACAATCTCACTTTACAACGATATTGTCTACGATTTATAAACAATGGAATCCCACATGAATGTACTGTGAAGTCTGACAACATTTAGACCGTCGTTTTAGTTTATCGCAAATAAAGTTTGCCGCCGAAATGAAATAAGGGACTGTGCAATAATTGTCAGTCGATGAGCCTCGTATGATGAAAAATTACAAAGAACCCCCCCTCTAACAGCGTCAAGTTTAGCTCTGACCCCCTTTCTCACGTTTAAAAATTAGGAAGACCCGCCCCCCTCCTACATTCTACCTGTAGTCACTTGCTTCCTAATGCATTCTAATATGGATGCTTACGTGAGTTTGAGCTCAGGCGACTGGGGAACATCAAAAGAAACAACGAGCTCATTTTGCCGATAAGGGTTGAGAGCTATATAGAGATTTATAGAACAGGGCGGTTCTTAGTGAGACTACAAAGAGGTTCTCAAAGTTTGCTTCGATTCTGTGTTTAAAGGGAAAGGTGACATTTTTAGCCATTTGCGCACGAAGCGCGCCGAAATTTTGATAAATGGATACAAAAACAAACATTTTGATGGCAATTTAAGTAAGCCCCCCCTCTTATGCGAAAAAGTTAAGGTTGACCCTCCCCCCCCTATCTTAGCAACAAATTAACTTAGTGCACCCCTCTGGTTTTACAGCCCCGGAAACAGAGGAAAAGCCCGATCAAGGCACTGGCGACACTGTTGCCCTTGTTGATGACGAGGAGACTCCGTGTTTGTGTCACTGCGTCGTACTATAAGAAGCAGAGGACGATTGATTGCTTTCGCCTTGGTATGACGTCGAACAAGAGTCAGCTCACCGAAGTCCTTCTTCCTACAGGGAAACGTACTAGCCTAAATGAGAGTCAACTAGCCTACTAGTTGACTCTCATTTAGGGTTAATCGAATATGTTGCTTATACGACCATTGGGAATCCTGTGGCGCGAAAATGAACGAGGAGCACTGGATCGGGACTTTGCGCTCGCCTCGTACCCTCATCCCCGGGAACCTCAGCTTTCGCGAGTTCGAAAACAAAACTTTTCCGTAAAACCCGAAATGAGAGCCGACTAGCAGGCCAAACGTAAGTTGATAAAGAAACTAAACTTTATTTGAGAAAGTGGTATTTACATTAAGTACGAAAAGCAGTGATTACTATAAAAATATACCACATAACCACTGCAAATATCAAAATCGTTAATTGTCGATTACAATGTAACCAGTCAGGAAAAATCAGGAAAAAAAAAACATTTTAAGGGGAGTGTTTTACGACCGACCAATCAGATTCAAGATATTCAAACAGTCACGTTAGGGTTTGAATTCTCGCTTGTGATTTGTCAGAAGACAATAAACATTTTATACTAGCGGGTATCATTGGGTATACTTGATTTTTGATTTACCATTAACCAGTGCTTTTCTTAAAATTATCTGAAATTATCTTAAAATTATCAGCTCTATCGGAAAAATTTGATTTTCGCCATTATTTAATTAAGGGGGGAGGGGTGCGCAGTCATAAGTATCATATGGAAAAAGCACAGTATTTGAAGATTCCTTTGGTGGCCAAGGGGGGGGGGGAGTGCACGTCCTGTGTACGCGCCTCGGCAGAAGACGTCATATTTTATACATCTGAAATTGAAGGAAAAAAGAAAATAGAGTGTAATAACGTCGTTAAAAATCTTCTTAGCTGTCCTCGAAACCTCGAAATAATATTTGATTTTTTTTATTGATGCATGATAGTGATTAAAGAATGAATGTAATAAATCGATCTGGTTTTTTTTAGACAAATAAAGTTATTATGGGTCAGTATCCTTGCCCTTTTTGTTAAGAGATGCATCATAGCAAATAGCTGCCATTTCTTTTAAACAGATCATCATCTAAAAAAGACCATACCACATTTACGTCAGTAGTAGGAAATGAGTACTTCGAGAGTGCGTATTGGGAAACATGCGGTAATGTAGAAATGTTAGTGGCAACATTTATTATTTAGTAAATGTTTAAAATAGACCCTTACGCCTCACGAGTAAGCCTTAGTTATCCCTTTTTCTATTTTACACCGAGCATCATAGCAAATAGCTGCCATTTCTTTTAAAAAGATCATCATCAAAAAGTGGACCATATCACATATACGTCAGTACTAGGAAATGAGTACTTTGGGAGTGCGTATTGGGAAACATGCGGTAATGTTAGTGGCAACATTTATTATTTAGTAAATGTTTAAAATAGACCCTTACGCCTCACGAGTAAGCCTTAGTTATCCCTTCTTCTATTTTACACCGAACATCATAGCAAATAGCTGCCATTTCTTTTAAAAAGATGATCATCAAAAAGTCGACCATATCACATATATACGTCAGTACTAGGAAATGAGTACTTTGAGAGTGCGTATTGGGAAACATGCGGTAATGTTAGTGGCAACATTTATTATTTAGTAAATGTTTAAAATAGACCCTTACGCCTCACGAGTAAGCCTTAGTTTAGTACTTCAAGTATTCGATTCTGGGGTCTCTCCTATTCTACACCGAGTCATCATGACACACTGTCATGTGGTCACGCTGTCATGTATTAGACGCGACGCACTGAAGATCTTGAGACCTAAATCTTTCTTACATCTTGACTCAGCCACTTATGGCGAAAATAAAAGGACTCGTGGGCGGAAAAGGCCTTCACAACTCTTCAACGTCATTGCAATGTAGTATAAGAAAATGTTATCAAAATTAACCTTCAAATAAGAGCCATGTTGCTATTTTCTTCGGTGTTAAGGGATGACGAGTCCAATCTCAGTATGCAGTTATGTTGATTATTAGGAGTTCGACAAATACCCGTTTCAGGGAAACATTAATATTGTTGAGGACACACTCGACCAACTTGGTTGAGACTCGCAAATGTTGGTCGCCAAATAAGCCGGTAAAAATCACAAATCTTATATCTAGAAGCGGCTTTACGAGCCACTCGGGCGCACGATTCATGAAGAGTTTTGACATTTTTACGAAATACACAAAAAGGTAAAAAGGTCGATCAGAACACTTCACAATCCGTCAAAATACTTTCAAGAAAAATATCAGTAACTATCTCTTTTGTGTAGATTTTTTTGGGTCAAGCATTTGGTCTGAGGCAGATGATAGACTGGGTTATTTCGAAGCCACCGTATGCTAGGAAAAGTTAGTATTTATTAAAATATAAGACGTCAGTTTCAACGTCTGGGGATCTGAGTAGTGAAAGCAATCTATGGATAGGTGACATGACACTTGGTCGCGCTGTCAAGATGATTTTTGATCGGCACTGCGGCCGTTGCAAATGAGTGTGTGCTCGCCTTTCTTTTCGTCTAGTCTATTATTCCGTCCTCCGATTTCGCATTCCATTGTCTGTCTAAAGTAAAGAGATATCTCTTTGAGATAAAACGCACTGATCAATATGTTTGTTGATGGCACAATGGAAACTATGATGGCAATCATCCAGCTTTGTCATTGAGTTTTGTTTATTGTCTATCCTTATCCATCCGTTGATGCTGAATATGATAAGCAGTCGAACAAAGCGAGCTGCTTCGTTTCTATTGTATCTCCGGAGTTTTGCAATCATCGTCTCTCTACCCCCACCCTTACCTGTCAATATTCAATGTCCATGTAAAGAAGACGAACGGATAGTAGTCATTAAAATCGTACTTGAAAGATAATTTTAGTTTATCTAAACTAGTTCAATATATATTTTTGGTCAATTGTTTTACCGAACAAACATGAACTTTTAAAAGACTAGAAATTTTGCTTCATCTAAAATATTTGCTAGATTGAATCAAGTGTTTTGATTGTCTATTGTGTTTATTTTGGGAACATATCAGTGTGTCTACCCAAAAAGGGCAAAAGGGCCCCAGTAGATAAACGGGGCAAACGACAATCAACGCACTGAAAATGAGTATCGATCAACCCCTCCATTGTTATTGTTTATCACTGAAAATACCGCTGTTTATTTGCAGGTAAAACTTAAAAATAACAACCTTCATTTGAAGCCTGAAATTTTATTGGCGATATTTGATTGAAAATATATTGGTTACTCGCTTGAATTAGCCGATGGAAATGGATGCTTGTGTGACTCGGCATTGAGCGGGAGCATAAAATGGCGGCGTGATTGGCCTTTGTTAAAGAGCCTTACCTTCGTTTTTATTACATACAGACAAATCGTGTAAAAAATATCGATATAACAAAAAATATTTTTCATATTTCATTTACCGATTTCAAAATATTGCATTAGCTTTTTTCAAATAAACAGATGCGGAAATGGATGCGTTCTCTCGCTAGAGGTATTGGTGTCGTTGGTATTTTGTTGGGGATGATAAAATGTTGAATGCCCGTAAGGATCCAGCTTAACTTGCGTCGCCCACTGGGTCCTCAGGAGGTATACACTTGAAAGAACCTTCTAAGCCTGTGAAGCAAGCGTTTCTGTGAAGTTTTAGCAGAGAAAGACCGAAGATCGAGATTTCCGATGTTTTGGCCGTGCGAGAAATGGGCCCCGATTTTCTTTTCCGCGAGGCCAAAACACCGGAAATCTCGATCTTCGGATCTTCGGTCTTTTCATGCTGAAACTCCACAGAAACGCTTGCTTCGTAGGCTATGGAGGGGAGGTTTGTATCTTGTGAGGGGAATGAATTTATATGAATTTAGAGAATGTCATTTAGCGTTGGTGGAAATGGTTTATTTAACAATCACTTCACATCAGTGATTAAACTCGATCATGATTTATATTCTTCGCATTTTTGTTTTGGTTATTATTATTATTATTGCCACCTACGCATTAAAAAATGCCTGAAATGTTTCAGATAGCTAATCAAATACTAAAGACAGTAAATACAGAACTCGCACAGAAGAGTAGTGTGATCGAAAAAAATTGTCAGAGAAAAGTAAAAAGGCAAAACAACAACAAGGGTAGCCGCCTTGCGATAAGTCTCAATGAAACTAATTATTACAATCTGTACTAAATAGAAATAGCTTAAATAGTTTTCGTAGTTTCCAAATATTGATCAAACAGTCAAAAAGTTTATCCTAGAACAATAAAATCTGGTTCAAGACAGAAGGGCATCAGACGATGATATAAAAGTGAAGGTATAAATTAAACTTATATTGGCGGCAATAATTATAACTCGTTACTAAAACATCATGACATGCAATTCCAAGAGCCACTAACCGTTAACGCCGCATGTGGAACCGAGAGCACGCATCCCATATCAACCCATGCGACTGTCACATGACAATCACTTGAACGTTCGTGCAACCTCATGAATCCCTTGTTCTCACGTGACTTACTATTGTTCTGACGTCATACCAAAGCTGACTCACCTGTCGAGTGATTCGTGCGGCGCCAAGCTGCTACAGCCGCTTATAATGACTTTGCTACTGGCGGTTTAGGGCTATTGAGTAAAACCGCAAAGCCGATATACTCTTTTTCAGCTTTGTTACACCTCAAGGCGCCGCCATTGTATCTACTATAATGCATACTAAATAAACGTTGCGGTGATGATAAGAAGGGACCGAGGAATGTGCACAGTAATGTCACGTTTTGTTCGTTGGATACGCATAGTCAAAAGCGCCATAAAGTAGCTGTTCCTTTTGTCTAATTTTAGCTACTTGTGCAGAGTCCTGTTTCATTAAAAATGGATTTATTTCTCATTTGCATCTATACCCAAATCATACTGTTTGCTAGTTCGTTATTGTTTGAAATTATTTACAATTTTTTGAGACACTTGTCGGTCCGCTGCTACTGCTATTTCAACATAATTTTTATTTATTTTGTTTCTCGTATAAACCGCCATTACTGTTTATACATTCAAGTCAGCCAAAGCCAAAAACAGATCTGAGTATATATTTTCAAGAAATCAAGGATTTCTGTATATTGCCTTTAAGAAGGAGTAAGTGGTTCAAATAGTCTGGTGCGGATGTTCACAGTGCTGCTATATTGGCCTCGTGTAGAAGAACATCCTCTATTTCCCCTATCCTCTTTTTTCACAGAACCAGAAAATCCAAGCGTACATGAAGAACAATGGAACCTCTGTATATTGCCTTTAAGAAGGAGTAAGTGGTTCAAATAGTTTGGTGCGGATGTTCACAGTGCTGCTATATTGGCCTCGTGTAGAAGAACATCCTCTATTTCCCCTATCCTCTATTTTCACAGAACCAGAAAATCCAAACATGAAGAACAATGGAACCTCTTTGATGTGGACACCTACAATAACCGTCCACATCAACCCATGTGCCGGAGATGATTCACATAAATAATTCCAGGCCCGTACCCAGGATTTTTCTTGGGGGGGGGTGGTGCGAAATCCGAAAAAGTGGACCTAATTTTTCTGGGGGAGGGTGGGAGTTTTCTGATAAAAATCTGACCACCCCCGAAAGAACAAAAAGGGATTTTCTTATGCCTTTGCATTATCTTCACGGGACGTTAATTGTCGGATTTGGCTACAAAGAAAGTCTGACTTATGGATTAATGACATACGCAGAGTGATCTAGCTTATGCCATGGTCTCTTGCTTATGCTTTATAGTTTTGTCTACGAATAAGCACGTCTATTGAGAACCGAAAGTGGACTTTCGGCTGTTGTAGGGGGGGGTGCGTTCGCACCCCCTGCACCCCCCTTAATTGTCTTATCTCTGTATAGTAGTGAGTCACCCTTATAAGGAGAGGGCTATGGATATGAAGCAACGTTTGTCGTTATTACTTGGGCGGTTTGTCTCACCGTCGACACCTAGGGTGTCTATTATAACATTATGGAAAATGCACAGCAGTCGCCTAGCTTACTCTTTTCACTCGGCTCGTTAAATCCTGGCGTGACACTTAATAATATCACTGTATCTGCTTATATTGTCACGCAATAGTTCTTGGAGTCGGCATGACATTTAATTTAAATGCCTGTATGTTAAAACGACCATTGAACTTGTTGGATGTGTTATTCGCTCACCCGTCCCTTAGCTAAATGGGTACGAGCTTTCTCATAGACCAGCAGCTGCTATAAAAGGATCTTGAAATGGATGTCTCTCAGGGTATGCTAGACAAGTGACCTCCACAGGGGTTCGACAAGCCACACCAAAACAGGAACCAAGCTCCGATTACTCCAAACTCCGAAAGCTTTTTTGATACCAGATTTATCCTTTAGAGTATCACGACAGTTCTTTAAATTAAGAAAATTGAATTAATTTGATTAAGTCTACTTTTCCCTCTAGACGGTATCTTTGTTACCCAGACTACGAGGCCAGAGGTTATATCCTATGACGTCTTACCAATTAGTTAGATCAATAGTTCCGGCTCGTCGTTTCGTTTACGTTCAATCATAGCACCTTGATCTTATTCAGGATTTAACATCAACCAGAAGGTAATCGCCCACAGTGATGAAATGTAAAAGATCGAGTAGAACCACTGGTACCGTCTATGTTTGTTTTGCCACATGAAAACTTGTTCTTTTGTGTGATGTACACCACCGTTAAATGTGGTTGTCAAAGTTGGTCACTGACTTGCTTGGCGTGAGTTAACTGTGTAATTGTTCGATTCAGTATAGTTGTTGAAACCGGCAATAATACTTTGATTTCAGTCAATGACTCATTTACTACAAGCGCCACAGTTACCCACACCGTATTTACGTTTTTGAGTTTCATGTGTTGGTGGAGTGATGACATTTTTACGACAAATAGCGTTTGGACGCGCTTTTTCCTGAAAAGTGCAGTAACCAATAGGATGTTTCTTCGGAGTCATCTGACATAAGCACAGGATGGGAATATTCTAGCCCAGAGAGGATGTTAACTCAGTCGTGAACTGTGGTTTATGATGCGTTAAAATTCCACACACATCCCGTAGGCACATACCGCGAACTTTGATTCTATTGTTAGCACACAAATTACATAAGAAAGGCTTTGCATGCTCTAACACAGTCATATGACAGAAGACACCGAACGAGACAAACCAAAACATGGGAAAGTGCGTGAATCTAGCCACCATCTCAAAGTGGCGGGACTGTTTTGATCACTTTGAAGTAGTGAATTACTTCCTACAAATGTTAATACAAGCCGTAATACTGCTGGGGTCAGTTTGTCTAACGCTACAAATAACGTGGAAGAAAGTATGGACACCTGCTAGACCCTTTGTCAGAAAGCCAGAAGAACCAGAGACATTTGTACCGCTGAGGGAATTTACCGTCAGGGAACTGAAAGGCTACGACGGTGTAAACAAAGAACTTATTTATGTGGCGGTAAATGGTAAGGTTTTCGATGTGACATCGGCGTGGAATTATTTTGGCCCTGCCGGTCCGGACTGCCTCTTAGCTGGTAAAGATGCGAGCCGAGCACTGGTGACCTTCTCAGTAGATAACTTCTACCAAACGGAACAGCGGGACAGTATGGACGATTTAAACGACCTGAACCCGCTACAGAGGGATTGCCTATTCGAATACGAAACTCAGTATATGGAGAGATATCCATGCGTTGGAAGACTTGTAGAAAAGAAACAACCCGTAACATTACAGCAAAGATGCCTTGATATTGTTCACAGGGAGGTTGTTAGAATCTCAGGAGAAATGCGAAGAAATGAAGTCAACCGGCTACCTCTTCCTCACACGATGAGGAATGTCCTTTTGGATATGAATCAAAGGAGAGAACTCTCGGTTAACTAGGACGTTAATGATAACCTTTTTTATGGCGTATCCGCATAGAATGTGTATATAATCGATTTTGGTGAATTGTTGATTTTTTATTTATAACGACCTGTAAATATTGTACAACTAGATTTCACTGTATATAGTTACTGTCAATATTATGTTTCCAAGGATCAACAGGCTTGATTCAAATTATCCACAGAGTTTTGCTATAAAATATTTAATGTATCATTGGATATTTTAATATACAGACCGATTCCTTGCAATTTGCGCAAATTTAAATCTTTGTTGAACGAAGATCATAACAAATAAAAACACCTTCTGAAACGAACGTCTTGTGTCCCTCAGACAATATCAAATATCGTCTCTTTGTTGTTGAAACCTCGTCATAATGACAACGGAGAGACGAGGAATACGTCAAAACCAAATTGCCGCTTCATTCAGCCAAGGGATCATGTCGGGGCGTAATGAATCCGGATAAATGAATGATAAGGAAATGCCGAGATACCGCAGACATCCGAAAGGAAATATAAAAACGGTTAACGCGCGTTATCAGTTAATTATTCGGAATCAGCAAAAAAGAAAATACATTATTCAAGTAATGACGTCAATGCTTAATTAGTCACTTAAGGTACCTATTGTTGCCAGGGACGAAATGAGTTAATGTAACGTCGTATTTACCTACTTGACCTAAAAATCTCAGTTTCTGCATTTGCTAGCATTTCAGCCGACCTGACATACACTTCGCATTTCGCAATACCTAGGTTATTGTTTATAGCAATGGACCCCTAAGAGATAAGGTTATCTAAACAGAAGAAATATATCTCAGACTCAGTCAGTATACTTGTAGTCATGGTAACCCTTCTCCTAATTACACCTCGAGTGCAATTAAAACCGAGCCCAAACATCTCAGTTTTAAGGCTTGCAATGCTTCTTTATATCTATTATATATTATATCTTTATATCTATTATCTATTATACAACGACATCTTAAAGAGGGCAAATAATATTTTGTGGCTTGAATGATGAAAATCAATATGGGAGGAAAATCAATAATAATGATCTCCAGAAGTGACCTTCAACCTGCGTCACACATGACTATATACGTAATTTAAACATACTCAGATAGTGAAATTACTTTTCCTAATAAAGATCTACAACTACAAAATCTACAAATGCCTCACGTTTCGGGCCGAATTTTGGCAACGTGCGAACAAAATGTTATTAATATTTATTAGGGATTAGTTGGCACTCTTTTGGCAAATTTACCGTCTTTAATTTCCCAACTACAAATTCTATTTTTGCTTCCATTTTTGGGGGTTTATTCTATAAATGGATTTCTAGCAATGCTAACAGCATGCACTGGGTGTGTGGGCGGCGATACAGAAAAAGAACTGAATTGTTTTGGATTGATCGTAGGGATCTCCTTTTGTACTTGACATCCGGGCGGAATCCTATTGTTTTTGGCGTTGTTTCTCGCCCTCTTTTCGCATGTTATTCTTGGGTTATCGAGAAGTGTGTCAGTGCACTCAAGCTCAATCTCCGAGATCAGGGCCACCGGAATAAGCACAGCTTGTCACCCCCGAACGCCTTGATGGCCACACACAATGCTTCTTCACATGAATCACATATTAATAGGACCACTACAACCCATTTCAATAAAGATAAAACCATTTTGCCTTTACGACCGTCCCAAAGTGACGATTTAAGAGGAGGGAATAGTAATACGAAGTAATACGGAGAGTAAAAATGCACACCTTCCCCTGGTAATAATGGTTTTGAGATCAATAGATCTGTTATGTTTGGGTCCTAAATGTCTTACAATCGATCCAATTGAATAAGATCCTTTACCAGTGCAAGACCGTAGTCGGCACAGGGACAGGGAATAGGGCCGAAATTTTAAAAAAGGCCCAATGAAAGAAAATGGCGCCTGCCCCTAAAAGGGGCAAAAGGCTCGCTCCTTTCCACTTTCTCACTCAGAAAAAGGTTTTTGGTAATGATCAAGCAAGACGGCATTTTTGTTTAGCTTAGGGATCCATGTGCTAGCCCAATTTTGGTAACGTGCGAACAGAATCTTATTGAGTATTTATTAGGGATTAGTTGACACCCTTTTAGCAAATTTACCGACTTAAATTATAGTTCTCAACAACACATTCTATTTTTGCTAGTTTATTCTATAAATGGGTTCCTTGCAATGTTAACAGCATGGACTGGGTGTATGGGCGGCGATACAAAAATAGAATTGAATTGTTTTGGATTGATCGGAAGGATTTCCTTTTGTACTTGACATCCGGGCGGAATCCTATTGTTTTTGGCGTTGTTTCTTGCCCTGTTTTCGCATGCTATTCTTGGGTTATCTAGAAGTGTGCCAGTGCACTCAAGCCAAATCTCCGAGATCAGGGCCACCGGAATAAGCACAGCTTGTCACCCTCGAAAGCCACATGGTCACAGGCCTGTAGCCAGAATCAAAATTTTACCTAGGCAAAGCTAGCCACTGGATGATAAATCCAACAAAAGCAGGTGTTTTATCTCATACTATTGTGAAACACTAAACGTCAAAACTTTACCGAGGCGAGTGCCTCACTCGAGGCCCTGGTCACACACAATGCTCCTTTCCGTGCATTCTACATGTAAATAGAACCTCATTACAACCCAATTCTCAAAAGAGATGATGACAATAGACAAGCATTTGGCTTCTACGAACGTTCTCGAAGTGGTAACTAGTGAAGGCTGGTTCTCACTAGAACGTAAGCGCAAACGAAAGCGCAACACAAGTTAGAATCGGTCAAACAAAGCGCAAGCGCGAGTAAATCAAACAGTTGCGTTCTCTTGCACTTGCGTTCCAGTTAGAATCGGAAAATTACGTGCTCTGCGCTTGCGCTTACGTCCAAATGAGAACCAACCTTGAGAGGGATTGGGAGTAACGAGGAGAGTTAAACTTTACGCTCCCCCCCCCCCCCCCCCCCATCGCAATAAAAATGCCGCCGGATACATCCTAAATGAGAAGCACTATAAAACCCTTTAAGTGTTTTGACAGTGCAAGACCCTAGATAGCTCCCCCCAAACTCAGGAAAGGATTTTTAGCAAAGACCACGCAAGGGCGAATTTTCTGCTTAGCTTAGGAATACTTTATTTTCCATTTGCGATTGTCAACAATAATTTTGTGCATTTTTGTAATATCTAAGATTTTTGGTTATTTCAATTGTTAGGGAGTCTAGTTTGATAAAATTTTAATTTTATAAATGTATACTTTTTGACTGGACTCCCGGTCCTTTTTCAAAAGGATATGTGGGAGGCAGAAAGATGTTACGTAGCCTGTTTGATTTTCCAAACGGGAAACCTTATTTTGATCATATTTTTGTTGTTGGTGTTATGATCCTGAACTCAAAACGACTTCAACCCTTCTTACCGATAATAGCATCTTAGCTTAGCAGTGTAAAGCTTAGGTTCAAAGTTCGCGTGTACTTCAAACGTGTTCCAACTTGAATCTTTCTTTTTAGGAACTTCCTGCTGCTTATGTCATTCATTCACGGTTCAAGATTATATTTAGTATGTTTGGTGTCATAAGAGAGATCGATTTCCCGCCGCTTGGAGCTTGCTTGGTGGGATAGCTTTATCTAATCCAATGCAAAGGCTCGAGGAACCAGCGCTTACTTTGTCTCTTCCATAGTCCTGATGATTTTAGGGTATGAATCACCATCTTGATTTTTTTTAGACGCCCGAGAATTGAAGGGTGGTGAAAGTGAGGGAGCAGGGGGAAGTAACCTTTACTCCTCCCATTACAAAAAAAAGACAGCTCACAGTTTGTAGTTTGTAATTACACGGAAAAATGATAATTTTAAATGCTCTGTCTGCCCATTGTCTTCCTTAAAATTGTCCTGAAGATAGATAGCATTTTAGTGGGAGCGGGATAGGGACCCATACAACCTACACCATGTGGATGTGTTGGAGGGGGGCGGGCACAAACACACACAATTATACATATAATCAGTGCTCCGATATGGTTTAACATACGTCAAATTCTACTCTCACCTATCAATTTCAGCATATTTTCTTAAATTTAATTTTATATTGCTCTATTTATTTTGATCTAAAAATGGGACAAGTCCCTGGCTTTCTGGGATTCCTGTGGTTCGCCGTTGAGGCATAAGGGGCTGGAGAGAGCAAACAGGGCTTCGGGTGACGTCACATAATTCACAGAAATCCTGAAAATATCTTCGAGTTTAGCCTATGTGTAGCCGCAGACTCGCTAATAATCCTCTCGCTACGAGTTCGAGTTTGGAAATCGTCAAATATGTACCATAGATGTTGATGTTTTGATGTTTTATTATTGGTACCATATAACTTTTGTTAAATAGGTTGTTTCAACCAATAAATTTCTATATTACGTATTTCCTTTCATTATACACATACACAGAAAAAAGTGCTTTGCAACAGCCTTTTGCACCTTTTAGGCGGATTTAAGAGTAGATGAAAAAGCTGTTCTTTGTTGTGGGGTCCAATATTGTCTTTTTCCAGAACATAAAGCATCTAGCCACGACACAATGCCAGGTTCGTTGCAAAACATCATAGCCGTAGCAGGCCTCGAATTAAATGGGGGGGGGGGGACGATACAGGAAACATTATTAGCGAGTAAACAGGTTCACCGGCTACACGCAGGCTATTCCAGTTCGGAAATCGTCTGTGTACCAAAGCCCGCCTTAGAGGCCTCGAATTAAAAAAAAACGGCGTTGACGTCCTTGACAGGAAATCTCGAACGGCATTTGCCCTATTTTAGCGGAGCCAGCGCGGCCGCAGGCCGCGCGTGGAGCTCCATAGGTATAGAAATATGGTAAGGTGTGCGACTTGGTTTTTTGGTCATCGCGCGGTTACCCTGTGGTGTCACAAATCAATGTGAACTTTAGAAGCACACTAGCATACACACATTGGCACCAGTCGGGCCAAGACGGGACGCTAGCACAGTCTATTACCCGTGCAGTTCGGCAACCATGGACAGCTGTTTCGTCCTTATTAGGACTCGTCAGCATGGCATAGCCGGTTTGCATCAGTTAAACTTCATCGGCAAAAAAAATGCAGGGCGACTTCGACTCGAACGAAGTGCTTTAAACCACAGCTTAGATCCATGTGGGATCTAGAGCTGCGACCGGGCTAGCGTGATGCCAATTGTGCGGATCACGCATGCGACCTTTGCTAGTCTAAAACTCCGTCGGATAGCCAAACTATCCTTGCGAGTATGTATACATACTCGTATAGTGTGCTTCTAAAGTTCACATTTATGTATACATACTCGCAAGGATAGTTTGGCTATCCGACGGAGTTTTAGACTAGCAAAGGTCGCATGCGTGATCCGCACAATTGGCATCACGCTAGCCCGGTCGCAGCTCTAGATCCCCATGGATCTAAGCTGTGGTTTAAAGCAGTTTTGTTTTGCCGATGAAGTTTAACTGATGCAAACCGGCTATGCCATGCTGACGAGTCCTAATAAGGACGAAACAGCTGTCCATGGTTGCCGAACTGCACGGGTAATAGACTGTGCTAGCGTCCCGTCTTGGCCCGAATGGTGCCAATGTGTGTATGCTAGTGTGCTTCTAAAGTTCACATTTATGTATACATACTCGCAAGGATAGTTTGGCTATCCGACGGAGTTTTAGACTAGCAAAGGTCGCATGCGTGATCCGCACAATTGGCATCACGCTAGCCCGGTCTCAGCTCTAGATCCCACATGGATCTGAGCTGTGGTTTAAAACACTTCGTTCGAGTCGAAGTCGCCCTGCAGTTTTTTTGCCGATGAAGTTTAACTGAGGCAAACCGGCTATGCCATGCTGACGAGTCCTAATAAGGACGAAACAGCTGTCCATGGTTGCCGAACTGCACGGGTAATAGACTGTGCTAGCGTCCCGTCTTGGCCCGACTGGTGCCAATGTGTGTATGCTAGTGTGCTTCTAAAGGTCACAAATCAGCCAGTAATCCAGCCGCGCAACTCTCAGGCCCCTCTCGGTCTTACTCTTTTATGTGTTTTTAGTTCAAAGTTCGTATGTTCACAGAAAAAAAAGGAAGTATTTAATGAGAAAATATGTGGATTCAAATGGACTGAAGTCTTTTAGGAACCGCTTTGTCTGAAGTACGAGTCGATAGTAAAATCTACCCGAGTGTTCGTGAATCCCGCCCGTCGTAACAGCTAAAAAGAGGACTATAGAGGCTCTACACTACCATTGTATATTCATTTCACGTCTATATTTATGTAAGGAGATCCTGAGAAGAAAGGGCCCTGATGTCTGTTTTCAGCTATAAAAATCATTTACTTGTGTCGACAAGTTCCTTGCTAGCAGAAATTCGACAACTTCACAGTTTACAACAAAAGCGAACACAACCACAACAGAAAGCGAAAAAAAAAACTGCCAAGGTGAGTTTTAGACGTCGATTTGTATTGAGAATATGAAAGTTATTTTTCTCTTATTGTTGTGCTTTTATTATGTTTAGATTAATCTAGTGTCAAAATATCCTAATTGAGCCATTTTACGGGGTTTAATTGAATAACTCATTCAGGTAGTGGGACCCCTGTGGTTTGGCATGGAACGCCTGACTGATATTCTTAAAGGTATAAACAGTGTCGTTAGAGCTGCAAAATCAAAAAGAATATTGAATGGATTTTTCACATGATTCGAATTGGAATATCTGTGTTTTGTGCCAAAAAGAAAGTCCAAAGGAAAAGCTTGTTACGCCGTGTAATTTTACAGGCCGAAAAGATCATTCAGGCGCAGGATATAGACGATTGGCAGAAAATCTTCCGAAGTTTGCCGAGTTGGAGAAGTGCCGTCACCACGAGCAAGTACCATCCGTGCAGAAGGCCTTCAAGAAGGATGTGAAGAATCTTGTAGATGTCTTAGAGGAACTGAGAAATCCATTTTGTGAGGACAGTGGTGACCTACTCGTATTAGACACTAAAGAAATAATGCCGGTGTGTGACTGAAGCTATTTCGCGCAGAATGTGCGGCCATTTACTGTGTCACGTGACGCGGCTCAGCGCGCCTTATTCGAGTCTGATGCTTGATTGAACAGGCGAAATACAAAGAAAACCGGCAAAAAGCGCAAAACGTCGTATATAAAACTAAATTTCTACTGTATAAGGGTCGTAATAACGTAACACTAAACCCCGCAAATATTAGATGAAGGATTAATGAACGATTTGCGCCCGTTAGTAGCCGGTTTCAAGAAATCGTTCTGTGGGGGAAAAGGACCAAGAAAAGGCCCATTTTTTACCAGAAATCGTATGGGAATTTTTTAAATGTCTGTTTAAGAGTTTCTTTTAAAGACAGACGTAAAATAAAATTCTTACTAACACCCGCAAATGATAGAACCATTGTTGAACTATATTTCTGCCAAGTTACAGGCTTTTTGAGCGAATACCTCCTTGGGACATTTTTAGTTTTGTATTTGGTGCTTTTTGCGATGACAAAAACTAGAATATAAATTAGAGTTCGTATTTCCCGCGGTATCGTTAATCTCCGTTAAAACACAAAAGAACCCAAATAATAGGCTCCGAAAAATACCATTAACGCACACAAAGTGACTAATCAGCTGAAACGCACAAGCTTACATCTCAGCTTTGGTGCCTATTGATAACATATTTTTTTAGTGCGACACCATTTCTTGTGTGTAAAAAGATATGTATATATATATATGTAAAAAAAACATCAATATGGTTGTTTTAGATTGCAACAACGCTTGTCCATATTAATTTCAAAAGTAAATAACATAGTTATTTCGCTTTGTTTTCAATTTCTATACTAATTTTCCCATATTTCAATGCATATTGTAACTGTTCGGTCAAGTCCCTGAGCTGTGTTGATTGACAGCTAACTGGGCGCGAAATAGCCAATCAGCAACCGTCAATCTTAATTGAGCGGCGGGCTCACTAGAGCATGGTAGTTATGTTTACATCGCATCTCATTATTTCCTCGCGGCGAGAATGTCCGGAGAACAATAGGCATTCTGCGCGATCTGGGGCCAAGGGACAATTATGTAGAGGAGCGACTCAACAAACAGTCTAAGCCTATTACGGATACTATGTCAAGATGTAGCCTGGCTCTGTTTGGTACACCGGAGAAACGGAAAACAAGTAAGACGAATAGTCGAGTTGCAGATCTCAGAAATGACTGCCGCTTGTTGCATGTCAAACCAGAGAGGGGAATCTAGAATAATTTTTCCGGCACTAGAATAGTTCTAGCCCACCTGCCCTTTCCTGTAATACAAAGTTGCGTACAGGTCAGAAATCAGAACTTATCGATTGTGTTGCAGTGAACACGACACAGGAACGCCATTCTGTAGATGTAGCTGTTCTAGATGGCGCAGCTATAGTCAACATGCTTCCGCCTCGTAAGTGCAAAACTTTCAAAGAGTATTCTGAAGCTGTTTTTCTTCCATATGTCCTCAACTACAGTGCACTCAATGTCAAGAGAATTGATTTGGTGAGGGATCGATACTTTGAGAACAAGCAGGGGACGCGAGAGGCCAGAGGCACAGGCGCCCGGAGGCGCGTTTGCAATACAGCAGCAATACCTGCAACCTGGAAGTCGTTTTTGCGACTTGATGAGAACAAGAAGGTGCTCTTCAAGTTTCTAGATGCAAGCGTCAAGTCTATCAGTGTACAGTGTGATGCGCAAGTAATCAGCACGGATGATATCGATGTAGTCAGCCACGCCACAGTCGACAAGGAGGGCCTAGCACCGTCCAACCACAAGGAGGCCGATACTCGCATTTTACTGCATGTGAAACATGCATCTGCAAGAGGCATGAAGAAGGTTCTTATACGAACTGTAGACACTGATGTAGTTATTCTAGCGGTTGCATTTGCAAGGAAGTTACCGGTGGAGGAGCTGTGGGTTGCCTTTGGTGTTGGTAAACACCTACGCTATTTGCAAATACACAGCATGGTCGACAATCTGACGACATCACAATGCGAAGGCCTGCCGTTTTTCCACGCTCTCACTGGATGTGACACTGTATCATTTTTCTCTAGAAAAGGGAAAAAATCCGCCTTTCAAGAGTGGAAGTTATCCTGAGGCTACAGAAGTGTTTTCTTCCCTGTCAACACCACAAGCAGAGATTACTTAGGAACAACTGAAGGTGCTCGAGCGTTTCGTGATAATCATGTATAGCCGCACAAGCCCCCATCAGGATGTCAACCAGGCACACCAGTCTATGTTTTCTCAAGGCACTAAGGGCATCGAAAGTATCCCACCAACCCAATCGGCCCTGGAACAACATGTTAAGAGGGCAGCGTATCAAGCCGGCCATGCCTGGGGACGCACGCTAAAACCTATTCAGGAACTCCCAAGAGCGGGAGAGTGGGGATGGGAACTCTCGTCAGATGGGTGGACTCCGACCTGGTCAGCACTGCCAGAGACGTCAAAAGCATGCACTGAGCTCATACGATGTGGATGGAAGCGTGCATGCCTGGGACTGTGAAAGTGCACAAAGGCAAACCTGCCTTGCACCGAGCTTTGCGCTTTCAAAGGCAGCTGTTTCAAAGAATAGAATAATTAGGTATAGAAGGTATAACATAGAGAATATCTTGATATTAGTATAAGAAACACGTTTTGCCCAATTCGCCACAAGAAAACATGACGAAAACCGGGATTTTCAATTTTTTTTAAATTTTCTCGAATTGGGTACCCTGTGGTTTTATGTATAGAACATATAGGAATTTTTAATCGGCAAATAATTTTTGATCACTTATTTCTTATTATACACCCAAAGAGGATCACATGCAAGAAATTTGGTGCTTTTTTTACTAATTTGAACAGCTTTACGCTTATCTTCCAGACTAGACTAAAACACTGTACCAGCTTTAGTTGACGTCAAATGCCATATCAAATCATATATCCTTGTTTTGATTGGCTTAAATACCATCTACTTGAATTCCGATTGGCTTATAATTTTAACTTGCACTTAAATGGTTTTTATTCTACCGAAAATCGCCATGAAAATGGTAAATACGTAACTACTTACAAGTTCTATAAATTCAGACGTATTCCTCACGGTAAGTAAGAATTTAACGACAGAAATATGTAGTGGTCTAGTTACTGTATCAATGCCACTTAGCTTGTTGGATTTATACATTTGTTTCTAGAGTTTGCTTTGAGAATTCGTGGTCTAATCAAACATTTTGAGCATAACACATCCTTTGATATTCTTCGTTCTCTCTATACTTTATTGACTGCGTTGATATTTAATAAAGGCTGATAAATATCATCCTGTCATATATTGCTAAAGAAGACCTTTCTTGTCTTTATATTCTGTGTATTTAGTCTTTTCAAAGATACAGCAACATGTTTTCAACATTATCATACTTACATTAACTTTACAATTAGAAAAGAATTTTCTCTTCGAAAATAAAACAACAAAATGCATCCCCTACTACCTATATTGTTTTTGCTTTTATATTGTTTGCATCTTGTATACTTTCTAATGTGTTTATTTATTTTTATTCAAATAGTTGTGGAAAATTAGTAAGGATTATAAATGGCATGATGAAAATATTGTTTTGAAAGAAAAAAATAAGTAATTGTTTTCACTTTTATTTAGGTAAAACCAACCAAGGACTACCTGAGGGCCATGATTGATGCTAAAGGCTGGAAGACATAATAATAGGCAAATGTCTTAAGATAATATAGTAGGGGTTTTCTTACTTTTATACAACAGTATAAATGTAATAGTTTTTTTTAGAGCAAGATACTTGCTCTCAATGATAAATCTGTTAAGAAAACATTTATCTATCAACCTATAGATAATGACGAATGGGGAAATGTTAGAAGAGTGTTGTTGCATTACTGTTATTTTTTTTATCAAAGATATACTCCCATTTATTCCTTTTTTCTCTCTGCTGACTATTTTTGCATTTGATATTATTTGCTGTTTCCCTTCTGTACCCTAAATAAATTAAAATATGTTAGGTTTGAAATAAGACATTTTCATTTAACACTATCAGTAATATCAAGGGTTTTTTTTTTAGAATTTGCTTCCCAAGTAAATTTGTTCTTCTCCATTGCATTTAATTTTGGAGTAGCATTAGCATGTGTGGATCCAGGGTTTCTATAAAACAGCAGGCCACCTTGCTAAAGGGTGGGTGCACCAAAATGTAATGCATGACTGTAATATCCTTGGTGATGGAGTATTACCAGTATGTGATAGACAAAACTTCCATATGGCACCTGAAATGTATAATATATCATTCTATCTTTGGAATACTGTTTCATTCATTATTTGTTTCTTTGCAAGGGCAAAGCTGGTCAGAATGTAGCTTTGATACTATACTTCTATAAAGGGAAGGGGTTTTTATTAGATCAAGGTACTTAAATTATATAAAGATGACAACGAACTTGTGCTTTTTCAATAATAAATTTGTAAAGAAAAACGGTTTTATATCAATCCTAAAGGTAATAGGGAAAGGGAAAAATACTAGGAAAGTGCTCAGTCAAGTTATCATTGCATTATTGTTATAAATGTTTTAGAAAAGAGTCACATTTCTCCCTTTCTCTGCTCCCCATTGACTTTTTGTTTATTTGTATATTTATTTCTCTCTGCCCAGAACATAGATCAATGAACATGGTTTTGTTTGAAATTAGAAACTGGAATTAAGCACTTTCAGTAATTTAGGGTTTGCCTTCTCCGCATTCATTTTTGAGTAGCCTGTATGGGTGGATCCAAAGTTTCTAAAAAAAAGGCAAAAGGGTGGGTGCACCAATATGTAATGCATGTCAGGAGGTATATTTGTGGAGTTTAATTTCAACACATTCTTCTGAATAATCAGTTGCAGTACATGAAAACTACAGTATGGCATCTAATTCTTTGGAATACTGTTACATCCTTGATATATTCTTTACAAGGTCAAAGCTTGTTAGAATGCTGTTTTGATAAAAACAAAATATAGATAGTGGATCTTCTATGGAGGAAAATAAGTATTGACCATTTGCTATTGAAAATCATTCTCGTCAACTAAGACACCTGAACTTTGACAGCCTTTTTCACACCAAGGTTTAGTATTTGTTACCTTTCATACTGCATATTTAATATTATTAAATGAGTGCTTGCAACAGGCCCATTCCTTGGATTTTTCTTGGGGGGGGGGGGGGGGGTGCGAAATCGAAAAAGTGGACCCAATATTTCCGGGGGGGGAGTTCTCTGATAAAAATCTGACCGCGTCTTTGCAGTATCGCACTCCGCCTTTAGGCAGTGCCTAAATCTATATATTAACTTCTACGCGCGCGGTCACGGACGTCAACGCCGTTTTTCAGCAATTCGGGGGGTGGGGGGCACGAAATAGAAACATTAAAAGTCTTAAAACCTTTCACTTATATCAATCTAGCCAAAAGAAAGCAAAGATAAACTTTCAAATTCTAAAAAGGAATTGAATTTGTTTGAAATTAGAATTTTCTAACAGAGCTTTAAAAATTTTCCTGGCCGCGCGAAAGGAAGTTAAATCTAGTGAATAATTCCAAGTTTGGGCGGGAAAATCTAGGACAACGTATTTACCTATCCGTTTAAATTCAGAGACGGCAATACCACAAAATATTGGCGAAGTGTTTTCTATCTTAATGTTACCCACAATTAAGCGAAGAATAATTCAAAGCAGAGAATTATATGTGAAAAAAGAAAACATCGTTTTTTTGTCAGTTCCGAAAACAGCGCGCGCTTGTGAGAATGTCGCCATTTAGGGGGGTTTGACACCCTATCAATGAGCACTTGCGCGTGATTTTCTGAGTTAGCAGTAAAAAACGCGCGAAATTCGCGGGAAAAATCCGTCAAAATGCATAGAAAAAATGACTAATCATCCTTATTAATTGTGTAAAACAAGTAAAATAAAACCTAAGAAATTAAAGTTGGTCACAAGCTAGCTCGTGTGTGTTTGTGTGTTTTTATGCATTATGTAATAATGATGAGTAGATTTGGGTTGTGAGTTTTGAGATGCAAACTCAGATTCCGAAACATTGCCCCGCCGTCTTGTTGTTTCGTATTCTAAGGACTCTAATACTACCTCTAATACTACCCTAATACTTTAGCTAGTTCGATTAATCAGGCCTTTAGTAAACTATTAATCGGGGTCTACCTCCAAACTACCCCACTCCTAAGGGGCGTATTTTGGCCTTTAAGATAGACTACTTGAATCAACTGGTCTCTGAAAATTGATCACGTCATCTCGCTGTCCTTCTTGTTTTACAGGGGTTGCACGAACCGGTTGTCTTAGCTTTTGACTAACTAAAATAACATATCAAGCACAGATTTGATAAAGATTTGCCAGAAGAATAATTAGGCTACAACTTAGCCTTGAGTTCGAGGAATATTTTGCCAACTTTGACTAGAAAATGAGGTTATTGTAGGTGTATTTTATTATTCAAACTGTCTGCGCGCGCTTCACGGGCAATCAAAAATGACGCCATTCCCGGCGCGCGCGCACGCTATTTTTTAAAAGTTCGTTATTTTGTAGTCATTTTTAGCTGTAGAAAACAAATTTCTCGTGACCATCAGAGCAATATTTAACGAGAAAAATGAAAATACAGTATAAAAGGCATAGGTATTGTAATTAAATCGTCCGGGATTGAGTAATAAAGGCCCGTGGCAGAAGGCCGTGGATTTGAAAGGCAAAGAAAACATCTGTTTTCGAATTTAAATCTTGAATTTTCATTGGCGAGGCATTCGGCGATAATCAAGCTAGTTTCTTCCTCGGAATACCTCGGGGCTATGCAGCGCGCGCACAATGCAAAAACAATTCAAAGACAACAAAATATCTGCTAGATTTTGCAGACTTGTTTCCTGAAGTTAAATAATCATTTGACTACCAGGTTGAGATATTAAGATGACGGTAAAAGTTGTAACCACACAACGTTCTTCAGCGATAACTAAAAAGACATGAAGACGGGAACCGGTTTAGCGCGCCCATATATTTTCTTATGTAATTTAATTGACATCTCGATCTACGTCACAAATGACTGGACCCGGGCCTTTCATTTCACGGCCTTTTTTCCGAAGGTTGACCAAAATACCTCAATATTACAGATTTGAGTTATTCGCATGAACGCGCGTTTGATAGGGTCCATACGAACCACATACCATTTTGAAGTTGAAAATATAAAGAATTGACCAAATCTATCAACTCTGAAAGGTTATATGGACTTTAAGAAAACTTTGAAGGTGGCACAGCCATGCCCCTACTTGTCGTTTCCTTATTATTTTTTTTTAAATATCGGGGGTGGGGCAATGGGGTTACGTGCCCCTGCCCCCCCCCCCCCCCCCCCCTCATGCTTCGGCCCTGTGTAAAGCCGTGTAGCAAGGGATGGGCAATAAAAATCTGTCTTTTCGGAATGGTTTGTTAGGAATATTTATGCCTGCACTCCCCACGTGGGCAAACCCCGAAAACGGACGGACATACCAGTTAAACAACGAAATCAGGAAAAAGTAATATTAAAATCAGGAAAGTCCATTTGCCGAGGGATCGAACCTCGTCTAGTTCAGATATGATAAAAAAAGACCATACTTCCAGACATCCGCTGAAAAAAAGTATATTACGGCCCCAGCACCACTGTCTAGCGAACTGTGCAATGTAAGGTTACCGGAAGTACCTACGCATTATTAGGGAGGCAACTAACCAGATCCCTAACCCTATCTCAGTCGGCTACGTCACACACAGCTTGCTTGTCTTTTTAGGCTAGGATCTCGCGGGAAATAGTGAGTCAAGCGATATCATCATCATGCAAGCACCCTGTGGTTATGTACTCAGCCTATTCAATGCAAATGCATGCAAATAAAGATGAAACAATCGACTCGATTCATTTGCATGCATTTGCATTGAATACGGCTCATGGATAATACGACGTTTAAACTTATCCTCACAGACACAAAAATTAAATTGATTATGATGGAATGAATAATGATTAAAAGTGGCTCATAAGCTCAGTTTTAGATCGCAATGTTAGAGAATACCGTGCCAAAATATCCCATATTTACTCTCTATTTTCGAGTTCCGCACGCCGTATAAGTTCGGCTTAAGCATACTTGCCCTGCTACCAGAGGGTTCTACAATGCTAATTGTACAGGATTGTACAACGATACATAACCTCGAACCAATTGTTAGGCCAGTGTCTCGCCAGCTTTCCGCCAGCTATTCTAGAGCTGTTTGCACGGGGCTTTATCCGGAATCGACCCGATGTCGACCGATGCAATGCCAATACTGGTATATATCAACACAAGGTTGAAAAAGTATGATGAAAGTAAGCGCCGGCTACCAATTATTCGTGTGCTAACGCTCGTAACGTCAGCGCAATTACTCTGTTTCGTTCAACATACTTTTTCAACCTTGTTTTTTATACCTTGTCTACACCACGCCTGCGCAGACCATCAAGTTTTTCTACAGTTTGTCTTTAGTCTTTCCGGTTATCCCACGATGCCAATACCGGCATGTGAACCCCCCCCCCCCCCTCCCACCCCAACCCTACAGACACTCGACAAAAAAGCGGTCAAAACATATGATTGTACAATACAATGAAAAAAAATGGAAAAAAAATCAGAAAGGACTGCAATAAATTGGTGTCTGTCAAGGTTCATCTTGCCTCCTTTGAAGGTTTGAGCTATAAGGGGAAAAGCATATAGAGAATTGTTTGGACGGTTAGGTTAGCGGGTCTTGAAATAAAGTAAAGTATGAAGCAAATCCAAGGGAGATATGAATTTATGTTCGAGTTATCTGAGGCCTAAATTATCAGATAACTGTTGTTCTTGTCTCCTGTTGAGGGTTTTGCCTGGTCCTATGAAATGACGAAAACATGTTCTAGGCACGTCCGCTTCACAACAATCATTAGGCGTTTTGTTTTCTCCCATAGGGTCTTTCCCCTGACCTCTACTATTTCGTGATATCCTGAGAATTCTATTGCCATGCCTAATCACACAGGGCTTGATAAAAGGAGGGGTGGTTGTATATTTATTTTTGTGCACTAGCAAACAGGCAAACAACTCGCCTGTTCCGTATTGCGTGACACATCTCTATAGCGCGTTATCGAGATTCTCTACTTTAAAATCATAAATCAAATAAAAGGCGACAGAAAAAGAGAAATCGTTTGTCATTTAATGATGCCTCGCTTGCAAGTCGCGGACAGATCCCTCAAGGAATAACTATATACTTTCAGATAGGGAGGCGTACTATCTTTAGCTTAATAACTCGTTTGTCAAAAGTCGTCATCGTCTTTCGCTAATACAAAAGACCAGTAAAGGACAAGACAGAGGATCGTAGTGCGCATGCGCAAAGTAATTCCGCGCGCGTCCTGTCTAAACCATGATTTATAATTTCTTGTAATCAGCCCTCGCAGTCTGCCTTAACAAACAAACACTAATACAGATATAAATATTTCGTTGACAATACATGGTGATTTTTTGTAAGCTCTTGCGAAACGTAGGTCAGTAAACTTACGCTTTATGACGATTGTATCTCAAATGATATGATAAGAGCCTTAGCTCCCCCAAACTGTAATTATTTATGAATTTTCTTGGTGTTTTAATGACGTTTGATAAATGACTATGTGAGTAGCTTTAAAGAAATAATTACATTCTTATATTTTTGCATGGTTATAGAAAGTAAATATGATTCCCCTTGGCAGGATTGATAACCCTGGCAGGGAACCGGTTGAATCCAACCCTCATGTGAAACCCTATCGGCTCCTCTCCATGCTGTCACTAAGCCACGGTCTTCTCTGAATTTTGAAATATTTGTCTTCGCGTTTTGACGTTGACAGTTGGCGACGTAAAATATGATTTTGGCTATCAGGATATTTGCCCTTGTTTGGGGGTTAAGCTAGGGTTTGTTTAAAAGAAGCAGCATTCTAGCCTAAACCTCACACACGACGCGCGTTTAATAGTTCGAGGCTTTGTAAAGCGAGTGTGGCAGTTTGGATATTATCATGAAAAATGGAGAAATGGGTTGCGAGCATGAAATCGTCACTAGTTTATTGGGTTCACGGAAAACTGCATGAAAAATAAGTTGGATTTCCAAAATAGGTGAGTTTTGCTTTCTGCCCCTGTTTTTGTATTATCTTTCCTATTCCCTTTTCCTGGCTACGGCGTTCGTTTTATTTTGATGGATGGATTTGAGTCAGAGCGGCGGATATGGACTTTTCGAGTGAGTGTTAACTAAGTTAGAACTTTAATTGGGCGATCGGCATGGCCTCGAGTACCCTCCCGAATTTCTCGGATAAGAAAACATGATGAATTAAAATTACACAATCTACAATTACCGCTTGGCTAATGCATTTTGCATATCTTGTTTTGACAGAAAACTTGAACGCCAATTGTCTTTTGATAAGTTTAGAGAGTCGAAGAAAATGTACTTAGGAACGTAAGGCACGAATTTAATTTTCCAACTTTACAAATATGACCAGTTTCTACTCTCATGGTCTTTTTAAGATGTCTGAGTTTACTTCTAATAAACGTTTAGGTTCTGTAGAATACATTCTTCATTTTTCTTCTAGAATAAGAAAACTCGTTAAAGAATAAAGAGAATAATAAGAAGCGATGTTATAGATAGTAAGTTCTCGGTACAGCGTTTAACAGAATACAAAGCTTTAAATAAAATAACAATCGGCCCTGTGCGAAGCGTTCTACAGTACTGTGTAATAGCAATCCCAGGGCAGAAAAGGCGAACCGAAGGTTTGTGTAGAAACTAAGCGACAGAAATGACTTTTTTGGACGAGGAATTCAAGATGGCGCATTAGCTGCCTTGCCCGATCTCTCGACTACAGAGCCGTTTGTTGTTTACACCATTTCAAAAAGTAAGGTAATGCAAGTCTGGTTGTAGGATAAGCGGCTAGGTATAGGTATATTCTTATTTTGACGCGCTAGTTGTTCTGTACATCTTGTACAAGCGAGCAACCAAGAAGCGCGAGAATTTTCGCCTCTTTAACAATTAGCAATTTGTCACCTTAGGCGTCTTGTTTAACAAGGCAATTCAGGTTCAAAAAAGGCCTATGTCTGGCATATAACATGATTAGTTATGTGGTGTAGGGAAGTAAGAGTAAGAATGCTTCGACAAAATGAAGGATAAATGAGTAGCCGGAGTGCATCGGAATGTAAAACATTTGTTTCAGCATTACGGGTAGGCCCAAAGCACATGTGAACATTCTGAATCAAGCTTTTGAGTTTGCAGAGCTCATTTAAGATATCTTAAAAGTATAAAGTAGTGCGAGCTGCAAGCGAAAGTTTGAGATACGTGAAGTGCGTTTAGCTCGCAAGACATAAGGAAAAATTTCGAGGGCTAGTTTGCTTGCTTGAAATGTTGCTGAGTATTGTTGTGTCCCTCTGTAAAGGTACACAACACTGGCTATAATGTGCTCGTTTGGACTTAAGTTATATCAACCTTCCTATGCACACATTGACTATCACTCTTTATCTTTCTCGATATTTTTTTACGAACACTTGGGGCATCCATGCAAACGAGGTTTATAATATGACGCAGGCGGATAGAAATACTCCAATAATACTTTTCAATACTAGATCTAGATTCCTTTCTCAAAAGCCTCTTCAACTATCCCTATGTAATGCCACATTTCCGAGTTGAAATAAAGAAGGAAATATATTTTACTTTTATGTTCACTTGTATACATATTCTACTCTGTGATGAACTGAACGAGGTGAAAAAAAAACGAATGCCATTCCCCTTCTCACAAATAGCGCCAGCCATGGATCACTTCTTCCTTCATGAAGATGGATGGAAAAGCTTATACAAAAGCAGAGATTGATTAAATGAAGGGCAATAGTAAATAGCTGTTTAGTAAAATGGAAGAATTGTTTGTTTTCAGTACAAAAGCATTGTCCCGTTCACAGATAAAGCTAGAATAATGCATACGCAAGTCCTAACGAATAGGCCATGGACGGCTATCGTGCAAACTAAGAATTGGTTCTTGCGCAATCTGTGTACATAGTAATCTCGCACATTGGTTTACCATCGATCTATAAATAAAAGTAAGGATAAAACAAAGAAGATCATTTGCGCAATGTTTTATTTTGAAAAAAGAAATAACTGCATGCATAATACACGGTCAATTTGTTCGCATGAGCGATTTAACGGTTTGGACTACAAACATACTGGGATAAATGCATGCTTGGAGTTCTGTCCTTCTTTCCTACCCCAACTAAAACTATATACAAAGATACAAAATGTACAAATTACAATTTGAGTTCAATTCAGACCGGTGCTCTCAAAAAGAGAGAGAAGGAGAGAGAAAGAAAGAGAGCGATTAATTGGAATGCTGTGATTTCTATAGTGGAGTCCTTGTGGCTGAAGAAGTTGAGATAGTTCACTCGACTGTATCTGCTTTGTGGTTTGTCTATAGAAGGCGTCTAAGTCAAGCTGTCTATTGCGTGTTTCCTTGTTTTTTTGTCTTCCTAGCCAGGCTAAGCATTTTTAGCTAAAAATCTGCTGTAATAAGCTGTGAAAGTGACAAAAAAGGAGTGAAGTTTGTCGCCTTTAAGCGTAGAAGAGTGGCTTGCTCGCTAACACCTAATCCTTTACAGAGCCTTCAGGCACCCTTGTTAGACTCTTTGGCTCGGCTATTTCCTTCTCGACTCTTTTCTGTAGTCTTATAGACTGTGTTTAGAATAACCCAATGCCATGCATTGAAATTGAAAGGGGCTTTTTCAAAAGAAGAAATCATGCTCGAATACAGATAAACTATAGCGAGAATACTTAGAATAGTATGTCTTTAAAAAATGACAGTTTCTTGATCATCTAAAACTTGTGTCTGTACAGAGATGTGTCTCTTTTGATCTAGCTCACTCGTGCGTTTGATTCATTCACGTTGATAATTGTTTATACTCCCCTGTTTATTAGGTTGAATTATTTGGAACGTGAGCTAACGCGTGCAGCCCTTGCGCATTCCTCGACTCGTAGGAATAACTGGTTTATTGTCCTTCTTCCATTTCATCCTACGGTTTTGAAACCAGATTTTTACTTGACGTTCTGTTAGATCAAGCATTCTAGCCATCTCTGTGCGTCGCTCTTTTGTCAAATATCTCGTAAAATGGAACTCTTTTTCCAGCTCTAGGAGTTGTATGCGGGTGTATGCCATTCGCTTCCTGTGTTTGAATGGTTGCTTGTAGTGCCACGGAGCGTCGCCACTCTCCTCACTTTTAGAATCTGTAGAAAAAACAGTAAAATTTACACAATGTTCCAATCATCTCATCCAAGTATAGTAATTATGGAAGCACATCTTTTATGTACAATTTACAAGTCAACGAACGATTGTTTATTTGCACCTTCATAGTGGCAGTTGCAGAAAAGTAAGGGGGATTCACCTCAAACTCAGCAAATTCCACAACATTAAGTGGCCTGCTATAGCCCAAATTTTAACTTTTTCTTTTGGAATTTTTTAGACCATTTTTGTTTGCAAGAGCTTAGCGTGGAGAGCTTTTAGAGAGTATCGAAGTTTGTCATATAGTTGTTACCTTCACATTCGTCGTCAGACCTCTCGAGTTCTTTTTCAGCGGGTTCATTCCTTGAGAGAAGCCTCACATAGCTATCACAGCCCTTGCCACTCATCTGAAGCTTGCCGCTACTTGCTGTGTTTCTTAGCTCCATGCCTTGATTTATTGCCGAGTTCTGATCTGCCTGTACTTGAGAGTTCATTATGGGTCCGTTTGACCTCTCAGTTAGGGAGGCGCTAGCTAGTGGGTACAATGCGGCAGGCGGATAGTATGACCGCATTCCGTAAGTGTACATCATAGACGGCATTGCGCAAAACGCAGGCGGATTGAAAGTGTTAGTTACCGGGAAGTAGCAATCCATGGCTTGGCGAATTCGGTTAGCTCCTACGCGCTCCGCGAGCTCGGGCATATTAAAGTGATAAGGCACCGTCCAGTCCGGCTCACTGTGTATTCCCTCCCTAATTAGCATGCTTATTAAACAGATGCTCCTATTAATTACATGATTGGATAATTATCATAGTCACCGACACCCGAGCGGGTTTTTCTTGGCGCCGGTGTGCGGCGTTCGGCCCCAGGCACAGAAAACGGTCATGACGTAAATTGGTAGCAAAATGTTGCAGTGCTATTGCTTAATATACAGAGAAACATTCAATAATTTTTATTTAGATTCTAATTCTATATAGATCTCTCCTGGCGTTGAATTCAATAAAAAGAGTTTTGAAGGCGCGTAGAAACAAAAACTTTATGAATTCGAATTTACGACAGAGACGTGTAAGGAAATAACGAACGTTGAGGGAACGAAGCAGAGCTTCAGTATTTACTACCTTCCCACTCATCCAAAATCTCTGTGCATCTAAAAAAGAATTCTCAGAGCTTGCAAATCTCTTCCTGCAAAACGCGCACTCCACCGAACCGAAGCAATATAGAGACTGCATTAAAAATAAGAGATAAAGAGAGTTTTCGTAATTGCGCTGATCATATACTTAAGGACGTATCATTGATATTTTTATCCATATTAACAGTATGAGGTCAAATAGCTAAGCGTTGTTGATGGTTGTCATTTGTTAGATGATGAGGGTAGACGTGTTATAATCCTCCGTAACTCTATCACGCTCCGTGCAACACATGACGACTACTCGTCGCGCAACTATGTCTGCGACCAAAGACTCCAGCTTCACATCCTCCCAATAAGGGGCAGGACATTCGCGGTGTGAAAGAAAGTTGGAGTAGAGACAATAAACAAAAAAAATTCTTGACCGTTTTCTCCCATTCGCACCATCCATGATGGAATGCTGACTAGCGGAGCGCTATAGTGATCAATCATCATTTGCAATCTGACTGACAATATTGTATTTAGTGATGGGGAATCATATAGAAGCTAGGCCACCACTGAGAGTCCATAACTCTGCAGTGTTTTTACTGGAAAAGCACTAAACGGATTAAAAGTCAAAGATTTATGATCTATTTTGGCTTATAGACTTTTGTCTATTCAAGTGATAAAGTCGATAACATCTTTTCGATCCACACGATCCATTTTCGATCCATTTATTTGCAATAAATCTCATATTCTTTTCACGTTTTTTGCTCAAGGTTATTCGCCTTTAGTAACTTTTCTTTTTCTTTTCTTTTTGCAGGTCGATTCAGGAAGATAGATCAATGTCGCAGCTATAACATTTTTCTAATTAACAATTATAGTTATTATGTGGTTTCAAACACCACTCAGCAATTGTTTGTTAGACAATTTATGCAATGCTTATCTGCATACCTTTTAAGATAACACAGTATAAGTAATAGACGACAATAACCACAATAAATACAAAAAAGCTTAGATATAATAGCAAAAAGCCATAATGCCATTTGGTAAAGATTTGTATTTTTATGACTAATTGAGAGAATTAGGTGCGGAAAATAGTTGAAAATTAATGTCAAGGGTGGGGTATGGAAGATGAAGGGCATAACATTAGAGCAGATTATACTATGGTTATACGTTTAAACGCCGTTTTGTTTATCTACTTGCAACGTGTTTTATTCAATCAAGAGGAAAACACGAAGCATCGGGTCAATCTCGTATAATTCAACAACAAATCTTAGCAGTCAATTTTATCATTATTACTTGACTTGTACGAGGCGATAAAATAAAATAATTACATACATATTCGGATTTGTCCATTTGTATGACTGTAGTTGTCCATTGGCATGTTGGATTTTTATTGGTATGCTTTAATGACATCCGAATTATGAGCTATTTTTCCAAACAATACCTTTCGAGAAGTGCTAATAAAAGTTTTTAGCTAGGCGTTTGTTTGTTTGTCACAATTAGCGGTGTGTTGCCCTTGTATTGAGAAATGTCGTCATCTCGGCGCCGTCCAACCAGACAACAGGAGCCAATGTGACAATGCTTTTCCTTCGTGTGTGTTTGCTAAACTAAACACCAATATACACCTCTCGTCAAGTGATACCAATATATACCTCTTGTCCAGTGATACCAATATACACCTCTCGTCCAGTGATACCAATATACACCTCTTGTCCAGTGATCAGTGTACAGCTTCAACCCTGCTTTAGTTCCTGGCGTTCTTACCGGGTTTCCTGTGTTCAGCCTTGTCCCAACCATTCTATACCGGGTTTCCTGTGTTCAGCCTTGTCCCAACCATTCTATACCGGGTTTCCTGTGTTCAGCCTTGTCCCAACCATTCTATACCGGGTTTCCTGTGTTCAGACTAGTACCAGGCGTTCTTACCGGGTTTCCTGTGTTTAGCCTAGTACCATGCGTTCTTACTGGGTTTCCTGTGCTCAGCCTAGTACCATGCGTTCTTACTGGGTTTCCTGTGTTCAGCCTATATTTGGGCGTTCTTACCGGGTTTCCTGTGCTCGGCGAGATTAACCGGGGACTGGGGAGATGAATTCCTGTGACGCTACAACTATTACCAGCCACAGGAAACCCGAGCAGAAATAAGATACAAACGCCTGGTACTTGCAAGTACCTATAGGTACTTGCCTGCACTGCTTTACAAACGGAACCTTTCCTCATAGCCCTGGCTTTGGTTTGGCCGTACGGAAACTATGATTATTTCAATATTGCCGGATGACCAGAAGAAGCCGTCCCCAAGTATCCGTTTTCGTTGAACTTTTTGAGATTCCGTTCAACTTATAGCTAGGCCTAGAAACAGCTATGTTTTTCTTTGCTTTTATTCTTTCAAGATGCGCAACATAATAAACATTGCTCTCATGCCTCCTAGGCTTCTTTCAGTAAATCTCAAAGTAAAACTGAGGTTATTTGCAAACGGTATGAAAGCTTCAATTTTTCGATCGCGCTTTTGAGGTCATTTTTAGAAATGATCCCCGCATCTACCAACCTGTGTCCAAAACTTAGCTTATCCTCCTTCATATCGCGTGACCCTCTTTGAATGGGGAGCTATTGCGAACAGTGAATAGCTCCTAAATTTATATCTTTTTACGGATGTGAATAAAGGAGAGATGTGAGGGACCTGAGGCGATGATTTTGCTAAAAAAATAAATAAATAATGTAGCTAAGATATGTCCTAGGTTCCTGCGGTTTCCTGGGTTACAGTTAAAAAGAGTCTTCCAGTGAAATCCAGTCCAAGGGTATACAACGAGGCCCCTTCCTGAAACACGTGAAAATGGCAAATTTCGTCGTTGAATATGTTCTGATGCCGAAAATCCATTTTAAAAGTTGCTGGGAAAAAAATATCAGTTTTTTTTCCCAGGAGGGACTATTCCTTTTATTTCTCAGCCAACAGTGGTTAGGCATTATTTTCCTGGCCAGCAGTGATAGGCATTTTAGCACATGGATAATTGCCCGTATAACCTGCCCAGCGCCCAAAAAAATATTCCCAGCACAACTAGTCCGACTCTAAACATTTACCAGCAGAACCATTTGGGACGTTTTTTTTCACAGCAACATAGGGGTCTAATATCATTTTCCCAGCCAACCAAAAACGGGCTGCGGAACAGATATTTCGCGGAACAGTTCCGTTTCGTGCCCTTGCAAGTCCCTCCCCATTTTGACAACTAGCTGTCATTTAACTGATATAGACTTGTCAATGATAAAAGCACGTTTGAGCAAACCTGACCAACAATCGCAACAGTTTAACTTGGAATATTGCCGGTAACGTGAATTATTGTAAGAAGATGGAACGGTCTAACACTACACGGACTGCACAAGTCCTATGGGTTACTGGGAACAGCGACTTCGAGGGTGACGGCGGGAGTAAGAATTCCGATAGAACACCAAGGATGGGAAGGAGTGCTATCGTACCATTCACACAGGGACTTTGTTACTTGTCCATCTAACAACGTACCCTTAGTCAAGAATCATCAGCTGATAAATGAGGACGCTGGCTGTGGAGTTTACCCTTGGATGGTCATTCCAAGACCACAGAGGCCAGGTAATACAAAGTAGTTCTTGTTATCTAATACTTACGATATTACTGTGTTTACTGTAGAAGTCGTAAAGGGGATAAATGAAGGACTTTTAACTTGCAATTTCGAGTCTTTGACTTTACACTAACCAACATAAATATCACTATTCTAACAAGGTATTGTGAACTATATACCTTGCTCTGTGGCACTGTGGTTAATATCTCTCATCCGCTCCTTATATTTGATTGCGAATCACTTCCTCTGTTCTAAAATGCGTACAGCCCAACGCAGGACACAAATACTGTTCAGTTTTCTAACGCATTTTATATACAGTTTAATATGGTAGGTGTTGAACGGTAAACCCCTTGCGCAAACATGATCGCCATTATCCAATTAGCATCTATTAAACCTACCTGAGACTGGCCATTATTTTATCGTCTCTGGATATTATTTCATCGTTTCTTAAAGGATTTTAAGAAAAAAAATAGCTAGGAAGTATGGATATCTATCATATCTGATGAATACACCTTTTCTGCTGAACTCACAAAATATCGGCTAGAACTCTGATCTGTCTTGTTAGTATACGGTTTGTTTGTCAAGTAAATAGGATTTGGTACAGCGATATAATCATCAGATTAGATATGTACTGAATAATTAAAAACAGACGCCTTTTGTATATCTGGGGAGAATCTAGGAATTAATATAAAACCAAATAACATAAATGCATGGACAAGGTAACGGAAAAGGTATAAATTGGATAACAGTAATGAATGGATTGGGATCTATGCTTGCTATCCGACCATTCAATTTCTACGGTTCATGTCCGTGTCTAAAATATTTACTGCAGCGTTTGTCCAAAGAAAAAAGCCAGTTACCGGTGAGTTCTTTGTTATTTTTTTTTTTTTTTTTACAAAAGTTGATCGTTAAGTTTTGAAATTCGAGGAACTAGTAGATTTCTTCTTCCGTCCTTCCAAGCATAAAGATATTCTTAAAATGTTATAGCTAAGCATTGATGACTTGGTTGATAGCGGACTGATTCTGCGCCAACAACTAGAAAACGTTTTCACTTGTTCGTCTCAGGGTTTAAGTATATTAAGCCTGACAAAAAAATAATTCAATGGCCCGACTCAGGTTCATTTTAGCCCAAGCGCAGCCAGGATTGAACTACAGTAAAATATGCAATGCAGTTGGGAGGGGACCATTCAGGGGGCCTTCTTGTCAAATCTCAGTGAGGTTGTTCAAAGTAGTTTGTTAACGAGGTTCAGGGTTTCCTTGGCGAGCGCAAAACAATCAAGGAAAGAAATGATGGTGGAATTACTGGTAAGGGCTGAACCCCCCCGATCCCCCTCCCCCCAAACCCCTACGCCGCCCCTGATACTTGAGTATGTCTTTTCGTTTTCTCGCTCAGGCTGTCGCCATGGTCCCACACCTTTGAAAACGTCATCATCAACTTCAAATCATGCACCACGAAGCGCATTCACAACCGTGCAACAACTAGAAATAGAAAAGGAATTCCTCTACGATCATTACGTCAGCCGTGTGCGGCGAATAGAGATCGTGATGGCCCTCGACTTGTCTGAAAAACAGGTGAGGACTTGGTTCCAAAACCGACGCATGAAGTTGAAGAGAGAGGCAAAAAACGTGGAAGAAGTCCTACATGTGGAGATCAGAGAAAGGTTAAAATCAATTCGTTAAACATGTTTGAGTTATTCTATCCTTTACACAGTAAATTTTGATAGGCAATATACTTTATATGCCCTTTTTTCCCTAATTTATTTTTAGATACTGCGCGCTTCAAGGGAGTACACAGTAACATGTCTATTTGGGGGTTTTAAGCATAGAAATATTACAATGATGCAAACTAATCCCAGTACGGCCCGCTCGGAAACAACGCCATACCACACCAAATAATGATTCTTAAAACGCTGTTCATAAGAAATATATTATTGTCCTCGTTTGCTTGGGCCGTGCGCGCCTCGTTCTGGGCCATAAAAAGATTGGAAAAATAATTCCCGTTCCCATACGGCCCACGCTCTCGGTTAATTATAGATTATATCAGTTAAAATAAGTGGAATAGAGGATGCAGGAATTTTATGTTTTCGTGAAATGATTAGCCTTTCTGTAGTAGGCGTTTGAGTATTTTATTAGGCGAGAAAATCCGGAGTTCGATATTTGGTAACATGTCTTATGAGTGTGTTCATGTTTAATTCAGCTTGTAATTCCCTAAGGTCCGTAAGGTAACGGAAATACATACGATATATACAGACCAAATTATTTACACCTGCCTTGATTGACAAAATTGATGGAAACCCTTAAGTCTCACAGTAAAAACGTCATTCTGCCTGGACCACCAAGAGAAGACATTCATAATCACGTATCAGAAACAATTACCATTCAAGAATAGAATAAACTACAAAGGGAGAATTGCTATCCCATGAAAAAAACTCTGACGTATAAATTTACATATTCCCTAAAGCGGCGGAGAGTTATCACATTCCCAGAAATAAGAGACAACATGGCCGCCACGCATGCGTAATAGTGCACATACAATGTCAAAATGGCTGCCATTTATTATAAGGAAATGTGGGGAGAAATCACAATTTATCAAATTCTCTCGCTTCAGAGATTTTGGGCTCACGATGCAGGACTCGAAAAAAAACCCTTGCCATTCGAGTGATACACTTTCCGTTCAAACGATGCCAGAGAAAGCCCTATAATTTTTCCTTGGACATTGCACTTTTGTTCGCTTGAGAGCATACAATCCTCCATACATTCTCTGTAATTTCATTGAAATCCGGCGTAAAAGTAGTCGTTTAAAAGGTAGAGCTGTTCGCCGCATCACAGGTGCAGGACTTGAAATTGGTAAATCGACTATCCTTTCTATCAAATTGGCCAATTAACTAGGCAGTAGCGCCTTCCAATCTTGTTCCCGAAGAAATAACAATTTATGTAGTTATGACTAGTTCAGGAACCATTATTGTTGTCTTTAAGATAAAGACTGAAGCAAGGAAAACGGTGCGCTCCGCAAGAACAACTTCTCTCCGTTCGTCCGTTCTCCATTTTGTTTTTAAACGGCCCCACGGCTTTCTGGGATAGTCACAGGGGAACCATAAAGCCTTTCTAAAATACATTTTTTTTTTTAAATTTGCGCATATAATGTTTTCCAACCTCAGCAAGACTGCCGCACTTCCATTATCATTGGACGTATCAAATCAGAGATGCCCATTGCACGTTTAAATACCGCTTTTACTACTTTTATTTGGAATTTTAGTCAACCTGATTAAAAACTTCTAGTGTAACAACAAAAGGGAAGCCCCTGTGCTGGCCGGAATCTCGTTTTTATTTGTGATACCGCTGTTATTCCTCGCGGGCCTAGCAAAATGTGAGCCCAGAGAAACCGCTGGCTAATGTCCCTTATTTCTAGGAATGAACAAATAGGAAAAATGACCGGGGCCTAGAACAGAAAGGCGATGTGTGGGTGAAATATTCAGGGAAATAGCGCTAAAAATGTCTACTAAATTTTGTGTGTTTTTGGTTACGGCAATGTCCATAATGTCCGTGGCAAGTTCCATTGACAGTCCTCCAAATGATGTAAGAATTGGTGTATTGCTACCGATGACTGGATACTGGCCAATCGGTAAAACCTCCGCCTCCGCCATAACAATCGCGGTAGAGCGTATCAATCAAGATCAAACACTTCTATACGGCTATAATGTAACATTTCTGTGGAACGACTCCCAGTGTCTAGCGGCAGAAGGGAGTTTCGTCTTGCTCAAGTAGACGCGATCATCGGTGATGGCTGCGATCTCATCTGCGAGCCCGCTAGTCTGCTAGCCGCCGACTGGAATCTTCCCGTGTCCTGGGAATGCCAGTCAAGCGCACTCTCCGAAAAAAGCGTCCATCCCACTTTTGTTCGAACCGTCCAGTCGTTTTCAAAAATGGGGGACCTATTCATGTCGATTTTTGAATATTTCAAATGGAATGACATTGGTATTATCGCGTCCACAGAAAGTATGTGGCAGTTAGCAATGACAAATTTCCGGAAAGCGTTTCTGCGGAATACTTCTATAAACATCCGTTACCTTCAAACTCTTAATCCTGGTAGTCAACTACTGATCGAAGGGAGTACCTCAGTTTGCTAGAAACTGCCAAACTAAACGCTAGAAGTAAGTGTTATACACCGTCCTGACGGTGACTTATCTTATCTTATGACGGTGACTTATCTCCGACTTTGACTTGTCTTATACCCCGTTCCGACGTTGACTTATCTTATGCCCCGTTCTGATGTTTACTTATCTTATGCCCCGTTCTGACAGTGACTTACATCTTATACCCCGTCCTGACGGTGACTTATCTTATGCGCCGTTCCGACGTTGACTTATCTTATGCCTCGTCCTGACGGTGACTTATCTTACGCCTCGTTCTGACGTTTTCTTATCTTCCTTCATGATGTTGACCGTCGTTCTCGCTTTTTGCTTCAGTTCTCATTATGTTGTGCTCTCATGCTTCACGCCATGGATCTAGGTATGCTGAATGGCGACTACGCGTTTCTTACGGTTAAATTACTACCGTCTGCTGCAATTGGTAACAACACGTGGATGGGTAATGACGGACGCGATAAAGACGCGTCCCTAGCGTTCCGCGGAATTCTCAGTATCTACGTGCGAGAACCAGCTACAGATTTGTGGAAGGAGTTCAAGAAAGAAGTTCGCACTAAAATGGAGGATCCTCACTTCTACATCAAGCTTAAAGATTCAGAAAAGGTAGCACAACTCTTCTCCTACAGTTTGATTATTCATTTCAAATATTTAAAGCAATATAACAGCAAGAAGAGACACTGCTGGCAAGCTGTAAAATCTAAATTGATAAGGGCACAGGGCACACCCAAAGCATGCATTTCCATCGGACTATTTAAGCAGGTAATTTGGGGCATATTCAATAAAACATCTTGATGGATTTCAACACGCTACTCAGTCCAATTTATCTTATGCTCTTCCAAACTTTACAAGGTCAATGTCCATTAAACTGTTTTCACGTGATTAATGTCCAGGGGCATCTGGTAAAGTGGTTATTGAATCCTCGGGAGACAGGGAACCCGATTATTCCTTGAAGTATTACGTGAACGGGAGCTTCCAGAATATCGCGGACTTCAATCATTCAACAGGAGGATTTTACCTCAGAGGTAAAGAGAATTGACCCATCACACATTTTGTTTTGTTCCGATCCCGTTCTAAATCAAGTTTGATGCTCGGACTTTTAAAATCCCGGCCCAAAATTGCTCTCTGTTTCGACCGCGCGCTGGGTGGAGCTAGAGCTGAAAAACGGACCGCTAATGTTGCAACAATGAGAAATTGTCTCGCCCATTTCTTTGGGTAGTCGCTCGGCTAGTGCGAGAATCTTTGGAAACTGTGTACTCGAGGTATCTACAAGTAGATATGAGGAATGCTACTTTCACCTCATTGTTAAAAACGTATTTCCTTCCTGATATTGTCGTATCGCAAGGCTTTTCAAATCCTGTACGATTTATATGCACAAATATCACATTTTTATGATTTGCTAGTTATATTGAGACGTTAATATTCGATGAGTGAATTCCACGTTAAATTTCACTGATAAACGACGTCGCACGAGTTCTTGAACCCTTTAGTTAAATTATTTGTGATTGATATTGATGCGTTTTGATAGGTTTTAGCCAATCAGAGCGTTAGTAAGAAATCAACTTTATGATTTCATCGCATACTATTTTGTGTTTTTCTAGACGTTGCGGTGATATGGGCGGGTGGTCGCACGACACCTCCCCTCGATCAGCCCGTGTGTGGATGGATGGCGAAGAGTGCTTTGGAAACGAACAGAAAGGTGAAGTTTCTTGCCCACCTCGTCCCCAGGGTCTTGCTCTATGGCTTGCTCTTAGTCAGCTTTTTATCTTAAGGGGCACCGGAGTTAGCATGAAAATTTGCTCAAGACTTAACATTTTTGATTTTATAAAAATCTGATTTTTTTTATTGAAAAGAGCTTCTATCTTTTTTGTCGTTGTGATGTTTCACAAAAGCTGTATTTCCAATAGGCAACCATAAAAGAATTTCATAATTTCAATTTTCTAACTTCAATTTCAACCATGGGATTGACATTTCTTTGTCTCCAGAAAATTGCCAGCTTCACGATTTATCCTTTTTCCAGTTACAATAGCCATACACTTGTTTGTCGCACGCTTTAGAAATCGGCTAACAAAAGACGCCATGCGATCGTCGTAGACGCAGAAGATATTCTCATGACGAAAAGCTTAAGTCGTCTATATAAACGAGCATAACGAGCTACTTTGCGTAGAATTAATTGCTATTAAATAAACAACTCACTCTCATAATAAGTCAAATACCTAGTTTTAAAATCAAGCAATAAACCAAAATATTACAGCGTTGTTATTATCACGATAACTTTTAGATTCCATTTTAATTAAGTTCCCGTAAGAGACCAACACCTATTGTTCAAGTTTTTGACGCCCAGTGGTCGCTTATAAGAGCAAGCTCTCGTAAAAGACCAGCTCCGTTAACGACCACAATTCTCAGTTCCCAAGGTGGTCGCTTACGAGAGCTTCAACTGTATTATTATAATGGGGGCTTCAATCATTTTTGCCAATTTTTGGCCGATTTGGGAATGTATGCACTAGCTTTTCACAAATTTCTCATTGTAATCAAAGAACCCATACCCGGCCCCATACACTGAAATATTTATCCTGTCAGTAGTTTGAGAATTTCCACACTACCAACAATTTTTGGTGGCCTCCGAGGCAGGACACGGGCTTCATGACGTTTGGTAAAGTCTGAGATTTTTTTTGTTTGATCGTTTGCTCTTAAAAACTGCTTGTATTGATATTTTTTTTCAAAATCAACAAAATTCCACCTATTGCCATCGGCCCTAAATTACAATCAAGTAGGCTAAGTGACGGGCTATAGAATAGTTTCACTTAAAATGATATTATCTTATGTTTTTTATCAAACCGCTACCTGGTAAAGGAAGGAAAAAGGGAAGGAAAAAGCGGTCGAGTTACGCATTTACCAGGCTGCGTCGGTTATGCGCGTCCTTTGATAGAGTGTGGAAAGAGCTCGCTGGAGAAGCGAAAATTCAACCAGTTTAGGCAGGGGAGCACGGTAGAATGTGTCTTATTTACTACGAAAATAAACCACTGTTATGCAACGCGTCATGTGTGTTTGTTTTGTATGTGGAGATATCAGTTGCGCTGTTGGGGGTGTGGGGCTCGGTTTATGAAGTGGATTATGCTTGTCAACAGGGTCTTTGTTCGGATTATACCCGAATATTCACTTCGTGCATCCTTCGTCGGCACTTCGTGTCGACACTACGCGTATCGGATGTCTTCGGGCGGTCTGTAACCGACGAAACGAACAAAGACCCTGTTGACAAACATAATCCACTTCATAATGCAAGCCCAACACCCCCAACAGCGCAATTGATATCTCCCCTTACAAAACAAACCAAATGACGCGTTGCATATTAAAGTGGTTTATTTTTATAGTAAATGAAATGAGGGAGGCTAGGTGAGAATACGCGCAATATTCTGCACTAACAAGATAATAAGCGGGCTAAATACACCAATACAAACTTACAAACAAATAAAAATTATTAAGCAAAAACATATTCTGTTATGGTTTCAAGTATAAATACTTTCTCCTTCAATATAATATGGCCAAACATATAATATGCCATGTTGATATAGAAAGGAGTGTTATAGAAACTTTAAAGAAGTGTTGAAAATACAGCGATTTATTCGCAAGGAAACCTAAAAAAAAACAGTCTAAAAATGAAGTATGATATGTTATTGACGATATTTCATTACAAATATCTTGTTTACTTGCTTGAATTAGCCGATGGAAATGGATGCTTCAGTGACTCCGCATTGAGCGGGAGTATAAAATGGCGGCGTGATTGGCCTTCTTTAAAGAGTATAAATGTTGAGTGATTCAGTTACCTCGGATTTAAAAATTAACACCAATTTTTAAAATAATATATAAACTCAGTTACACTAAGTATTCAATATCACCTCAAAAGTTTATTTAGGTAAACGGGAAATTCGAGTTATCGTGGTTCTGCTGTACCAAGCTCGAGATTGTTCACCCTTGAATCATTCGATACAGGCAGTACATAATAATAGCAACGGTAGGAAGCCACGTCAGCGCAAATCCGAAGCCTCTAGCCGAGAAATGAATCTTGTATCCAACGGCAAAACACAGCCTACCCGTGACAAAAATCCCTACCAGGACAGGAACAACGAACATCTGCTCGGCAGTGAGATAAGTAGTGAGAACAAGCGACGCGACGAAATGCAAAACAAACTGCTCCACAGTATTCTTTAGGTACTTTTGAGGTATCTCTACAAACTGCTTTGCACTCTTATCCAACGGATTGATTGCTGCCGTCGAGAACCGTGTACGTGCGACCCAAACTATGCCTGCTTGAACGGCAAGAAGGGAGACGAGCTCCCATTGTAGTGTGAAGGTGATCCGGTCTACGAAAGTTGGTAGAGCACGGATCTTCGGAGGCGATTGCTTGACAATGAACGCCACCGTAACTAGCACAATGATACCCAGAGCGATGCTCACAATTACGTAGCTCTGGAGTCTTCGCTGGGACGATTTCTGCTTGGCGTTTGTATCGGAAGCCATCTTTCTTCTCTCCGTCGCAGCCGTTCTAGGCACAGGTACCCCAAGCTCACTATTTATATGAATAAATTATAGTGGGACCTGACAGTGGAGTATTAAAAGTGATCTGGGTGAAGTTTTCAACCAATTTTGCCGGCATTTCAAGAGTTACGTTGTTCTATTTCCCCTGGGGTTTTTACGATTTTATTTTACTTTACTGTGAACCATGACACACACTGACAAACACAACGTAAGGTGAACTATAATTTATTCATACACACAGTGAGCTTGGGGTACCTTGGGGTTCTGGGCTCGTCACGCTAGGCGGCGCTTGAGCCCCAGTAACCTGGTAATGAAAAAAATAACGACACACATTCCTTTCCGATTCTAGACCAATCATCATTTAGTTTCTGAAACGACCCGCGCCACAAAACCTTGGCCAATCAGATTGTTCGTCTTATCATGTCGTATTAGTCAGACATATATGGTGGATTTCAGGGTGGACTCAAATATCTAAGCAAAGGTTGCGAGTCGAGTATCTATTATCTACAGAGGGTAAAAACTGGATACTTTAGTTTTACCTCGCGCAAACAAGAACTTAGAAATTTGAGTCCACCCTGCAAAAACACCCTGCGTACAGTGTGATGCTGTGGTGATTCATTAGAAAATTATTTTCTCATCCAGGCAAAGCCAAACAAGAAAAAATCATCATGAATCAACCTTTGCTTGCAAATATCCATAAGCAAAGCACTCAATTATGCAACAAAAGACTTCATGATGTCCTGAGACACTCTCCTAATATGCTCATAGCTGTATTTTTCATGAAAAATACAAGCAACCATCAACTTGTGCTCGCTTCAGCACAACGACGAGGGATTAAAAGTGGGGACCGCAAAGCACTGTTGGAAAGCTTGGATACCGCTGACTAGGTGCAGCTGTGTTTGACTTTGACGGGCTGTATAAAACTCAGAATAAGGGGGGAGGTATCTGTTTTCAGTCTGTTTTTTGTAAATTCAGCTCAAAAAAGCCAGGAGTCAATGGGTTAACATTACTAGAATACAAATAATGGACTGATCCCAAAAAGCACTACCATTTATTACATATTTATACTTGAATTCCAACTTATAGTGCTTGTAAATAGAATTAAAACTTCACACACCACAAAACAATCTTGTCCTAGCTCGAGGCGATGTAAAAATAAAAACAAACAAGAGGAAAGCAAGATTTGATCTACAAACAACATCTTTTCTATAGAAGGCCTGCTTTACTTCTATCGGCAGTAATGTGGACAAAGTCAAGATGCCTTTTCTAGCAAAACAGAGTTCCCCTGCCACTTTAAATACCTATAAGCTTATGATGACTAATTTAAATCCTGTTTTCTGAGTTTTAAAGCTATGAAAAGTAAATTTTAGGCATAAAAAGCTCACCTTTTGTCGAGGTTTGAAATCGTTGTTTTCCGATCATGCGTTTGCTCCTTTTTTGCATAAATCACGTTGGTTTCGTAGCTTTACTTCTACTGAGTTTCCTTTTTTACACATTCTATCGGACTATAAGGTAGAGTTGGCATTTTTATACATCAGGAAGCGCTTTGAAACCTCTCCCCTCTGTGTTTTGTACTTGACTCGTGCCGCCATCTTGAATTTGTTTCTCACTCCACGGCGGTTGATTGACAAATGAGCCGATGCTTCCAATGGAAGCACCCTTTTATACCGCGCCTTCGTGTTTAAAACAATCTCTTATTGCAGAAAGTTACGGTATGAGGGAGATTTGGCGCAAAATACATCTTGGAAAATCAAATATGCTGATATACACATCGAGTCGGAGACCGCTCCTATTCACGAGAAGGAGAGTGGAATCAGCCTGTTGGTACGAAACATGGTTTGTCCGGGTCCCGTGTAGTCATTTTGTAAAATAAAAAAATACCCCTTAAAATACCTGCACACCAAAAATTGCTACCCTAAAAGGTACCCCATAAGCAAAACATTACTCGTGGCACCTCTTTTTGTGAACAACTTAAATCAGGTTGTTCCCTGCTAGCAGAGGCCTCTTTTCTCTGTATTTCGCTGTGCTTGCGTTCGCGAGGAAAAGAGTATCTTTTTCTCGCGAACTCCAGCCCAGCGAAATGCAGAGAAAAGAGGCCTCTGCTAGCAGGGAAATCAGGTCGCTATAGGAAGAAGGGGGGTGGGGGGGCGAAGCAAATAAAATATCTAAGGCTTGCCCCCCTCGTTAACAAAGTTTTCAAGCCATGGCCTTGTATACCAAGCGAATACGATCATGTTATCTTGGATATATACAGTGGACTGTCGGTCAGTAACTCGATCAGTATCAGTTTTTTACTTTAGAACCTTTGTTTCGCATTTTTATTGAATTCTACTCCCGGGAGAGTAACCGAATCATTCGATAACAAGATCTCCCATCAGCTGGCAGGGATCTCCTGTTATCGAACTCTAAAGCATGACAGTATGCTATTACGATCGCCTGTAGTCTCCCTCGCAGCCGTTCTGGACTCGTCACGCTAGGCGGAGCTTAGCTCAAGACGGCTCTGGCGATCTAGTGAGACTAGATAGCTAGTAGAATCTCCAAGGTTATCGTGGTTAACTTTATAGTATTGCTTTTATAAACGGCATTTCAATCAAGCTTTCAACAATATTCCAAGTAAAAACTCTACTCTTGGAATTTCTTAGCCTTCGCCAAAGACGGAGTCAGAGGTAGAAAGTCCAGCTCAGCCGTCAGTCGGCAAAGGATTCTCTCCGCTGAGCCGCAATGCGCGAACGAACAACGAGGATAAGTTAGGCGAGGGTTACGTCACCAAGCTGGCCTCGTACCAGGTATATTAGACAATCTGTGCCTGGTTCCTCCCTACTCACACTAGCCCCTCAGTAGCAAATCCAGGGAGGTGTGGTTAAAGACAAGCCATCATTATCAGAATCATATCATCATCATCATTACCGTTATCATTATCATCGTTATTATAAATATCATTATTATATCAGGGCCGTAGCAGGGGGTGGGGCACTGGGGGCACGTGCTCCCCCAATATTTTCAAAAATTATAAATGACCAGTAGGGGCGTGGCTGTGCCCCCAATATTTTCTTAATTTTTCAGTATTGTGCCTCCAATCGTTCTAGGCCTGCTACCGTTCTGTATATCCAATCATGACTAAGCCCCCCGCACTTGTACTTACCACGCAATGATATCCTAAGGCTTGATTGTTTAAAGAATGTCTAATCAGACCACGCGAGCAATAACAAATATGGGCGAAAGGAGTTCTTTAATTTGGTATTTTTTTTCTTAGGGTCGCACTGTGGTTGTCAAGAGACTTAACAAAAAAATCGTTCATTTGTCGCGAACAGTACTTATCGAACTAAAGCAGGTGCGTTTGCTTGTTCGTTGTCTTGTGGTCATTTGACCAAGTCTTTAGTCTTTGCCTTTATGTTGGCATAATGTCGTAATGTTGGCTATAACCAGAAAGTGATTTGTCAACTCCCTTTTGGGACAAATTTGTTGTACACTCTTTGCATCTTCGACCCCCTTAATCGTTCAACTTTTGTACCCAATTTTAATACAGGAAATACAGTGAAATACAGGAAAATACAGGGAATTACAGGTGAATACAGGGAAATACAGGAGAATTTAGGGAAATACAGGAGAATACAGGGAATTACAGGTGAATACAGGGAAATACAGGAGAATTTAGGGAAATACAGGAGAATACAGGGGAATACAGTGAATACAGGGAAATACAGGAGAATACAGGGAAATACAGGAGAATACAGGGAAATACAGGAGAATACAGGGAAATACAGGGAAATACAAGAAAATACAGGAAAATACAGGAGAATACAGGGAAATACAGGAGAATACAGGGGAATACAGGGTAAACCAGGGAAATACAGGATAATACACGGTAAACCAGGGAAATACAGTGTAAACCAGAGAAATATAGGGAAATACAGGAAAATTAAGGAGAGAATATAATTATTAATTATAATACAATATAATATACTATTATGATACAATTTGATATGGGTACATGAAGTAGTCACCTAGCAGAGGATTTTGTGCCGGGGGGGGGGGGTTCGTTTACCCACAAAGCGGACCAAGTTTGAGCGGGGGGGGGGTCGTTTACCCGCAAAGCGGGCCATTCTCTCTTAGGTAGCTCGTCCTACCTCGTACTGGTATTAATTTTTCTTAATTAGGGCGGGCCTTCAAGACAAACTCCACCCCTGGCTACGGGCCTGGGTAGTGTGAGCGTGGGATACTACGAAACGAGCTGAAAGGGGGATTGCGTCAAGTAACACGAGAAAAAAAATTGAAGGCATTTAAAGAGCTCATAATGGGTTTTCCGTGGGTTGCAGTTTATTCAACTACCCTGTCATTATAGAAAACGAAAGATAATAGGTGCGAAACCAGGATTTTCTGAGGGAATCGGTGCGCAGTCAAAAATATCATACGAAAATAGTAAAATATTTGGCGATCGTTCAACTAGAAATGATCCATGTTTTTGGCGTTCAAGGGGGATGGCTCTCCCCCGGCCATCCGTATTACATATTGAAAGAATCATCATGTTCCTGCCACCATTGTGGCCTACGGGGAATTTCAAACTCCATGCGCATTAACATTTCAAGAGTTGTTCAATGCAAGCCCGTACCGGGGGGGGGGGGGGGGGGGGGGGGTTGCAGGAGGGGCGAACGCACCCCCACAACGGCCAAAGGTCCACTTTCGGTTCTCAATAGACGTGCTATTTTTTGTAGACAAAACAATTAAGCATCAGCTAGATCACTCAGGTATGTAGCCAAATCCGACAATAAACGTCCCTTGAAGATAGTGCAAAGGCATGGTCAGATTTTCATCAGAGAAATCATCTTCTTCCCCCCCCCCCCCCCCCCCCCCGTAAATATTAGGTCCACTTTTTCGGATTTCACACCCCGTCAAAAAAAATCCTGGGTACGGGCTTGTAATGTATTTAGTCTCATAATATACTTATTTCAGGGGAACAAATATCATCGAAAACATGGTGTCGTTGATGGAAAAGCATGCAAATCATCTGGAGCAGCTGGTGGAAGAGAGAACACGCCAGCTAAACAAGGAGAAGGAGAAAACAGATCGCATCTTATACAGATTACTGCCTCCGTAAGTTTATCACACAAATAACACCCACCGGAACCGTGAACAACCGTGTATTGTAGAAATCATAGACTTACAACTAACAAGAGCACATAATCCACACACCCCATCCCCCTTAAAAAAGTTCAATTCACTCCTCGTTATAAGTGTAATGTGTTACTCCACAAACAAACGTCAATCACAAGGAGATCATTTCATGCGCATTTGGCTCAGTCGTCGGCAGCCAAAATAAACTTGAAAGGCGCCTGATGTGCTGATGACTTCTTATTGCATTCCAGGCCAGTCGCTGAGCTGAGCAACAACATGGTAGAGGCGGAGGAGTTCGAAGAAGTGACAATCTTCTTTAGCGATATTGTGGGGTTTACTAAACTCTGTTCCAACAGCACTCCACTTGAGGTAGACAAGATAACTAAACAAGCACAAACCCTACCCTCCCTCCCACCCACCGGCAGATTCCGAGACATTACGGGCTCTTAAAATGTAGGCACATACAACTAACCCTGACTCGTGAGACTGCAAGTCATATATAGCTGTCCATATATTTCAAGCTCATGCTAAAATAGAGATATTTACCTGGTTATTGGGTCATTTGTTATAGGACAATAATGACTTGTGACGACTTACAGGATATTTTTTGTTCCGCAGGTGGTTGATTTTCTTAACAGTCTGTATGTGGCTTTTGACGAGATCATAACAAGGTTTGACGTTTACAAGGTAAATTACTGAATTAATTGATTAATTGAGACTCCAACCTCATAAAATGCATTTCCAGTTTTGTTTAGACTGTTAAAGTTTTGAGGGCACTATCTAACTCCATGTGCCTTTTGGTCAGGTTGAAACGATCGGCGATGCGTACATGGTGGTCAGCGGTTGTCCTGTGTTGAATAGTATCCAACACGCAGCTGAGATTGCTAGTATGGCGCTGGACCTGATGAGTCACATGACAGTGTTTCGCATACGTCATCGACCTGAGGACCAATTGCAGCTGCGAATTGGGATCAACACAGGTAAACCGTACGCTATAGTTCACCTAGTGGAATATACACTGTTAACTTTTTCCCTTCAACCCACAAGAAATTTTCCATTTGTTAGCGCTAAAAGCGGATCGATTTGGCCATTTTGGATTTCAGTGGCAGGGGCCGCAGACCATTTTTTTGACGGGGGGGGGGGGGGGGGGGCTGAAAAAAGAGTGGCGGGAGTGGACGGGGGGGAGGTCTGGTATCAATTCCTCACCCTCAGGGAATTTGAGTAAATTGAAAAGAGAGCTCATATCTTGTATTTTGGTAAAATACAAAAATTACTAATGTAACAAAGTCTCGTGTTTTTATTCACAGTACGGTTGTCATTAGAATGTGGATTTTTAATTGAGTAGTAGCACAATAGTGCAGCCTTGAACACTTATCAAATCCAAGTGAAATTCAGCTGAAATTTACGCCATAGAACATTATTTAGAATTTTCTTTCCCTCTATTTTGAAAAAGAAATGGCGGAAAATTTGAAGGGGGGGGGGGGGCTATAGGCTTTATGACTATACTAAAATCTAGCTTTCTTCGCAAATGAGTTTCCAGGTCTGTTTCGGTTTAAAAGGGCGTTGCCTGCGGAGGGTGGCTAGGCTTTATCAGTTCATTACAATTATATCACACAATGATGGCGGTAGCAGCCAAATGTTCTAATGAATTTGTTAGGCATTTTGCTTTACCATAAAAATAATCACAGGAACAGTATTTCATACGAAATTTGTTTCATGCGAAGGCATTGAATTTCGCATTGAATGTCAAAAACGACCGTCATGCTTCCAATGCGATGTGTACAGGGTGAGTCGGTGCCCACACTCTTATAAAAGTCTACATTTTCTAAATAGCCAGTACCCAAAATATAAGAACCTATTATGCAAGACAAAATCTAGGTTCTTACACTCAGGTTTTTACTGCGAATTTATCTCTGATTTTTTTTCAACTGGGCGGGTTTTTCTTGGAGGAAAGAGGCCAAGTCAAACTCAAGGTGACTAGCAAGAATTTGGTGGCCAGCTCATCTGTTTTTTATATATATATAAAAATCAACGCCCACAATCAAATGGCTAAAAAGTATTTGGAGATACAGCCCCCAGGTGCCCCTCTACATCTCTGGATGGTTCCTGAAATCAGCGCCATTCCAGGCATTAATTCTCACCCTGGTCCCAGAGCCTCGAGCGTTGCCAGATTTCTTGCAAAAATTACACATCTGGAAAACGGCCCATTGATGTCATTGGGTTTATAAAATAAGTGTTTTTTTTGAGTGGAAAAGCACCCCATTGTCAATGGTGCTTACCCTGGTCCCAGAGCCTCGAGTGTTGCTAGCTTTCTTGCAAAAAATACACATCTGGAAAACGGCCCATTGATGTCATTTGGGTTTATAAAATAAGTGTTTTTTTGAGTGGGAAGGCACCCCATTGTCAATTGTGCTAATACGCCCATTTGGTTATTCTAGCGCCGGGGCATGGTGACGACGTACTGGCTTTTGGGCAAAGAGGGGTTCAACAAACCCCTGCAGAAACCCGCCCCGGACATCTTCGAGCCCGTGTCCGAGACACTGGACGTGTATTACGCAAGTTGACGTGTCACACGTGGCACGGTATTGATGGGATAATTCCTGTGTGCTATACACCTATTTCAATAAAGGTTGTCAGATGGCAAATGGCGATTGGCAAATGGCAGTTCTACGACCGAAAGAAACCATGCATCTCGAAGAATATGGATAATTCAAAACAATCATCCATTAAAGGTTACCAATGTTTGGCTCTGACATTGCTGGACTTTATTTAACACCTTTAATTTTACGAATAATTAGTACCCATAAGCCATTTATCATTCGCCATTTGCACTGACAACCGCTTTTGTGAAATATGTGTATATAAGTCAATTTATGTGATGTGCAAGATTGTAAGCTGAGTTAGCGTTTTGTGATCGGGGGAAAGGCAGCTATACGAACGACAGGTCATGTCAATTTATGTCATGTGCAAGCTGTGTTACCGTTTTGTGATCGGGCGAAAAGCAGCTATACGAACGGCAGGTCATGTCAATTTATGTGATGTGCAAGCTGTGTTACCGTTTTGTGATCGGGCGTAAGGCAGTTATAAGAACGACAGGTCATATCAATTTATGTGATGTGCAAGCTGTGTTACCGTTTTGTGATCGGGGGAAAAAGGCAGCTATACGAACGACAGGTCATGCCAATTTATGTGATGTGCAAGCTGTGTTACCGTTTTGTGATCGGGTTAAAGGCAGCTATACTAACGACAAGTCATGTCAATTTATGTGATGTGCAAGCTGTGTTACCGTTTTGTGATCGGGTTAAAGGCAGCTATACGAACGACAGGTCATGTCAATTTATGTGATGTGCAAGCTGTGTTACCGTTTTGTGATCGGGTTAAAGGCAGCTATACTAACGACAAGTCATGTCAATTTATGTGATGTGCAAGCTGTGTTACCGTTTTGTGATCGGGCGAAAGGCAGCTATACTAACGACAGGTCATGTCAATTTATGTGATGTGCAAGCTGTGTTACCGTTTTGTGATCGGGTTAAAGGCAACTATACTAACGACAAGTCATGTCAATTTATGTGATGTGCAAGCTGTGTTACCGTTTTGTGATCGGGCGAAAGGCAGCTATACTAACGACAGGTCATGTCAATTTATGTGATGTGCAAGCTGTGTTATTGTTTTGAGATCGGGCGAAAGGCAGCTATACTAACGACAGGTAATATTAGTGCCAGAGTAGTGACACCTAATAGAGGATAATATAAACAACATATCGCATCCTCGGGCCCTTCGCTGCTGCAGTGTTAATCTACCGTACGCGATACAGCAGTAAGCATAATTATAGGTTATTTCACGGTTGGTGAGCGCGTACGATTTTTTTTTCACGACTTGTGTAAAACAAACGAACGAACAAGCGCAGCGAGTGAGTTTGTTTTACACAACGAGTGAATAAAAATCGTAAAAGCAAACTAACCGTGAAATAACTTATTGTATACATAACGAGATTTTGAATGAGCGAAAAGAACTTTCAGATATAAAACATTTCATTTTGCATGATACATTTGTTCTTGAGCTCTGTTGAGCGAGAGAATGAAATTTTACTGTGAAAATTGAATACAAAGCGTTCAAAATGGAAGACAATAGATTTGCAACTGAACCGTCGGTAGAACAGCCAAGTCTTATAAAATGTAATGTAAGCTTATTATAAATTTCTCAATATGCATAAAATAAATAAAATACAGCATGGAAAGTGCTTTGTACAGTTTTTATTCACTCGTTGTTTTGTATCAAAAGAACTTTCAGTTTTTATTCACTCGTTGTTTTGTATCAAAAGAACTTTCAGATATAAAGCATTTCATTTTGCATGTTACTTTTGTTCTTGAGCTCCATTAAGCGAGAGAATAAAATTTTACTTTGAAAATTGAAAACACAGCGTTCAAAATGGAAGACAATAGATTTGCTACTCTCAATGATTGAATTGAGACACATCAGGGAGTTTCGAGTGAGTCTTCGAGCAAACAAAACGATTTTTCTCACAAGCGAAAATAATGATATAGCCAATCAGAACGCCGATACGGCGTTTTTCACTAGTGGAAAAATATCGTGCGACCAATCAGCTGGCTTCTCTAGCGCGAAGAGACTAGTTTTATCACAATGGTTTTTGGCGCGTAAATCTCGGTATGTATATAATAAGCAGTTACCAAACATCTCACAGAAAAGGCACACTGAAAACATTTATTATAAATATTAGTATGCTACAGTGCAAATATCATATTCTTTACCGATTTTTTCTTATTGTCGTATTCATTTCACGCATATATGAATTATTCTAATTACTCGTGAGTTTGACTCAATATAATATTATTAAAAATATGGCCCCTGTTCAACGAGGGTGTGAAGTTGTGTCGTTTTTATAGCTTGGGTCTTGTCACACCTCAGGTGCCACACGTGGAAACAGCTGTAATGAAAAGAGATTCCTCAGTTTTCATAAAATTTGGTCGGTTGTGAAGTTTTCACGAATCATCAGGTTCAACCGAATTACATGGAGAAATTAAAGCAAATACGACGGCATGGAGAACGTGGCCAAAAATGCTTTCGTGCTATGGACTTAATCTTAGACTAGTTTCGCCACAATCGTTTCCTCCGAAGCATAGTTCCCTCAAAATTAAATTTAAGGGTATAGGATAAGGATATGGTCGCGCATACAGATAACTATTTCAGTCACCACTTTGGCATTCGTTTGTACGAAGTGTTTAGTAACTCACCCCAAGAAGGTTCCTTGGTATATAGCCAGCTTGACCTCGCCCGCCCTCTGCCCACCACCATTCCTTCTCGTTGTTATCCCCTCGCCGAAGCACCCTTAACTCCTCGCCGCACTCGAAACTGAGCTCATCTTGCTCGCTCGCGGAGTAAGCGTAAAGCGCATACACACGGCCTCCATTCACAAGGCCGAAGTTCAACTCGATATCTGAAACACGTGTATAACACTTTAATGGTCTTGGCCTGGCAAATCATAATGATAACTATAAACGTAATGGTAAATAATAGTGATGAATATGACGTTAATAATGAGTACCTTGAAGATACTGCGAGCACTCAAAGAAGCCAGTTGCGGTGGTATCACAACACTGTGCGGGAGTCTTCCTCTCTAGGTTTGTGGTGGCAAAGATGCATGCACCGTGCTCTACCAGGAACTGAACCACCTTTAGGTTATTGTTGACCGCAGCACAGTGCAAAGGCGTCCTGATAAGTACATTAGGCTATTCAATGATCCTACCGTACCGGTACCGCTCTATTAAGCTCCCCATCTCTCTTAACCCGCCCCCTCCCCCCTCTGTTAAACATCCCCGTTCTTACAAGAAAAAAAAAAAACACACAAATACACAAAAAATGATAGAAAACATAAAGACACACTACACACTTTTGAGTGAAACCACAACCACATCGGTCACCACCACCATCTAACCAATGTCATCGACGCCACCATTATCAACGTCATTGTCACCATCAACACCAGTGCCCCCACCATTATTCAAACAAATGGACAGTCTCTTATAAGTGTAGTGATATAAGTCATATAATTATCATCATCTTATAATCACCATCATCAACATGATCATAACCATCATCATCATCACCATCATCATAATCACCACTATCATTATCGCCAGCACCACCACCATCATTGTCGGGATAATATGGTTGGCCATTTTCGTATGTGATAAATTAAAGACAAAAGCACTGGTGCGTTTATAAACTAGCCGGTGGGAGGTTCAAATACAGAGACAACGACGATGATGATAATCATCACCACCATAATCATCATTATCTTCATCATTAGATTCATTATTATATCTAGAATTATCACTGTCATCATCATCATCGTTGTGGTCACTAACACTATCACAATTATCGTCATATCTGCGCCATTTTATTCACTATTGATCGTAACATTTGAAGGTCATTTTCTAGAGGCAACGCGCACAAAGCAGGTTACGCTTTCTAAGAAATGCACTTACAGATATTAACCCAGAGCCTAGTCAAATAGATCATCAGTATAAGTCAACATGCATTGAGCCGGGGATTACCTACCAGCCGTGAGAGTCCGGAAGATTTACATCGCAGCCATACTGAACGAGGAACTGCACAATGCTTAAATGATTCCCACACACAGAGTTGTGCAGTGCAGTGATGCCATCGCTATTAGCTGTGCTCGGATCTTCAACCTGCAAAGAGAAGATAGCATGACGACGCAGATAAAAGCTATTCGCTAGATAACTTGGATTACCTCTTACTTACATTGATACTTAGGGTGCGTTATTTTTACTCGTGATTCCGGAATGAGAATGATTAGAATAGAAAAAGTGCGCGTTCGTTTATCCCGCGTTACAATTCCGGAATGGAATGCAGGCCATTCTAGCCATTCTGCTACCTGTAGCGGAATGACTCAAATGCCATTCTGAACATTCTCTACCAACCATTTCCATTCCAGAATGATAGGAAAAAAACGCGCCCTTAAAGTCATGAAAGAACCGTCAAAACCGTTGGCTTGACTTGCGTATTAAAGTCTTTTAGTTTGTATTTTTAGTATCCAAGAACTCAGTAATTTGGAAAATTTAAACATCCATGGAATATTTTATACTTCAAAAATTGAATTTAACCAATTTTATTGTAGAATGGGTTAGGTTTCACATTGATTGATTAGGTTCGCTACTGAGATGAGCATCTCATTTGCATAGGGTTTCATAGCCTACGAAACAACGCGTCACGAAAATCGGATCCACTGAGGAAAAAACCCTCAAGGAGCACACCCCTCCTTTCGTATTTACTCGCATTCTTGATAACTCGACACGCACTCTAGGCACATGACACACCCGTCAACAAATTCAACCAACAAGAAAAAAAAAACACCTTAACAACACCTAAAGACTCTCGTGCTTACTCACATTCTTGATAACTTGTTTGACATGCTCCAGTTCGCCCTCCAGTGCTGCGTCCAACAGCACAGCATGTGGGTCTAAAATGACCCGTCGACTCTTTTTCTTTTCTATGTCTTTATCACTGCATAAGTGCATATCGCTGCACCTGACATACGAGTCCTTGACAATCGGCCTAGGAGATACCTCGCCATTTCCCGCAGGACTTCCAGGAGCGCCTACATCCTTGTTGGATTCCTGGAGCTCAACGCTCCTCCCTTTTGGAGAAAAGTCAGTTGTATCGCTTCTATTGAGCGGTGCATCCCGAAGGATGGTCTCCTTTGTTCCCGTTTCGACGTTTGAGGATTCACCCTCTACAATCCACTTCATGTCACTTAGTCTCAAATCCCGCCCTACCCCAAGCCCAACGTTTTCTGGAGTCTCATACTCAAGAGCGCCTGGATTCTTAGGGGATTTTTCCTGTAACTGCTGCCCCCTAGAAGCTGCATTCTCCATCAGACGTACCACTGCCGAGGTCCTCAAGATCTTTGGAGAACTGTGATTTTGTTGAGAGCCCCTACAAACGGTGGAACCTGATGGGGAGGTTAGCCCTGATTCCCCATTACGCAAAACCTTTAAACTGCTAGCTTCATTTGTTAGTTGGGACTTTCGAGCTGTTTGCACTGCAGGCGACTCGTCTAAAATTGTGTGTTTCCTGGATGACTCGCTTCCTTCCCTTGTCAATTCACCTTTACTTGTTACCTTTGAGGACTCGTTCCGACTTTCGTGCATTCGTAATGGGTTGGGTCGAGTTGCGTGGTCTACATTTGCCGCGTGCATCTCTTCCGGCCCGTGACGAGTCTCTTTCAGACTGGGTGATTCGTTACGAGTTGGCTCGGCCTGGGAACGTGAACCACTAAGTGAAATTGCAGCTGATTTAAGATTATGTAAGGACGATTGAAATCTGCGAATATCAGGAGAAGCGCTTAGATTTTGTGCAGCAAGAGTCTTGGCTTCGTTACCGCCTTGCTTTAGCTCAGCCATTCTTGACGGCAAAGTTGATGGCAATTGTGATGAGGTTGAAGATATCGATGACAGCGATGACAGGGATGACGGTGAGCTAAGTGGCGACACTTTAGTACCAGCTGCAAGAAAATTCTCGTCCAAACTTAGGGAATGACTATCTTTTACTGATAATGATTGAGCCACATCGTTTGCAAACCCCGGGTGTTGGGATTTTATATGATCACCGTTTATATGTGCAGCGGCTTCAAAAAAGGTAGCCAGCTTCGAGACCTTTGATTTACGCCCAGTTGAAGCAAAATTACTATTGCGACCAATGTCACTAGTACGTGGCTTATCGCCGTTGGTGACGACAGGCTCGTCCTCTTCCGCAAGAGTATCCAGCGTCCTTGAGTGTTGAGCATCCTCATGAGGGTCTTGCATGACGTCATATTTATTGTCCACATTTTCCCATAAGCCATCCTCTAAGTCGAACTCCTCGGGGCGGCTTAGGTCTACGTGGTTGGCTTGTGCACGTGACTTCTTTTGACGAAGATCTTCCGTAAGCTTTTCGACATGGGAATCAAGCGCTGCCAGTTCTTTTTGTTTCTCGGCTAAAAGCTTTTTCTGTACTTGGATTTGAACACTTTGCTGATGATTAAGTTCGTTTCGCATCTGAAAAAAAGGGATGTTGGAAATATGAATAATTAAAAAATTAAATCGAAAGGTTACGCCCTTTTTTCAACCTACTTTTTCCAACGGAAGAAAAGTAATGGCATATCAGAGAGTGTCAACGCAACCAAGTAAGGAATTTTATGTTGAGTATACAAACAGAAAGAGCAGTCTTAAGCCCCGTGCAAACGGAGCCAACATTGCTGGCGAGACTAGCACTGGTTCAACAATGCTGGCGAGCACTGGTTCAACAATGCTGGCGAGCACTGGTTCAACATTGCTGGCGAGCACTGGTTCAACATTGCTGGCGAGCACTGGTTCGACATTGCTGGCGAGCACTGGTTCAACATTGCTGACGAGCACTGGTTCAACATTGCTGGAGAGCACTGGTTCAACATTGCTGGCGAGCACTGGTTCAACTTTGCTGCTGGCCCTGTTTGTATAACATGTTGGGAGGTCCTGTGAAGTAGTTCGCCAACATTTTTTTTGTGATCAATCGAGCATAGCGGTGCCAACAATGCTGCCTGATCTTCACACTGTTTGTATGGAGTTTTATTGTTAGGCTTTTTTTTATAATAACCTTGAAATTGTATAGAGTAAGCCAGCCAATTCCTCAGGACATCATCGATATCCTGTGAAATTATTTCCTTCCTATTTATCAGACTTGATATCAACCCCGAAAAAAAATTATCATTCTCTGTCATATTTTCCCACATTTTATTAGACAACCCGTGCAAGTGCCACTCCTCCCTGGTCCAGAACTCTGGTCTCGATTACTGACACCCCCATAACATAATCGATTTTGTGGAGTTTGATGGAGTAATAATTTCTAAATACACGGTAATGCTAGGAGACTTACCAAAAGTTCTTTACGTAGATGGTCCAGCTCGTGTTTCTGATTGTTGGAATATTTTTCTTCCAAGCCATTTTTTCTGCAGTTTTGTCTCTGCTCCTCTAGTTGCTGTGTCATCCCCTCAACTTTGGCCACAGCAATAGCAAGCTCCTGCTCTTTACTGGCAAACTGTGCTTCCACAACCCCTAGTTCCTTCACTGCAACCGGAAATAGCCATGTTACAACAGAAGATAAATTTATAAAATAATGCAGCAAAACCAAAGAAGCCAGCCTTGGATGTCAACGACCTGGAGACCATGCCCACAAACATTTCTGTGGAGGGTTTTACAAAAAAACAGGTTATAAAAATAGATTTCTGTTTTAATTATTCCCTTTAAAACAATATACTGTATTTTCAAGTTCAGGGTTGTGAGAGAAATATTCTGTAGTTGGATACTTCTAAAACACTGTCAGACATATATGGCAAGACAGCAAATATATTCATTTTAAATTGAAAATTAAAATTACCCAGTGCACTGTTGATGATTCTGATCTCATCTGTATCGCAGAGTAGCTGTCGAAGTTGTCTCATATTCTCATTCTGCTCCTGCACTTGTGTTTCCAGCTGTTTGATATAGGTATTGTTGATCTTGTTTTGTGCACGCTTTTTGATTTCCTGTAGCTGCCTCTCTTTAGTACTTAGTTCTTGTTCCTTTTCAGCAATTTGCTGTTGTTGTTGTAGAACTATTTGATGAATTCTTTCTAAGGAAAGCTGTCCAGAACGTGGAAATAGCTGGAAGAAAATTGGTTGTATTTACAGGAAAGGCAATTCACAAGCTTTATCGTTAAGAAAAGCATCAAGAAAATTGTAAGCACTTTAAAGAGTTGTCATGCTGACCCCACAAGTTAATAGACACTCTTAAATGGGACAGCTCTCATTAATGCACTTTTCATCGGAAGCCCAAACCCCCACCCTAGACCAACATGGGGCATGGTTTGGAGTTAGGGCTTGATGGGAGATTAGTCTGTTTTTGTTGCCTCAGGGGGTTATGGAATAATAGATTTGCTTTGCCCGTGGGGGTGGGGGATTTTGTCGGATTTAAAAGAGAGCCTGGTACTAGAATGTGACCATGTTGGGCTTTTAGTCGGAGAAACATATCCAAGATCATATGGCCAATTTACTCTTTCCCTTATTATGATGTTTTGACTGATGCAAGGAAGATTATAGTAAATTTCTCTTTGGTAGTGGCAGAACCTGATATGAGAATCTCAGTTTTCCCATAAATTTACTGAGTTGTAAAGGTGCTAAAAAATCAAAATTAATCCTTTGTTTCATTATCTTATTAGCCAAAAATAGAGAATTTATTTATGATTTCGAGATCTCTGGTCCAGAGTATTCCTGATTTTTTTTTCTTTGGAAAAAAGACCTGTAATCTTTCTAAAGCTAGAGTTTAATGGCACGTTTTCACTGAGATTCCAAAGCCCTCAACAAAGTAACGTGAGGATCAGGGTGTTTCTGATGACATGGGCATTACAGAACCATTCTTGAAAGCTCATTTTGACTCCATTTTGTACAACTCAATTTTTTTTCCTTTAACATTTAGGTGTATAAGGACTTTCTAGCAAACATTTTTTTTTCTAGATGAATGATATGAATGAAGAAAATTTTCATGGATCATGGTATTCTATTTCATGAAAAGTAGATTGATGGTGGTTATCACCTCTTGACTACCCTAAAATAATGACTGTATAAACAATATTATTTGAGGCAATGTCGTCAAAGCAGTGAATCAAAAGTATTACCTCTTCATCAAAAGAAGATTGTGAACCTTGTCTCAACCCATTTCTTGATGAGATATGCTGTAAACCTATAAAACAAAAGAAAACAGAGATTTCTTATAACCCAAAAATTGGGAAAAAATAGGGGAGCAAATAAGAGAAGTTCAAGGATAAAGTGCACATGAAAACTGACAAAGGCAAATACACATTTCATAGTGCACACTTAATACACTGCATGCTAATACAGAAAAATTTAAAATAATAAATTTGGCTAATGGTTAGAATAGTATTACCATAATTTGATTCAATGTCCTCGAGCATTGGTATTTCGTCATTCAAGTCTGCTTGTGAAATAACAGTAGATACTTCTTCATTGGGCCTTAAGTGAAATGTTACATCCAACAAGTCTGAGCCCCAATCAAGCAGAGTATCATGGATAAGCTCCTCCTCTGGGACAAGACGCTCTGAGAGAAAACACTTAAATTAAAGCCACATTGTCACCAGTTTACCAGAAACCTCAACAGTTAAGAGACAAAAGAATCTTTTCGAATCCGAAATATTTAACAGGCCATCCGCTCTAAATTAGCAGTCACATCCTCAAAGAAACTTCCGACACACTGCTTTCTATATTTTGAAATATTTTTCATGTTTTCCATTAAAAATCATTGGAGATTCTTAGGTAATCGACAGGAAGTAAACTGGTGACAATGCGGCTTTAAGAAACAAATACATTGTGCACAATTTCATCATTAAAAGCTTATTTAGTTATGGCTTTTGGAGAATATTTGCTTCTTTCATATTGTAAGACAAGCACTTTTTCTTTCGAGAAATTCAAACAAAATATTAAAATAATGCTTCCCCTAAGGATCCCCTAATTCAAGTAATTACGGCAGTGCCATGTAGTTGTCCTACCACAGCCTTGCCAGAGTTCCACTAGACAACAGTCTTGGTGGTGAATCTGCCTCTGTAATCTCAAGACTATATCTCTACACTTGGTTGCTTGTGATACGAGAACTTCAGATACTTGTCCATCATCACCAAGGTGCACCTTAAGTTTTATCTGGTAATTGAAAGATTGTTATTTCATATAAGTATCAAATTATTAGCATGATGCCAGCACCAAAGATGGTTCAGGTTACAGTAAAACCATGGGAACTAGGATACTTTGTCAGCGATTTCTTGATAAAATAAACAAAAATGCATTCCCAATTTGTGTTGAACATTGTATTCAGCGAATAAAATATCTCTCACCTTTGTGCAAAATGTCTCATGCCTCCCGATTCAGTAAAATCCTTTCTCATTATAATTCTATTTCTCTTGGCTGAAAACCCATGCAATCGTTGTTTTCAACTCTCAAAACATTTGAAGGTACTGAGTTACCATAGCCTCTTGAGTGTTTGTGACAATCCCGAGCCAGACCTAACTTTGTATTTAGGTTCTATATAAAATAAGAAGGGAATGAAACAATGCTCTACTTCATTGTTCGAAAACCTGCCTTGTTACTGCCAATGTTGTGATGTTGGTATGAGACATACCAACTTATCACGCCACCAACAACATGCCTGGGCATGTTGCTGGGATCTGGGCTAATTTTGTCTAGGTGGGAAAAGCAATGTTTTCCTGCTCAAATAGCAAAGATGTTATATAACTGCCACATGAATTTGAATTTTTACCCAAAACAACAGAAAATTCTGCAAGTTATCGACAGAGGGCAAAGCTTTTTTTTAATGGAGAAGTGGAGAAGGGGGAAAGACCAAATCAAATTAGTAGCTGGTATCGGCAGCCATTTAACTTTCTGGATGAAGAAACGCAACGGTCTGTAGAAACATTTTTAAAAATTAGCCCCGATCCCAGCACTTGTCGCATGCCCGGGCGTGTTGTTGGTGGCAAGATAATTTCAAAGAGAAAGTGAGCTGTCAATCAATCATGTCTCAACATCACAAACATCACAGCATTGGCTGTAACTAGGCAGGTTTTCGAACAATAGAATCGAGTGTTGTTTCACTTCCTTCTTATTTTATATAGAACCTAAATATGAAGTTAGGTTCGGAGAGGGCTTGGGCTTGTTATGAACACTCAAGAGGCTATGGTAATCAGTACCGTTCCAATGTTTCGAGAATTGAAGACACAGATTGGGTGGGTTTTTAGACAAGAGAAATAGAAATATAACAAGAAAGGATTTAGCTGAATCGGAGACATATCGCACAAAGGTAAGAGATATTTTATTCGCTGAATACAAGATTCAACCCAATTTGGGAATGCATTTGTGTTTATTTTATTAAGAAATCGTTGACAAAGTATCCTAATTTCCATGGTAAAACCATAACTTTTTGAAGAAATGCGACAATAGCTATTTGAGAAAGCTACTATAGCTCAATTGGTCTAAGTTGTCCCATACCACAGTCTTGTTAACACCTTTACGAGACAAGTAAAGGTTGCATACACTCTATTTTTTTATAAGAACCTTTTTTATAAGAACATTCAGCCCGAGAGAACATTGTTAAGAACATGTTCAGCCTTAAAATGCTCCAAATATAAGAACGGCTCAGCCTCAACCATAAAATTAGACGTTTTTATAAAAAAAGTGTATTTGATTGAAAACATTATCTGAAGAAATGACTGTTAAACAGATATTATTATCATATCGGCTTGGATGCTTATGTTTTTGTTGTGTGTGTGTGTTTTGAGATTCCATGTGATCGTAAAGAACTAATATGGTATCCAGGATAATATGGTAAACCACAAAAAAAATGTGACAGATAGATAAGAACTGGGCATACAAACTGGTGACATACAGCACAATTAATACCCAGTTTTTAACAATACCCCGAAATAACAAGTCAACAGGATGAAAACGGGATAAAAAAATAGCAATGATTCGTCTAGGAGGATTTGTTTGAAAACAAAACGACCACGATATTTCCTACCGCCCAGCTGTTAAACCTCGTTTGTTATGATCGTAACGGACGTTAAGCCGAAATAAATTACACAATAACGTAACCAAAACACAATAGTTAAAACATCTATTATAGTTAGAATGCCCTATATTAGTTATTCTAACAAACAGAAATGTGTTTGTTTATAATTCGAAAGGACAAAACATCGTTCGATTAGATATTGGTCTTCGATTCAATTGCCAAATCTCTACAAAACTTCGAATTGGTATTTAGTATGATAATCACAAAGGCACACACTATATCTAAACACTTATTCTGTTTGCTGATACTGCATTGATTTGCTTGAGTAATTCTTTTACCAAAATTACAAAGAACTTCCAAAAAACAACTGGAGCAAACCGACAACAATTAGATCGAGAGACCTCATTTGTTATCGATTCAGCTGGAAACCTTAAACCGAATGCATCAGCTTTAAGCCATACAATAGTTCTTCATTCGCACCGCGCTCAGCGGAAATTATATTAAAAAAAAAAGATGCCCGAAATAAAAATAGAAATCATTTGTACCTACCCGCGATATAGCCGCCATGTTGTTTATTTTACGTCTTGTCGCAGCAACGCTAGTTGGCCGGGGGACTAGAGCCTAGTTATTGCCTCGTTTTCATGTGGCGGGAATTGCGTGACTTGCGTGACATACATGGCATTACCACTTTCTAGTGAAGCCACAGGTAGCCCAAGCTATTTATTTGTCCCTTTTTATATTTACTTGAACAGTTGGACATAGGGCGAAAAACAAAATTAGAAACAAATAAAAAACAACTTGTTGAAAAGACGTGTGTAGTCTAGCGTTGTGTTTATGTTTTATATTTTGAGTGTTCTCTAGCCGTAGCACATTTTTCATGATTCAAGATTCACGATTTGAACTCTTACCAGATCGAAGTTAAAAGGAAGGCCAGTAATTTTGGATATACCTCACGTTCCTTCCTCAACACACTTCCTCCTCACAAATAGCTGAAGTCCAACCGGCCCAAACCTCAGCGTACACGATTTTCGATTGCAGAGGAATCCGGAAAATATTCGTCTTTTTGTCGTCGAAATATGCTTGACCACAATGAATTGCCTCGTCCCTGACTCATCCCCGCGAGCGAAAAAAACATCCCGTGTACTTGTGGATGCGTAGGTTTTGTAAGGGTTAAAAAGGTCCCTAGCTAGTTTTTCTCTACCCGGAGATATGTGTGTACATTTTTTTGCTCTGATTTTGATGTTAAGGGCACGTTTTTTGCTCTAGTCCACGTGTTCGATACCCTGGAGATCAGAGGCTCCGAGAGTTTTTCGAGCGAAGCGAGAATTACAAGGAGCGAAGCCAGCCCATTTGAACCCCCGCCCCCTAGCATGCTGGAAAAAGCGGATACTCAGCGGGAAAAACCCTTTCGAGATTAGTGCAGAAGAATTTCGACGCTCCCTCTCACACGGAACCCTTTTTTGCGCTCGCGGGGACTAGGCAACTTACCCTGGGCACCAGAGCCGCCAAACTTCTCACGTCCAGTGACGCTCAGCCAGAATGCCGTGACCTGGTGGCCAGGTCACGGCATGGACTCTGGTACCCAGGGTAGAGGCAATTTTGACGGTTGCCAAATTAATCGAGCTGATATAATTGGTGGAACTACCGTAAGGCCCAAACTTGGTGAGATACAGTACTTAAGTAAATATGTGAAAACAAACGCAAGAGAGCCATTGCGGGTGAATACAGAGAATGTGGAACATTCTCACAAAATTAAGGCTTGTTGTGAAGTCTAAAATCTCGTGACACTTGCTTAATTCGCGTGAGTTGACAGCTATTTACTGATGGAACTGACAAACCTGAAAAAAACTAAAAACTTGTGGTGTTCCATGTTCCAGGTAAACTACTTCGCGTATCGGATAAATAATAATAATTATAACTTTTATTCCAATAAATACCATTACATGTGTTCTTATATTGGAATAACTTACAAAGTTGACATAGTTTACAAGGTTAAAAAGTCGCGTACATCGCGTACAGGGTCAATGTTTTTTAGATGGAAAAAATCTTAAGGTTTTAGCCTAACTATCATACACCACTATGCCCAGGCCTAAAAAAGCACATCGTTTTTATGCTAGCTTTACGGACATAAGCGTTCCTGTAAGTTTGTACTATTTTCCTGTTGTTTTTTGGGCCAGTTATTGCAAGCATCGTAAACACATTCACTACTAAGTATAAATTCACTACTAAGTATAAATGAATGTGTTTACGATGCTTGCAATAACTGGCCCAAAAAACAACAGTATAAATGAATGTGTTTACGATGCTTGCAATAACTGGCCCAAAAAACAACAGGAAAATAGTACATGTCCACGTGAACACCGAAACTCGATACCACAAGATCACATGGAGAGCGAAGTGGATGCTGCAGTCCTAGCGTTGATATCAACTAAACGCGCTCGTTGAGTGGAGGAACAAGGCCGTAGCAGGCCTCAAAACATTGGGAGGGGGGCACAATACAGAAACATAAAAAAAATAGTGGGAGGCACAATACAGAAACATTAAGAAAATATTGGGGGGGCACAGCCACGCCCCTACTGGTCATTACCTTATAATTTCCCAAAATATTAGGGGGGCACGTGCCCCCAGTGCCCCACCCCCTGCTAAGGCCATGAGGAAAACTGGACGCTGACTCGCGCAGAAGCAAAAGGCCCAACAAAAGTGCGTCGTGCGACTTGTTTGTTTTATCTGACGGAGCGCTTCTTTGAGGATGCGATAGTACACCACAACTAACACACAAATAAATTCAAAAAGCCCAAATAGTCGTGTTCGTGAACCAGAAAAATGAATACAAATCACCAAAAACTGGAATTCGACTATGCCAAATTTTCGTCTTTAATAAGACTTTTTCTGGGCAGACACACATGCATACATTGAAATGAGGACGAGACTGTAAATATCCAGGTACTTGCTCCATTTGTTGTAGAAGATACTTGTGTTTAGTTCGTTTGCTTCGATAGGCTGGGCTGCTACAGCAATTATATGCATAATGCTTACCGACCAGGCAATGGCTATTGCAACCAATGTTCGCCGAGTGGTTACTAGAGTGCGGTATTGGGGTGGTTTGACGATGCTGATGTAACGATAACCAGTAAGAAATATTATGTTGAAAACGGATGAAACAGTTAGCATGTAGGCTAGCATACTTAGGGTTAAGCAAAAAAAAAAATGTCCAACACCGATGATACCCCAGATTGACCAGGGCCGTACATACCAGAGTGATTTAGTTTATGCTTTATAGTTTTGTCTACAAATAGCACGTCTATTGAGAACCGAAAGTGGACCTTCGGCCTTTGTGGGGGGGCGGTGCGTTACGAGATGACGTAAACAGGGTGAATTTCGTAATAGACTCCAAGCAGTCGCCGCTGGGTCGATAGTCTCACTTTAGGTAACTATCATTTCAGCCCTTTTCCTTCAAACTAACGTGAAAACCTCAAGTTTCAAGGTCTAGCGAGAACGGGAACGTGTGCGCTGAAAAGCAGAAAACCATAGTTCGCTATGTTAGAGATAAGGTTCTAGGCTAGCCAGCGTAGCGGCACTAAAAGGGAGAGGAAGCGCCGTTGACAGTTTATCAGAACGGTTTTAAAACCGCAAAACGCCGATTATTTTATGTTCAAATGTTCTCTCTCCGTATTGGTGATCGATTTTTCGTAGTACTAGATCAGTTGTTGCTTGGTGAAAGTTCTTTGTATGAATGCATGAGTTGAACGCATGACACTTCCTAACTTTTGTTTCTAACAGTTAACTTAGGTAAGTCGTGTCTCTGTTCTCTCTCGTGCTCATTGATTCTTTTTTTTATAAATAAAGAGATAAAAGATATACAAAAATACCGTTAAAAAATTAACATTTGAATTCTCGGTCCCGAAAGCAATAGATAGTAACCTACTGGGCTTTGCGAATTTTAAAAACAAAACATGTTATCCATCTAACTTTTGTTGTATAGCTAATGAAAAGGGTAGAGTGCAATACAAGGGTTATCTAGAAGCCACAACCGCAAACATGGGGCGAGCGCTCGGTCTTGTTTTCGCTAAAAACCTGGAAACGCTGCTTCAAAGGCTAAAGGGTTGCCGCGAGTGTATAAAATATCTGGTTGGGTGGGATTATTTACTCATTATTCAAAATCGTTGCTTATTATTCTGTAAAAACGCCCCTTACTAAACCCACATGGAGTAAGAAACATGTTGATTAGTTTTCACAACTCCTTCGTCTCCATGAGTATCTTCTTCTGTATAGTACGGTAGGAACGGAAGAAATCTTGCAATTGGGAGTTTGCTCAGGCGGTTGAGTCCGAAAGGCAGGTCATAGATGTAGATTGAAGCAAGAGAGCCACTCTCATCTCCTTCCTGGGTAACAATTGTGCGCCATCGATAGATACCCCGCTCTTCTGGTGTTCCTGGAATTGCATTGTCCAAAAAGAGTCCAGTTATTCCTGCCACCGCCATGCTGGTCTTCAGGAGTACAGTGATGATCTGATCGATCTCTCGTAAACCTGTCAGGCAACGAACCTCAAGATCAGATCCAAAGACATAAAGTAGCTATACTAACAGAAGAAGATTGTCTGAGGGTTTGAGGGTACTAGTCAAATGTAAGGCGGTGACGAGGGAGGTAGGTTTGTTTTGGGGGTTGAAGAGACTGATCGAGAGGCTTGTACTAATTCCTAGTGCATGTCAAGGTAACCGAAAATGTTCATTTGTTTGTAAAAAAAAAAAAAAAGGTCCTAGCGATATGCTATCATGCTAGTATTCATTAAAGTGGTTACCTGTTGCTATAGCTTCCGGGTGCTTATCCAAATACCATGGCAACGCGAAGCCAAGCATCAGCGATACACCGATGATGAAGAGATTACGTGACGAATTTAAATCGACGAACTGCAAGCTGGAGATCCCTACCGCCGTTACTATCCCAAACATCACCATGAAGACCCCGCCTACAATGGGGTCAGGAACGGTGGTGAAAAGAGCGCCTATTTTCCCGACCACGCCCATAACCACAAGGATCAGCCCTGCGTACTGGATCACACGCAAACTGCCAACCTGACGGTCAATAACCAGATGATTGATAAAGAAGATGCAGAATGGAAATACAGATGATGTCGAAGTGCTTTCTCTTTTATAGTCATTGAATTGCTCTATAAACATAACTCGCGGCTACTCAAACAATTCGCGATTTCCCTTTAAAATCTGAAATTTAAGGTGTGTGACTACTACGAGTGGTTGTATTGAAAGGGTGCGGGAAGCGGCACCTTGTTCCAGAAATCCATGGAAAACATGTTTGATTATACAAATAGAGTTTTAAAATCTCATTCCGCTACTCCTTTTTGTCTAAATTTGTAAATACAATGGGCTTGCAAAAACCTGATTGCTTCATAGACAGAATAAGACATGTTGTCACAGGATGATCGACATGTAAACTGTTAAAAATGTTTACACTCACTAAAAAAGGACGGAAAAGAAGGTTACGAGCATTACATGGTGCCCTGATTGAGATAAAGAGCTTGGTTATTGATGGTAATCAGCCTTAGCCACAGAAAAAAAAACACTTCGTCTGTCACCTTGCGTTTCTGTCTAAAACGTCTAAAACCAAATAAACCATCAGTTTGTTTCGTACCTTTGTGATGCCAAGTGCCCCAATATTCTCGCTGTATGACGTAGTCCCGTTACCACTCCCCCACAGTCCGGTGATGAGACACCCAATGCCCTCCACACCGATCCCGCGATTGATGGCATGCTTAGGGGGAGGGGGTGCGCCGGATAATCTAGCGCATGCGTAGTAGTCGCCCACGGACTCTATGATTGAGGCCAAGACACCGGCCAGCATCCCAAACACCCCTGCGGCACTGACGGTGGGCGTGCCCCATTGACCTGTCAGTCAAGTCAACATTCAATACTTTAGACGTTGAACTATAATTATTTAAGGTCCAAGTGACTAATAATAAAATATAACTTTATACAATAAATCACTAATTGCTCATAGTGCTTTACAATTCACCTCCAACGTGTGGACACGGATTATTGAATGCGTTACCGGGAATGTTTATGAATTACTGATTGTCAACCCCCCGCCCCAAGGTCCCGTTTAAAGAAACCCTCTCTGTGTAAAGCCCACTCTCAGCCTTGGTCCTGGGGTTCCCTTTGGGATTTCTGAGTTTGGCAAGAGGGGCTGAAAAGGGCCAATCCCAGAGAAAGGGGGTTCGGGAGACGTGACATGACGTGACGTGACAAAACGACATCCGAAACACCACAGGAACCCCGAGGAAGGCGGGAACTAAGGTGCATTATCTAAAGGTGTGTCATTGAGGGAGCCACTAGGAGACTAGTCTCCATTTACCATTACCTGAACCAGTTATACTCTCGCAGAAGCACCCCCCCCCCCCCCCACACAAACACACACACAACGGCCGAAAGTCCACTTTCGGTTCTCAATAGACGTGCTATTTTTACACAAAACTATAAAGCATAAGCTAGTATGTAATCAATCCATAAATCAGACTTTTCTGCAGCCAAATCCGACAAACGTCCCGTGGAGTGCAAAAGCACTAAAAAACACTTTTGTTATTTCTGGGGTGCTCAGATTTTTGTCAGGTAACCAACTCCATCCAACCCCCTCTCCCCCCCCCCCCCCCCCCTCCCAGAAAAATTAGGTATATTTTTCTGATGATGCACCCCCTCCCCCCCAAAGAAAAATCCTGGGTACGGGCCTGGAAGATATGGCGTTTGTAACACATTACCTGGGTAAGGGAACCTGAACCAGTTGCTCTCTCGCAAAACAATCGTCCGCGCGTCTGTCCTTGCGAGAAAATTTGGGTGTTTAGGGTCATCCGGGAATCCCCCCGCAGCCGTGACGATAGCGCAGATCACCCACGACACAAAGATCGCTAGAATGATCTGTAAAGAACGAATCAAGGCTACGGAAAGAGAGAACACAGCAAGAATAATAGTCTTCTAACTCTCTAAACATCTTAGACGCATTGTGCAGCTCAGGGCAGCTAGTACAAAATGCGCTCGAATCCAGGTTTAGAGAGGAGGCTTGTAGTATTAAAAACTTGAAATAATACAGCGGAGGCAAAGCAAGCACACTACAAGAAACGATAAAAAATGCTCAGTTATCAATAGCAACAAAATAAACTCGAGTGAACAAAGGCTAAAACACTTTATAAAATGTAGAATGATACAGCGCCAGCTTCCCTGTTTTCCCTGAATCGTTATTTTATTTTTATTTTTATGTTCGTTTTATGTTTTTTTGTTTTTTAAGTCGGAGAAAAGAAAAACGGCCTCTGAAAGAGTTCATCTTATGTCGGTTTCTTTTAATTTTTCATTTCTTTTGTGGGGTTTCCCCACTCGTTGCCGTCGCCGCTGTAAATTAAGGACATATTGAATCTTTCTATTTTTCTATCTAGCCCTATATTTAACCCACCGGAAAAAGCTTAAATATCGGACAGTGTACGACGAAGAAGCCTTTCTTGAACCTGTAGCCCAGTAAAGGCACCTTGATGTTGGTAAGAATCTGAGAGAAGATGGTTATCAATGCCACCGTCCTGTACAGACAGAAAGAATCACAGTGAACCCTCTGTTGACACTCTAGAGTCGAGACAGCCTAGTTCCTAGCAGTCCATTTGGGATCTATCCTTGAGGCAAGAGTGGCTGGAGAGAACCAGCCAAGGGAACAGGGAGAAACGGATCCCTGTGACGTCACTACTTTTACCAGCCACAGGGAACCCAATCAGTAACCCGAGTAAGAACACCCAGGACCTGGGGACTAGGCTGGGACCGAAATCAACATGCTTGCTGTTGTCAAACATCCAGATATGGGTTTATGTATTTACAGTGTTGTCATTCCTTTAAATCGTGATTTTTACTCAACTGTTTAATCAAACTTGATTAAGGGACCAACCATTTCATATCAACAGGTTAGCAAGCTGGCAAGGGGGAAAATAAACTACTTCTATAAAAAGTCGAGTAAAGCCAAATTCAGTAGAAAAAACAAACAAACAGGCAACGGGCAACTATTGGCTAGCAAGCTCGCCTAGATCCAGCTGAGTTGGGAACCAAACTGACTATGTTACTTCCCATTCAGGTATAAAATGGTCGGTCCATGTACACTCACATGAAAGCCACTCCCCAATGATTGCCTATAGAAAACAAAAACATGTACATTTGAGAAACTGTTTTATCGTAGAAAGGTCAAGGAAGCAAGCAAAGAAACATCAAGCGAAAAAACATCTAAGAATAGCACATATCCGTGGACTGTGTCTTACCGGCATGCTCTGCGGCGACATGGAATAGCGATAAGCCAATCAGAGTGATCGTAGGTGCCACAGCGATTGGTCCAATGAAGCGCAACAGGAATCCCATGACTCCTGAAAATCCGATGAAGATTTGGAACAAGGAGGAGACCATGATGGCACCTTGGATCTGGACAAAAAAATGTAAGCAGAAAAAGAAGATTAAGGTAAAGGAGGTCACTGTTTAAGTGGCTCGGTTCCTCCATAACACATTAAAGAATGCCATGTTAAAAAAATAAACTATAGCGTCTTATACTTTATAAGCGATGTCTGACTGAAAATATCTCAGCTCGTTGCTTGAATGAGCCGATGAAAATTGATATTTCGTGTTGCACGGTGTTGTCCAGTGGCGCAAAATTGCGAGGTCGAGCTCGCATACTTACCTCTCGCATTCGTATCCTCCAATCGCCGCTGTTGTCTGTTGTTGCGTTAGCTGTTATGTTCAATCCATCTGTAACTGAACAGCGAAACTAGGACATTTTCGAGGGGCTAAACACGATACCAACAAACGTAGCGATTCAAAGTAAGATTTAACGCCATGAAAGATGGTTCCTGACAACTTTGAAACCATCCCAAATGCCAGTGAACACTGTGGGAATGTCCATGTGTGGCCATGTTTGGGTATATATTCTGGGGCTATTTTTTACTGGAATGATTTCAGGACTGATGTTAGTTTTAGCAGCAGGTATAAAGCAAACGAAATAATTACTAGATACATTCTTGTATAGTTCATTGTGTCAATTACCTGTATCCGTTGGACACTTGAATTGCGGGAGCGACAAGATGGCAAAAGTCGGCGCCAGGAACGAAAATGTTCCCCCTTGGACGATTGGCAACCTACGACGCAAAAAGGATGTTGTGGATGATGGCGTTGAATAGCTTTGAATGGTAATAGGAATTCTTTCTTTACCTGACGCCGAAGGTGGTCTGCAGAAGGGTGGAGATACCCGAGACGAAAAAGATAGTGGAGAGAACCTCCGCGACGACTAGAGGGTTGTTGGAGAAGCACATAGGTCCACTCAAGATAAATGGAATGGAAAGAGTTCCGCCCAACATCGTCAGGTAATGCTGGAATTCGAATAATTGAATCAGTAATAGAGAAGGGTCTGCAGAGTATACCTGAACGAGTAAGCACCGCATTTACAGGATATGCCTTAAAAAGTACGGGTGTACAGGGGTGTGTGAATTTCCACGAGGTAGCGAGGTAGAGAGGCGTTTCTACTGGGTCTAGCTCCACAAGTATGGGCAGGGTGTATAGGGTATAGCAACCTCGAATATAGACCACTAGGGCTGTCAAAACTATTAGTGCAGTTAAAGACAGCAGGGTATAGTGTTATTGAGTATGGACTGGGGATACAGCAGAATATAGGGACATTTAGTATGGACCGGTTATGCAGCAGGGTATACACTGTTAGTTTCAGGGAGTTATTTTTACTCCACTCAGAGTAACTTAGCTGAATTTAAGAAGGAAAACGATAGTCTTTATTATATAAGACAACAGACTGACAGATAAAAATAATAATTTTATCGTATTTATTGTTGAGACAAAAAACTCTACCCTGTGCCTAGGAGTTTCCTAAGATTTCCTAAGTTCGACCAAAACAACAAAATATGACTAAACTTCCTAAAAATTCCTAGGATTTCCTAGTATAAGCAGTAGACCAGAAAATCGGAATAATTTGGATAAGAAAATCTTAGGAAGAAGATTTGAAGCATTCTATAATTTAGGAACTCTTAGGAAATTCTTAGGAAATCCTAAAAGAACATTTTCAATACAAGAACAGACCTCACCATACTTGCATATATTGTCAGCTATACTACAACAATAGGAAATGTAATCAAAGACAGGCATTGGACTCGAACATAAGTTTTATGTGGTGTACTTTCAGAATCCGCTCAGAATAATTAGTACTGCATTGAAAAGAAAGATAGGTAGGGTGATAATTGTATAAAATTCTTAGATCCGATTTGAACATTATAAAATCATATATATTGTTTCTAATAGAAATGCTACTTGAGATTATAAAAAAAAAAAGAAGTCCCGCTTTGCAGATAGAAGACGGTTCACCAGGGCCCGTAAAAGCAAAATGTACCGGGCGTTCCTCGCTTTAAGTGGCCGAGAGGGGCTTGGGCCCAAGGCGCGAAATCATAACGGTCGAACGAAAGCCATTATCACAGCCTCCAAACGGATAGCTGTTTATTCCCGTCTTTTCTACGCGTAATTCACCTTTTTTAAGGATTTGATGGCAGAAAATGGATTGAAGTAAAAGGTTAGTGTGTAATGGGCTTTATAATGTGATAGGTTCAATAGTAAATGTGATTTTTGCGACCAACTTCAGCATCAAATCATCGTTCGTGAGCGGATTTCTCGAACTAGACTGATATGTTTTGTGATTCTTTGTTATCTTCCAAAGCAATACTACCTTCTTATGTGTTTCTCTTATTATCTTCGCAGGACATTATGATAGAGATAGTAAAATGTGCTCGAGTTGCAAAGCCAGAAAAGAAAGAAGTTTGAGGTATAAGGAATGTATCAAGGCGTAAAGTTATTCACTAATCACTGTACTTACATCTAAAGCGCCTATGATTTATAAACTGTTACTTGAAGCACAAAATTGAATAACTTAGCTTAGTAAAAACCTAGTAATCAGTCTTGCACCTAAAATTTGTCCAGATATTTATTTTAAATATCTAATGTTACTGTAGTTGGTTTTTGTATTCTGATCACAGTAAACCCTGCATATGAAGAACCTAGTTATCTTTTCAAGCTAGCCTACCAGGTTCAAATTTAAATGGTGCATATAGAGGCATTAGGCTTCTAGCTTCTTATCTGAATATACAAAGATGGAGGAGGAGGCAGTTCTTTTGGAAAACCGTAATGACGCCAAAAAGGGTAATGTTTAAAAGTTGTTAAAGTTGTTATAGAAAAATAATATTGTGTTTGTTTGTTTCAGCTTTGTTATGTTGGAACACTTGTTAGTAATTTTGTCCTGGACACCTTATGTCAAATGACTATTATTTTTCAAACATTTTTTCAACTTATATTTTTGTTATTTTTTAAACTGAATTGTTTAATTAAATGATTTGTCAAATTCATAATAACGTCTTTTCCTTGGTGTTTCTAAATTACTCTTATTTCTCCAGTATTAACCCCTGAAGTAGGTGGAGTTTAAACTGCCATTTTGTAAAAACAGGGGGGAAGGGGAAATAAAATAGGGGGTAAAAATTGACTCCCATTTTGAGGGTGAATTGTACTCTTTTAATGGAGTAACATCAAGCAACTTAGTAAAATACTCCACTTAGCTACCCCCTAAAGTGGGTAAAATTTACTCCCCTGAGAGAGTAGGAAAAAAAGGAGTAAAAAATAACTCCATTTTGAGGGTAAATTGTACTCCTTTAATGGAGTAATAGCAAGCAACCTAGTAAATCACTCCCTTTAGTTACTCCCCTACAGGGGTAAAATCTACTCCCTTGAGAGAGTAGAAAAAAGGGAGTAAAAAATTACTCCAAAAAGGGAGTCATTTTGTACCTCGGTTTTTTACTCCCTTTTTGGAGTTAAAACTACTCTCTGAAACTAACTGTGTAGTGTTATTGAATATGGACCGTGTATACAGCAGGGTATAGTGTTATTGAGTATGGACCGTGTATACAGCATGGTATAGTGACATTGAGTATGGGCCGGGTATACATCAGGGTATAGTGACATTGAGTATGGACCGTGTATACATCAGGGTATGGGGACATGGAGTATGGACCGTGTATACAGCAGGGTATAGGGACATTGAGTATGGACAGAGTGTATACAGCAGGGTATAGGGACATTGAGTATGGACCGTGTATACAGCAGGGTATGGGGACATTGACAGTATGGACCGTGTATACAGCAGGGTATAGTGACATTGAGTATGGACCGTGTATACATCAGGGTATAGTGTTATTGAGTATGGACCGTGTATACATCAGGGTATAGTGTTATTGAGTATGGACCGTGTATACATCAGGGTATGGGGACATGGAGTATGGACCGTGTATACAGCAGGGTATGGGGACATGGACAGTATGGACCGGGTATACAGCAGGGTATGGGGACATTGACAGTATGGACCGTGTATACAGCAGGGTATGGGGACATGGACCGGTATGGACCGTGTATACAGCAGGGTATGGGGACATTGACAGTATGGACCGGGTATACAGCAGGGTATGGGGACATGGAGTATGGACCGTGTATACAGCAGGGTATGGGGACATTGACAGTATGGACCGTGTATACAGCAGGGTATGGGGACATTGAGTATGGACAGAGTGTATACAGCAGGGTATGGGGACATTGACAGTATGGACCGTGTATACAGCAGGGTATGGGGACATGGAGTATGGACCGTGTATACAGCAGGGTATGGGGACATTGACAGTATGGACCGGGTATACAGCAGGGTATGGGGACATTGACAGTATGGACCGTGTATACAGCAGGGTATGGGGACATTGACAGTATGGACCGTGTATACAGCAGGGTATGGGGACATTGACAGTATGGACCGTGTATACAGCAGGGTATGGGGACATGGAGTATGGACCGTGTATACAGCAGGGTATGGGGACATTGACAGTATGGACCGGGTATACAGCAGGGTATGGGGACATTGACAGTATGGAGCGGGTATACAGCAGGGTATGGGGACATTGACAGTATGGACAGAGTGTATACAGCAGGGTATGGGGACATTGAGTATGGACAGAGTGTATACAGCAGGGTATGGGGACATTGACAGTATGGACCGGGTATACAGTAGGGTATGGGGACATTGACAGTATGGACCGGGTATACAGCAGGGTATGGGGACATTGACAGTATGGACCGTGTATACAGCAGGGTATGGGGACATTGACAGTATGGACCGTGTATACAGCATGGTATAGGGACATGGACCGGTATACTTCAAGCACGTTGTACTACTGGGGCGGAAATCATTGTCACTAAGTTCTACAATAATAGATTCAAATGCGTGATCACGAAGCTGTAGTTTTGGTCCCTAGAGGGAACACGAAAGAAACCAATTATTACCTGAAAGCCGAGAGAAAGACATGCGTACCATGGTGGGTTCTCATCCACGACATATGCGAGACCGAGAGCTTTCCTTCGTTTCTTGGTCTCGATGTCATTATTCTGAGGCTGTTCATTCGAGTGGTCCATTTTTCCCTGGAAACGCATAAAACTAGGGTGATTATCTGCTAAGTGTCACTTAAAAGATTTCCATCTCTTTTTAGTAATTATTAATAAGGCCTTGTGAAATAAATTCTGCCAATAAAAATCATAACAACGCAGAATAAGAGAAAATGATAGATCTATGGCTAATTAATTTGAACGCGTTTGTATGAGACAAGAAAAATTCTAAGTTCAGTGTGTGAATGAAACATTGGATGTCCATGTGTTACGGTTTGTTTTAACAGTTGCATGCTAAAATGCGAATAATAGCGAACGAGAGCTTGAAATTATTTTTCTGTTTGCTTTGCACCTATACATACAATAGACGGCGACAAAGCTAAAAGTTTGCTGGAGCCCGTGCGATTGTGATTGTTCATGCTTTTTCTTGCGTTTATCAAAATCAGTCTAGAGGAATTAACGCTGGTGACAGTAATGTTTGCGGTGCATCGACATTACGGTTTTATTCGTTGTTCAAATTTGCATGTTCTTTTGTCCCCGGGGGATGCTGGTCACTGATGTATAAAGAGGCTTAGAAAGACTTAGCAGTTCCGGAGCTGAAGTTCCACAGCAATGATTTTTATTCACGAACTGGTTTCTTAGATAGAAATAAAATACAGTTCATGTCTATGTTTACAGTTTTAAAATCGTAGATAGATTAATTTGCTATATATGTATTGCCTCAGTAACCTTGCTTTTGGTTATGGCACTCGCTAAGGAACCTCGAGTATGCAAACGTGAGCGGATATTGGTGAACATGCTAACCTCTCTTTACAATTGATCGCGTATAAAAAAAGAGGTACTAGAAAAAAATAATAGTAAGGGTGACCATATTCGCGCTAAGTTTATTTTCGCGATTTTTTTTAGAGTGATTTGCATTTCATCCTCGCCAGATGAACGATACATCCATCTCTTTTGCAGGGGCAAGCAGATAGAGTCCTAGCCCACCTGTAGGCTTTGATAGTTTTTACCGGCACGAAAACTCCAAAAACAAGGAGTTCGCTTACCACGGCCGCCATCTTGGATAACGCGCTCCGCAGAGGGCTGCCGTGGTATGCGAACTCCGTGTTTTCGGGGTTTGCCTGACGGAAAAACTATCAAAGCCTACAGGTGGATAATAGAGTCCACCACTACCATACCCCAGGCGCAATGAAATAGAGTCCACCCCTACCATACCCCAGGCGCAATGAGATAGAGTCCACCTCTACCATACTCCAGGCGCAATGAAATAGAGTCCACCCCTACCATACCCCAGGCGCAATGAGATAGAGTCCACCTCTTACCATACCCCAGGCGCAATGAGATAGAGTCCACCCCTACCATACCCCAGGCGCAATGAGATATAGTCCACCCCTACCATACCCCAGGCGCAATGAGATAGAGTCCACCTCTACCATACCCAAGGTACAAGGAGATGTGATAGAGTCCACCCCTACCATACCCCTGGTGCAATGAGATAGAGTCTACCCCTACCATACCCCAGGCGCAATGAGATAGAGTCCACTTCTACCATACCCAAGGTACAAGGAGATGTGATAGAGTCCACCACTACCATACCCCTGGCGCAATGAGATAGAGTCCACCCCTACCATACCCCTGGCGCAATAAGATAGAGCCCACCCCTACCATACCCCAGGCGCAATGTGATAGATTCCACCCCCTACCATACCCCTGGCGCAATGAGATAGAGTCCACCTCTACCATACCCCAGGCGCAATGAGATAGAGTCCCCCTCTACCATACCCAAGGCGCACGGAGATTTAGTACACCCCCTAATATACCCATGCAAGGAGATAGAGTCCTCCCCTACCATACCCAAGGTACAAGGAGATGTGATAGAGTCCACCCCTACCATACCCCTGGCGCAATGAGATAGAGTCCACCTCTTACCATACCCCAGGCGCAATGAGATAGAGTCCACCCCTACCATACCCCGGTGCGTTTTCTTATTTGTCCACTCTTCTGTTGGATCTGGTAGTGCAATGACACGTCCCTAGTTCAACTAATGAAGGATGCTACATCAAACGGGCATACATACAAAAAAGTCCCCTGAGAGCCTTGCGATAGTATAAAGATTTATCTTTTTTTTTGCGGAGCTTCTATCACAACACATACGTTAAAGTACAGTGCAGTTTATTTATGTTTTTGGGTTTACACATGCTCGTGGATCCAGCGTACTTTGCGAGCGCTCCCAAAGGTCACTACCGTACCGTACGTGCCCGCAAAGTACGCTGGATCCTCGAGCATGGGGTTTACAATAATACAAAAATATGTAAAAAAAAATTAAAGATTGTTAATGTTGGTGTTTTAATTTGATGAGCTAAACAGACTAGCATTTATCAACTCTCCTGTCCCAAGTATGGATTATTCCTTGCATAATCAATTGTTTGAACATATGTAAAAGTCTGTACTAAGACACAATTGCAACAGGAGTGAGAAGCAGCCTAACTACAAGTATCTTTTCGTATATTTCATTCAAAAGCTAAAATACCCCTATTTCCGACTTTACGCTTGTCGTGTATCACTCTTCTACGCTTGTCGAGTACTATCAAATCTTACGGCTCTGTTCTTCCGGCAGCATTGTGGGGAGCCTTCTCGGCCTCTGGGTGTAATATGGTAGGGACGGACTTCATGTATCACTTAGCACTGTTTTCCCTGTTTTATTTTTGTCGTGTCTCAATCTTTCAAGCTCTTACGGTTCTTTGCCTTCCATCATACTTACGGTCGCCTCCTCGGACTCATCGGGCAAGGAGACTGGGTAATATGGTACGAATGGGAGATACTTCGCTATCTTAAACTTGCACAAGCGATTCAATCCAAAAGGAAGGTCATAGATATGAAACGAAGCTACTTGACTACTCTCATCTCCCCCTTCGTTGACGATTTTACGCCACAAGAGAATACCGCGCTCTTCTGGTGTCCCTGGTAGGGCGTTGTCTAGGATGAGTCCAGTTATTCCTCCCACTGCCATGCTGGTCTTGAGAAGGACTGTGACGATTTGGTCGATCCCTTGTGAACCTGTGAATGATGAAGACATGGGAACATTACAAATCATGACCATCATTTCCTGATATCCCAGTTACTTGTGAACCTGTGAATGGTGATGTCATGAGAACCTTACAAATCATGATCATCATTTTCTGATATCCCAGTTACTTGTGAACCTATGAACGGTGAAGACATGAGAACATTACAAATCATGATCATTATTTTCGGGTATCCCAATCACTTGTGAACCTGTGAACGGTGAAGACATGAGGACATTACAAATCATGATCATTATTTTCGGATATCCCCATATAACACTATCGAGGATGCCTATTGTCTGGTCATTTAAGGGGCCATGTCAGTCACACCTTACATTGTTTTGATACCAGATTTATTTAGGGACTGCCCTACAGCTAAGCCCCGCATTTATTGTTCGTATCTTTAAGTACAACTACAGCTACTGTAAAAGCAGTCGGTTGGATATCCAAGAGCGGTTATACAGTTTGTGAAACTACCACAAGTACGGGCATCACCACAAGCTATTACGTCATAGTCGTTACGTCTCAGTTGGAAACGAATGTTCATGAGAAATCCCTTTCCTTACCCCTCCCCCAGGTAGATCAGTAGATACAGTAGTATCAGTAGATACAATAAATATTCTTACATTTAAAAAATATATATTAAAAAAATATATTAAAATCATCCAATCCAGGTTTACGAAATTGCTTGGATTTCCAAAAACACCAAAACGTTAGGTTTGAACACGTGATCATCAAAACGATTGAATTTTATTTGTATAATTTATAATTATTTTTTATTATTTTCTTTCTATAAAGAAAATTTTTGACAAAAGTTTAAATGCACTTGAGTTAAAATGCAACTTGAGAACATTAAAATCTATATTGTTTCCATACGCTTTTCATTCATGAAGTTTCATAAGAGATCATAACAAGACAACTTTTGATAAGAGACGGCGGGCTGGCTCACTGCTATAGTCAGGGGGAGTGCTTACCAGGGGTGTCAAGAGCATTGTGGGTAGTGGCCCGGGTGCATGTTCATCCGTTGTTATTTTCAAACATTTTAAATGCTTAAAATTGTAAATAGAAAACACGGTCATTAGCTCCTTCCGAGTCCTTATTTCATATATTTTCATTTACCCCATCTGTACTATGCCATAATATGAAAAGGTATTCGGAAATCATGAACGGCTGGTTTTAGCGCCAGCTAATCGAAAGTCATGAAAGTGAAACCAGAAGACGCATCACAATTATGTCTTTTTTGTAGGGAGTCTGGAAAACAGAAAACTTAAATTACAGACTTTTGGGAGGCTTGAAATTAGGATCAGAATATCTCCTCTCCTAAACCCTTGATTAAAACTTGAGTCCCTTCCCGAATCTCCGAACCTCCTCCCCTCCAAATATTGAGCTCGATAAATCTTACTTGGATATAAAGGAAGTGAAAAAAAAAAAAACGATAGGAGCGCCAAACTACGAGAGGAAAATAGAAAAGCAATATGCCAATGGGACGTTTTACTTTTTCAAATTAATGAGTCTGGTGAATATAGTTCATCCTATCTCTATATCGATCCTTCGGTACGCCCTTAGCAAGGGATATTTGATGACAATAACATGTACGAAAATACGAAAATAACCAAACGTTTTCTACCGATACAAACATTTGCACTCATTTACCTCAATCACACTTTCGCACCTTATCCTTACGGCAATACAATGATTACACTTGCACTGATAGTAAGCTCTGTAGCCTTTTTTAGCAAACGAATGGTGGAAATTGAAAAATATTTTCCGGTAGCTTTACGCGCGTATATTGTTATTCAAAGAAAAATGGAAATGTCCATTTGGATTATATACTAAGCTGCTGAGGTATTTTTATCGTGTTTCAAAGCAGTAGCCTTCCAAAAATGTGTTGCATGCGAAAACTGGAAGTTCTGGTTAATATAGTTACAATACAGTTGCTATAGCTACCTGTTGCTATGGTTTCCGGGTGCTTATTCAAATACCATGGCAACGCGAAGCCAAGCATCAGAGACACACCGATGATAAAGAGATTACGCGAAGAGTTGAGATTGATGAACTGCAAGTTGGAGATCCCTACCGCCGCTACCATTCCAAACATCACCATAAAGACCCCGCCTACAATGGGGTCAGGGATGATGGTGAAAAGAGCACCTATTTTACCGACCACGCCCAAGACCACAAGGATCAGCCCTGCGTACTGGATCACACGCAAACTGCCAACCTAAGGAAATTACAAAAAAAAAATTCTGAAATGTATATGTTCTCTTTATAGCACTTAAAAAAATGAGTTGATGTGACAGCTAATAAATAATACCGCTATAGCACTAAAGCATGCAGCGACCAGTGTTGTTGAGACTCGATGGCCCTGTTATGGATTCCTGTAATGAATTCCTGGATTATGTTGGTAATTGTACGGTGTACTTGGTGGTGTAGTGGTAGGTACTTGGTGTATGGTGAATAGTGAGGTGCGTGGTGATAGGAAATGTTGTTGAGTTGTTTGCGCACTAGCGACTTAATGCGCGTTTATTCCGTCGTTTTTCCAGCTCACCCGGTCAATTCCTTATTAAGATATTACAAACAATACGCTATTTGCAGGAATTTGGGTTTATACATAGTTGATAAACGCGATGTTGAACAAAAAGCCGGGGTCCTAGCGTTTTAGACTATAAGAGGTTGCCCGCGCGCTCTCTCCACGCTCTATTAGTAAAATGATAGCCATTGATGGGTATACGAGTAACAATACCTTTGTGATGCCGATTGCCCCAATATTCTGGCTGTATGACGTAGTTCCGTTACCACTCCCCCACAGTCCGGTGATGAGACACCCAATGCCCTCCACACCAATCCCGCGATTGATGGCATGCTTAGGGGGAGGGGGTGCGCCGGATAATCTAGCGCATGCGTAGTAGTCGCCCACGGATTCTATCATTGAGGCCAAGACACCGGCCAGCATCCCAAACACCCCTGCGGCACTGACGCTGGGCGTTCCCCATTGACCTGTCAGTTAATACAAATGACACAATATGTAACTGTAATTTGTAGTTTCAACTTTTAAGATTCCAGTGCTCTGGAGCGCCCCGATGGTTTCCAGGCATGCACTGACATATCATGGCAACGAATAGAAATTTAATACAAGAGGGACGTGACCTCAGCGAAGCAGTTTACGCAATTCATTTAAGGGAACCTAAACCAGTTATTCTTTCGCAGAAGATGGGGTTTGAAATAAATTACCTGGGTAAGGGAACCTGAACCAGTTACTCCCTCGCAGAAGATGGGGTTTGTAATACATTACCTGGGTAAGGGAACCCGAACCAGTTACTCTCTCGCAGAAGATGGGGTTTGTAATAAATTACCTGGGTAAGGGAACCTGAACCAGTTACTCCCTCGCAGAAGATGGGGTTTGTAATAAATTACCTGGGTAAGGGAACCCGAACCAGTTACTCTCTCGCAGAAGATGGGGTTTGTAATAAATTACCTGGGTAAGGGAACCTGAACCAGTTACTCCCTCGCAGAAGATGGGGTTTGTAATTAATTACCTGGGTAAGGGAACCAGAACCAGTTACTCTCTCGCAGAAGATGGGGTTTGTAATAAATTACCTGGGTAAGGGAACCAGAACCAGTTACTCTCTCGCAGAAGATGGGGTTTGTAATAAATTACCTGGGTAAGGGAACCAGAACCAGTCACTCTCTCGCAGAAGATGGGGTTTGTAATAAATTACCTGGGTAAGGGAACCTGAACCAGTTACTCCCTCGCAGAAGATGGGGTTTGTAATAAATTACCTGGGTAAGGGAACCCGAACCAGTTACTCTCTCGGAGAAGATGGGGTTTGTAATAAATTACCTGGGTAAGGGAACCAGAACCAGTTACTCTCTCGCAGAAGATGGGGTTTGTAATAAATTACCTGGGTAAGGGAACCAGAACCAGTTACTCTCTCGCAGAAGATGGGGTTTGTAATACATTACCTGGGTAAGGGAACCAGAACCAGTTACTCTTTCGCAGAAGATGGGGTTTGTAAAACATTACCTGGGTAAGGGAACCCGAACCAGTTACTCTCTCGCAGAAGATGGGGTTTGTAATACATTACCTGGGTAAGGGAACCTGAACCAGTTACTCTCTCGGAGAAGATGGGGTTTGTAATAAATTACCTGGGTAAGGGAACCAGAACCAGTTACTCTCTCGCAGAAGATGGGGTTTGTAATAAATTACCTGGGTAAGGGAACCTGAACCAGTTACTCTCTCGCAAAACAATCGTCCGCGCGTCTGTCCTTGCGAAGAAATTTGGGTGTTTGGGGTTATCCGGGAATCCCCCCGCAGCCGTGATGATAGCGCAGATCACCCACGACACTAAGATCGCTAGAATGATCTGAAAAAGGAAAAGATGATAAGGATGATGCATTCATCAGGTACTCAATAAAAATTGAGTTTGGAGGTATTTGTTGTGAGGAAATATTAAAATGTATGTTTTAGAAGAATCAAGCGTGTAAATGTGAGTTTAACTCTACAGTTTGAATTGGAGTACGTTCAAGCAAAAAATTGAATTCCAAAGTTCAAGAAATAAGGTTCTTCAAAATAACAATATATCTATAAAACATGAGCCATCAGGCCATAAAATGAATAGAAAATGTTTTCTTTAATTGGAAAATGATTTCCAAACCACCAAAAGACAAATACCTTAGCCTGGAAGTTGCCTTGAAGTGGAGCTCGTGTGGCTCGGTGTGTTAGCACTTTAGCGTATGGTTAGATTCCCGTTCGGGTTCGGTTCCCGTTCGAGACATGGATGGTATCTTTCTGTTTCTCGACTCTGAATTTTACTTGTTGAACGTATTCCAAGATGGGACATTCTTAATACATACCTGATAGGATTTTAGCTGTGAAGCACTTAGAACATTGTTTATACAGTATAAGCGCTTAATGCTAATTTTTTTTTAATTTTAGGGCACAGGAAACCTGGTAAGAACGCTTTGTACTAGGCCGGGCACACACACGCAGGCTGTCCCCCTATCCTTTGTACTAGGCTGCCCAATCCTTCAATCGTCGATAATCGATCTGACGTTTCAGTGACATAGAAGTCCTCCCAAATAACTCGCAAATGCTTTGAAAGTATTTACCAGTTAAAAGGGGGTTTCCTTGTACGCCAGATGAGCAACCTTGGGGTAGTGTTGGGGAGTGGAAATAGTGAGGATATTCGCGTAACGGCACTCACCGGGAACAGTCTGAATACCGGACAGTGTGCATTGTAGTAGCCTTTCTCTCTACTGTACGCGGGAATAGGAACCTTGATGTTGGTCAAGACTTGAGAGAAGATCGTGATGAGAGCCACGGTCCTGAGAGATACCAAAGATAACACGTAAAGAATTTAGCCAAGAATTGTCGTTTTTCCCAGACGCGGGCACTTCCATATAAGGAAACTAATATATCCCTTATTTGGAAAACCTCCACGATTCTTGTCATTTTTAGGGCTCTCGTACCGCAGGTGCTTCGCAAACTTTGTGAATTGTATTCAGAAGAGAAAAACAGTGACTGTGACCATATAAAGTCAACGAAGAAAGCCTCTAAAAAAAACTAAAAATTACTCGGTACCAGACCCCTAAAACGACAACGGTTTCTTCATATGATAGCGGGGTAAGAACTAGTAATAGTACTATCTGCTTTGTATGCCAGAATTTTTCACACTGCGTATACTCACATGAAAGCGACTCCCCATTGACTACCTGTAAATAAGTAAAGCTTTTAGTATGACACAATAAACAGCTCTTCTAGCTTATCATGTTTTTGTAGATAAATCTTTGTTTTTAAACAAGGACCCGCACTAAAAAAGGGCTTAGCTCCACCCCCTTTTGGCTGAGTAAAATTCAAATTTCAAGATGACTTTTTAGTTGTTTTATCGCCAGAAATCTGTTCCTATTTTACTGGACATTCCTGCTCTTTTGATTGTTAATCAAAAGTATCCAGGACAAAATAAACCGAGAAAACGAGAAGAAAAGCGCTTCAAAATTGAGTTTTGGTTTCGCTCCTCGTGGGTCCTTGTTTAATGCAACAACGCCATTAGGTAAAAGAGGCAAAAAGACGATTCAAGTCCACTACAATCTTTCAAATCATTGTCGCCGCGAAGCTCGGAGCCTCTGGTAATTAGGTATGTGACAAAAACCGGAGTTGTTAAATCAAACGAATATGTAACATGCTAGTCAACCGGATTTGTAACAAAAATCAAACGAATTTTTAACAAAGTTTAACAACAGGATTTGTAACAAAGATCAACCGTATTTGTAACAAATCAAGGATTTTGTCAAATCGTTTAAATACCAATCCCAGTTATAACAAAGGTGAAAACATTCAAATAGTCTTTGTTGGGTCTAACGTACATATCTGTTAGCAGATACATTGCGCCCCTCCCCCTCTGAGACAGGTCATATTATTACGACCGTCTAAGAATATATCTGCTAAAGGACGCAATTTTAATTACGTCATTGCTAGAATACCCCCCGACTCTAGCAATGACGTAATCAGAATACCTTTCTGTATATATCTGTTAGCAGATACATTGCGCTTTTCCCTAAAGTCAATGATTTCAGATAAAATGGTAAAAAAATTCCGTTTTTATATGAAGATCTATAAACTCGGGAGTGAAAAGCCAATTTTCGATGATAATTCTTCAAATCAACTCACTATTTCGAGCTTTGGAGGTGAGCGGTCCGGTATCGCGGGGTCCGGATCGTAGGATACCGGACCTCACGAGAGCCAATCTGAGCGCGCGATTTGATAGACATCGAACCCCGAAAACATAAACAGCTCGAGTCACACTAAAGGATAATGGACTTCCCGGGGGACTGCCTGGCGGCATGAATGCATGATGCATAAATAAAATTGACACACAATCTTTTCCTTTTCTCACGTTTGATCATAAAGCTTTATTTCGACCCATCGCTATCGATTTTTCTTTTGCAATCTTACCAGCTCGCTCTGCGGCGACATGGAATAGCGATAAGCCAATCAGAGTGATCGTAGGCGCCACAGTGATTGGTCCAATGAAGCGCAAAAGGAATCCCATGACTCCTGAAAATCCGATAAAGATTTGGAACAAGGAGGAGACCATGATGGCACCTTGGATCAGGACAAGAAAGAGAAAACAGATAAAGGAACCTATTTTGGACTTAATATGAAGATAACTAGGAAAGCAAATGCATAATTTCTATTGAGTTCATTGACCCAACAGGAAAACTGGCAACAAGAATATATGCCACCAGATTACAGAAAAACCTTCTCATTTTGGCCTTTTAAACACGGGAGCAGGGCCCAAGAAGGGTCTAATTTGCGTTTGCACATAACATGCTTTCATCTGTTTATTTCCAGAGCTGTTTCTGTGACAAGGAAAGCATCAAAATAACGTTATTATACCTCTCGCATTCTTATCCTCCAATCACCGCTGTTGTGTATTGTTGCGTTAGCTGTCGCGTTCAAGCCATTTATATCTGAAGAGCAAAATTTAAAATTTACAAGAGCTCTAGAGATACCAGACCCACACATTCTTATTGGAATTTTAATACTGAACTTAGCAGACTTTATCTCAACTGTGGAGTTTTCAGTTTATGGAGAGCGCAGGTGAGTATATCCATATAGCAGATAGGTAATATCAAGAGATGCAATGCGTTTACTTTTATCTACATTTTCTCTCGCTTGCGTTCAACAGGTTCTCACTCGGGTTCTCACTCGTGTTGTGCTTGCTTTCAATCTATCGGTACATGATAGTGATGTGGCGCGCGCGTCAAAATTCCTTGATGACTAAAATATGCAAAGTAAAGCAGTATCGTACAGCAAGATTGGATCTTTTGCTAATCACCTGTACTCGCTGGACACTTGAACTGCGGGAGTGACAAGATGGCAAAAGTCGGCGCCAGAAACGTGAATGTTCCACCTTGGACGATTGGCAACCTACGACGCAAAAAGGATGTTGTGGATGATGGCGTTGAATAGCTTTGAGTGATAATAGGAATTCTTTATTTACCTGACGCCGAAGGTCGTCTGCAGAAGAGTGGAGATACCCGAGACGAAAAAGATAGTGGAGAGAACCTCCGCGACGACTAGAGGGTTGTTAGAGAAGCACATAGGTCCACTCAAGACGAATGAAATGGAAAGAGTTCCGCCCAACATCGTCAGGTAATGCTGGAAAAGGAATTAATGAATCAGGATTAGAGGCAGATATGCACCAGTCAATTGAAACCACGGCACCCCGACCCCCGGGACATAGCGGGAAAATTAACATTCATGTGGTGTGAAACGGCGTTACTTTCACGGCCACTGGGGCCTTTCACGCTGTTAAAACCCCCGATACATGGCCCCGGTGTTTTCCGATAACGTCCCATTATCGAAAGCCATAACTTTCTTTGAGCTGCCCTGTTCAGTGAACGAAACTTCGGCGGGAAAAAGCGTATGCATACTACACCCACTTCCGGGCCCTCTCTAGTATTTTCACCACAGGCTACCCCAAATTTAAATATCAACAGACATCGATAAACTATATTTTTTTCAGTCAATACCATAGATATTTTGCAAGTTTCGTTGTTGAAAGACTATAATTTGAATATGCCGTGAAAAAAACGGGGAAGTCCAACGCAATTTACGGTTCAACGTTAATTCCCCGCCCCCTTTCCCGGCCTGTTGAGGGCTTCTGTTAAATCATCCCCCCCGGTGGACTACAGGTGTTAAATAGGTGTTAAATCCCCCGCGTGACCGCGTTACTTCCCCGGTATGTCCCGGGGGTCGGGGGGCCGAAAAAATCCTGGTTACTCGCCCGGTAACTTACGAGCTCAAGAGCAGCCTCTGAGAACTCCCGTTAACTTACCGGGAATAACGTACTTTAAATGCGAAAACTGATACCCAAAACTTTTTTTTTCCTTAATATTTTCAGCTAAATTTATAGATCACCTATTTATCTTGAATTGGCCAAGTTAAAATATCCAAATTTGGTGCTTTTTTTATTAAATCTCGCCATTTTCAAGTTGTATCGAGTTGTATAGAGAGTTCTCACCACTTGAGGAAACCATTCCACTGGTTTCCTCAAGAAAGAAGTGGGCCAATCACGGCTAGCATCATTTTATGGGATTCCTTACCAGCCAATAAGATTTCTTTTTCTCAAATAATTTGACATTTAGCTGTCACCGTGCGCCTAAAAAATGTAAACAACTTTGCGAAGGTATTGGAGGTTTTGCTACTTTGTCATTTTTTTCGAGAAGTGCCGATGCCACAGCTGTGTTTGGGGTACCGGTTGTCTACAGACATCGACAAATCTACGATTTTTATTGATATTCAATACTTATTTTGCCAATCTATTCATAACTCTGAAAATTATAATTTGCTTATCGGGAACCCGTAAACAACCGAGACGCTACCGCTAGCTTCTAGAAACGCTCTTCCTCGCCCGGAAAAGTATCCCGAAAACTCTCCCGGTACCCTAACGGGCCCGGTAATTACCGGGAGTTTTGAGAAACGACCCCCAGATCTACAAGCCCTTTGGTACCTCTAATAGAAATAGCTATATTTGAAGGCTATATTTGAATTAAAATGATTTAGCCATTCCAAGACCTCTCGAGGGGCATTAAAAGTTTTTTTTTAACATTTTGTGTAAACCTTTATATATTTATTTATTTATTATATTTATGTATCCGTACTTTATTTAGCTGTATCTTAACGAAAATTCTTCGCACCCTCGCCCTCTGTCTTGCTTTGTTCTTTTTAAATTTTTTGTTTGCTTATTAAATATGTATGATCTGTGTGCTTGTTTTTTCTAATCAGGTTATCGTCCACCTTACAATAGAATAGATACTACCAGGCAGATCTCCAGAAAATTCGAAAAACAAAATACAGCTGATACAGCTGTAAGCGCAACCCAAGCCCGCCTAGCCCTCCGCTACTCTAGGACCCCTACACCCAAAATGGGTTGTATGATGCATGATATCCTATTCCGCAAAACAAAATAATAATAATAATAACAACAACAACAACAATAACAACAACATCATCATCATAATCATCATCATCATCATCTTCATCATCATCATCATCATCATCATCTTCATCATCATCATCATCTTCATCATCATCATCATCATCAGCATCATCATCATCAGCAGCATCATCATCATCATCAGCATCATTATTATTATTATTATTATTATTATTATTATTATTATTATTATTATTATTATTATTATTATTATTATTATTATTATTATTATTATTATCATTATTATTATTATATAATAATAATAATAATAATAATAATAAATTTAGTTTTGTGCTTGTTTGTTGATGGCGCATATATAGCCGATAGGGAAAGGAAGGGGTATTCTACAGCGTTGCAGTTAACCCATGCGGATTTGTGGGGAATAACGTTTTTTATACTTGGAATCTAAGTACTATCTACGGTTGTGCAGATAGGAATGTAAAATAGTCAAACCTAAAAATGAATCACTTATAAGGTTTTTACTCAAATAGAATTTACTTTTGGGGCGTTTCTCTCTGCCTTGTCTTTTTATAATTGAGACACTTTCCTCACCTGGAATCCGAGCGAAAGGCAGGCGTACCATGGTGGGTTTTCATCAACAACATACGCGAGGCCAAGTGCTTTCCTTCGAGATCGAGCGTTTTTATTATTATTACCAGGACTTGGCACCGCCAAGTTGTTATCCTGATCCTAGACGGCAATCAAGAAATCAAACCTTCCGTTATGGTCTATAACCACAACAATTCCTTGTAATCCGTAGCATTTTTTTTTAACTTACCTTTTCGATTGGCAGGTTTTTCTCTTCATGACCTGTCGTCATTTTGAGTTCTTGACCGCTAAATGATTTACAGACTCCTTTATTGACACCATTCAATATCATAATATCATAATCTATTAGACAACTAATACTAATGAATGAATAGCTAAATGAAATAAAAAAAAACTTTATTACATAAAAGAAAACCTTTTTTTATGTAATATATATATATTTTAAAGTTATCTACCATATCTTGGGTCGGTTTTCTGGGACGATCATTGGTCATTTCTGCCTAAATGCGATCATGGCCATGTAAATATCAAAATTATCTGTTACTTCGACACAAAGCGATTATGCCAAAAAGTCATTATTGTTATTATTCTTACACAAGAGACCATGATATACATCATGGTCTCTTGTCTTACACTAACTCTGCGTAAGCTGGTTGGCTTAGAGCTAAACCGCTTAAAGAATCTCGATAACCCACTCCTTTGTTATTGTATCATTGAAAATTCAGCGGTTTATGTGCAAGAAAACTTCAACAATCTACGATCGAGTGTAGTCTGATTTGTTATTGACGATATTTGATTGAAAATATATTGATTACTTGCTTGAATCAGCGTATATGGAAATGATTCCTTGATTGACTCGCCATTCAATTAAACGGGAGCATAAAATAACGGTGTGTTGGCCTTTTTCGCACGCAGCCATTCTTTTCTCCTGTTATCTATTTTTTGTTTGAATTTCTTCTTTTTAAAACTTCCCGTTTTCCGTGTCCAATGAGTTCCCGAGGAAATTTATGAACTCTAGCATCCTCAGCAGGCAACTCTAAAGGGTTTATTGTCTATGTTTCGGATTCTCTAGGACCCGGGAGAGGAGCCCCTACCACTCCCTCTCCCCCAAAGATTTTCTATGTTCTTGTTCGGATGGTTTTACAACGTTCGATAGTTTTACAACGTTCCTCCTCACAGATAGCACAAGGGAGTCTCTTGTTCTTCTTTCTCGATCTTCCGGGCTCTCTAGGACCAAACGGAGTACGGCCTTCTGCTTGTACCACAGAAATCCTTAGCCTTTATGCCTTCACACGAGGTCTTAATTACGAGAGTACATCGTTATTAATCGACCCTTTTATAGTGTTACACACATCATAACAGTTTGTACACGTAATGATGACCTATGCGCTCCGTGCGTATTGTTTGCAACAGTACCCATGCTAGAGATGGGCGTATATTTAAGGATTCAGAACCCTGTTTCTCCTGCCCTTGCATGTTACACATGTTTTTAGCATAAACTTGCTTACAGGAACAACTGTTTTTTTGGGCTGCGCATTGAACTTTGATCGGATTAAAAACTTACGTGGAATCCATCGGTTTTACAAAGACAAGAAAAGATACCGTTTCAAAATATAATGCCTACAAGTAGCTATTGCTCGATATCCAAACGTGTAAATTCTTAACATTATGAGTTAACAAGTAAATTATTCAGTAAAATTACAAAAGATACAAGGACAATACTAAAACATGAAAATATGGAAAGTGACCTTAAAAGCTCTACTTGGCCAGTATTGACAAATTACGACAGCACCCATAACTGATCGGTGAGCTAGTACTGACATGTAAATGTGTGAAACCGACATGTAAATGTCATTATACCAATATACCAAGTGAAAATGTCAATATACCAATATACCTAGTGAAACTGACATGTAAATGTCAATATACCAATATGAATATCAATCAATTGAAAGGCCCAAATATCAATATCAATATCGTATTTAAAAAAAAACATAAAAATAGTTGCAGATAAAATACAAAACAGCATACACGTGGATAAACCCACTTATCAAAAACTCTAGCACTATACCTTTGAAAACAGGACGCCTGAATTTTCTGTTTTTGGTTATTGGCGCTCTTGATCGCTACTGCTCGCGTGGAAACCTGAAACAGGAGGTTGTGCTTGTATTCTTTGAGGTGCGGATCTTGTTACACAGGTCAAATTCCTGAGTTTGGAACGTGAATTTTAGTCTCTTCGCAGCCCCAAGTGGTCGGAGCCACACACTGCGAATATAAGCCGTTCACTCACATGCACAAATCTAATAACGGAGCGCCGTGTGAGAGGAGCCCCATATCAAAGAAAAACTGGTATACCGTAAATGATCTAATAATAGCCCGGAGCGTTAATTAAACTTCGATGGTCAGAGGGGGGACGTTTAATAGACAGGAGGCGTTTATTGAAGAGGGGCGTTCTTTACAAACTATGAAAATATGATAAGACACAAGTACAGAAAGTTGGATCACGTTAAATAACCTTTGTAACGCTTTTTGACATTGAGAAAGTCTCACCCAGTAGAAGCCAAGCTCAGATTAAACAAGAAGGCAATTTCATTTCTATTACCGGAATCCCTGTGTCGTTTGTTTTCATTCTGGGAGGGAGGGGAGGGGGCGTTTATTAGAGAGGGGCGTTCAATACAAACTTGTTAACTTAAGGGGGGCGTTCATTAGATCTCAGGCGTTCTTTAGATAGGAGGCGTTTATTAGATCATTAACGGTACAAGAAAAATATGGTAGCAAAATATGGTATATGGTCCACCCGTCCGTCCCTCCTTAAAAACCTGTGTCATAGTGTCCCAATAAAGCATCGTATGACAATCAAACTTGGTAGGTGTCATGTATGTGTCAAAAAAAGGGGGGTTACAAACCTGTGGTGATGTGATATGTGACCTCATCGATGACGTCACAAAAAGAAAGATTGTTTGCAACCAAAGAATAAGAAGCATTGTTTCACAACCAAATTGTGTCAAGATCACGTGATGTGTGACGTCATCGATGATGTCATTAAAAGCAAAACTATTCCGATGTCACGCAGAACAAAATAAACGAAACATCATATGACAAACAAACTTGGTATGTGTCATGAAGGTGTCAACGGGGTGCAACAGCATGGCCACGTCATTCATTAATGACGTCACTAAAAGCAAAAAAAATATGTTTACGTCATCAAAATGAAATATGATATTTAATGAAAGCATCGTATGACAAACAAATTTTGTGGGTCTCATGCATGTTTCAATCAAGTGGAGTAGTGCAATAAGATGGTCCGGAGACGTCATCGATGCCGTCACTAAAAGTAAAACTATCCTGACGCCATCAAAAAACAAAATATAATCATATCTCATCAAAGAAACATCGCATGACAACTGAGCTTGCTACGTGTCAGGTTCATGTCAAGGGCTCGGAAAAGGGAGGGGATGCAACAAGATTGTCACGTGATTTGTGAAATCAATGGCGTCATCAAAATCGAAAATATCCATATCTCATGATTGAAACATTCTAAGACAACAAGAGTTAGGAGATGTCCATGAAGGTGTCAACGGGAGCCAATCCCGTGATGTGTTTTTCATTATATAAAAGTCTAAAAGCAACTAATATTGGAATATTGAGTGTCAAGAGGGTGAAACAGAATGGTCGAACGTGTAAGCCTAAGATTTGTTAGGGTTTATGATTTGTTAGGAAAGGTATGTACTTGGTATGGACATTCAGAAACACTTTACATTCTGGGAAGAAATAGAAGTCACCTCAGTATGAAATGATGATTTTAATATCCTTAAAGAAACGGGACAAGCCGTCGCTTTTGTACAGATACCCTAAACGATCCCCCTTAAGCTAACAAGTTTGCATTAAACGCCCCCCCTACCTCCCAGCTTAAAAACAAACGACATAGGAATTCCGGTAATAGAAACCAAATTAAATTGCCTTCTTGTTTAATCGGAGCTTGGCTTCTACTGGCTCAATGTCAAAAAGTGCTTGTTACAAAGGCTATAATTTAACGTGATCCTGATTGAGACTAGAACCCCACTGCACTTGGGTTTGTTATATTTTCATAGTTTGTAAATAACGCCCCTCTCTAATAAACGCCTTCTCTCTATTGAACGCCTCCCCCCCCCTAGGGCACTCGGATCATCGAAATTAAATAATTATCCCGGGCGTTTATTCGATCATTTACAGTAGATAAATTGTGTGTTAGCCTAAATGCAAAATATCCCAGGGGGACTTCGAGAAAAACAGACAGGGGTGCTCGAGAGTGGTCAACAACAATTCTTACCCCTAAGAGATAACACATTAGGTGTGGTCGAAGGAATCTTTAACTCTAAGAGATAGCATTAAAAATAATGCCCGTTTGAATTGGTTGACGGATCCTGTATTGTTATGTTAACACCCCCTAAGAGATAGCAGTTGGTAAGAGTTTTACACCCTAAAAGATAGGTCGAGCACCCCCGTCTACTTTTCTAGAGAGTCTCCCCCCCGGATAAAATACATTTTATTAAAAGAATATATACTCCTCTTGCCTGTTTAACGCTTTTTATGTATTCCTGTTTGATACTTTTTGACACTGTTGTCCCTGTTCCATGCTTGTCCGTGTCTCACTCTTTCAAGCTCTTACGGTTCTTTGCCTTCCATCATACCTACTGTCGCCTCCTCGGACTCATCGTGCAAGGAGACTGGGTAATATGGTACGAATGGGAGATACTTCGCTATCTTAAACTTGCACAAGCGATTCAATCCAAAAGGTAGGTCATATATATGAAACGAAGCCACTTGGTTACTCTCATCACCCCCCTCGGTGACAATTTTACGCCACAAGAGAATACCGCGCTCTTCTGGTGTTCCTGGCAGGGCGTTGTCCAGGATGAGTCCAGTTATTCCTCCCACTGCCATGCTGGTCTTGAGAAGGACTGTGACGATTTGGTCGATCCCTTGTGAACCTGTGAATGATGAAGACATGGGAACATTACAAATCATGACCATCATTTCCTGATATCCCAGTTACTTGTGAATCTGTGAATGGTGATGTCATGAGAATCTAACAAATCATGATCATCATTTTCTGATATCCCAGTTACTTGTGAACCTATGAACGGTGAAGACATGAGAACATTACAAATCATGATCATCATTTTCGGGTATCCCAGTCGCTTGTGTACCTGTGAACGGTGAAGACATCAAAACCTCACGAATCATGATATCATCATTTTGGATATCCCCATATAACACAACCGATAATGTCCACCTTATATTGTTTTGATATCAAGCTCATAGATAAATTGATAAAAGAAGAAAAGTCGATATAACCATCTGAAACAAAGCTTTATAAGTCTCGGATGTGCCTATGAAGCAGCCAGTCACTACCAGATCAGGAAGACTTGTGCAAAAGCCTGATAGGCTTATTGAGTCTTGTTAAGAACAGTTAACTATTATAACTGAGCCATAGTCTTGTTACTTTTATTTTCTTTTATTTCATAGTGACATTGGGACTTGTTATTTGAGGGGGGAGATGTTATAATATTAGTTTGTTACTACCTTCCCCCCCCTTAGGAGCCCATCGTACCGCGGGCTCACGCGTTGTTGTTCAACAGTCACATGGAGTTTCGCATGGAGTTTGTGTCAGAGAATTAAGAGATTAAATGTGTTGAATTGGCCGACAACCGTCTTATAACACTTATCTAGTTTGAAAAGAATGCTTTCTCGTTCTTGTTGTTATTGCTAGGATGACCAAGCGTCAAAACCCTTTTGGAAACCAAAAGTCAATTGCACTCCGCGACAGTGGCTAGATAACGAAAAATAACGGCCAAGTTTTTGCATAGTTTATATTCTCATCTCCATGGAATTCTCTTTCTTTTTGCACGAAATTTATCCCAAACCGAGATTTATGCATCACTAGTCCAGGTGAGCAGAGGACATAAGCAACATATCACTCTAGAATTGCTCCCCTCTGTAATAATCAAGTCAATTTTGATAATAGCTTAGCTGCAAAAGTATTCATAGTGTGTTTCCAGCAGCCTTCCAAAAACCTCCTGTATGCGAGAATGGAAATTCTACAAATTTTTGAGGGAGCATAGTTAACATCAAGTTGCTATAGTTACCTGTTTTTATGGCTTCGGGGTGCTTATTCAAAAACCATGGCAACGCGAAGCCAAGCATCAGAGACACACCGATGATAAAGAGATTACGCGAAGAGTTGAGATTGATAAACTGCAAGTTGGAGATCCCTACCGCCGCTACCATCCCAAACATCACCATAAAGACCCCGCCTACAATAGGGTCAGGTACGGTGGTGAAAAGAGCGCCTATTTTACCGACCACGCCCATAACCACAAGAATCAGGCCTGCGTACTGGATCACACGCAAACTGCCAACCTGTAAAATAACATTTAATTTCGAATTGTATCAGTTCTCTTTATAGCACATGTGATGATTTGATGTGATAGCTAATGATACCGTTTTAAGACTAAATTATTGCGCATGCAGCACCCAGTGTTGTTGCGATTGGGTGGTCCCTTCATAGTGGCCTGTTATGAATTATTGGATAATGCTGAATATTGCACGGTGTACTTGGTGGTGTAGTGGTGGTGTACTTGGTGTATGGTGCATGGTGAGGTGCGTGGTGATAGGAAATGTTGGTGAGCCTTTTGCGCACCAGCGGCTGAGAGCGCGTTTACAATATTTAAGGAACTGCTTCAATCATTGTTTTTTATCTGCCTAAAGCTGGGTAAATCGAGAAATCACACTAGAATGTGACAGGTTACGAACATTACATGGTGCTGAGATTAAGAGCTTGGTTATTGATGGTAATCAGTCACTTCGTCTGTCACCTTACGTTTCTGTCTAAAACCAAATAAACCATCAAAGTGTTCCCTACCTTTGTGATGCCAAGTGCCCCAATATTCTCGCTGTATGACGTAGTCCCGTTACCACTCCCCCACAGTCCGGTGATGAGACACCCAATGCCCTCCACACCGATCCCGCGATTGACGGCATGCTTAGGGGGAGGAGGTGCTCCGCATAATCTAGCGCATGCGTAGTAGTCGCCCACGGACTCTATGATTGAGGCCAAGACACCGGCCAGCATCCCAAACACCCCTGCGGCACTAACGGTGGGCGTGCCCCATTGACCTGTCAGTTGATACAAATGACACGCAAAAGAAGAATTTACTGTAAAAATCTCTGAGAGAGAAAAGCGTCAGAAAATGGGGTTTGTAACACATTACCTGGGTAAGGGAACCTGAACCAGTTACTCTCTCGCAAAACAATCGTCCGCGCGTCTGTCCTTGCGAGAAAGTTTGGGTTCTTGGGGTCATCCGGGAATCCCCCCGCAGCCGTGATGATAGCGCAGATCACCCACGACACGAAGATTGCTAGAATGATCTGAAATAGGAAATGATGATAAACATTGAGTTATGAGGTATTTGTGGTTTTTAGAAGTATTGAAATATTTTTTAAAGAAGAAAGTATATTACGCTCAGGCAACTAATCAAGTATGTGACCCATAGCAATAAGCGATGCATACGAACGAGATAGTTAAAACTGGCTGGTGCTTATCCTAAACTTATGGAAGAATCAGAAAGGTTGCTTAAACTGTACGCCACATGAGCAACCTTGGGGTAGTGTTGGGGAGTGGAAATAGTGAGGATATTCGCATAACGGCACTCACCGGGAACAGTCTGAATACCGGGTAGTGTGCAGTGTAGTAGCCCTTCTCTCTACTGTACGCGGGAATAGGAACCTTGATGTTGGTCAAGACTTGAGAGAAGATCGTGATGAGAGACACGGTCCTGAGAGATACGAAAGATAACACGTAAAGAGACGGAAATGCTGCTCAAATGGCAGGAAATATGAAAACTATCTTTATTTGCTAGAACTTTACGCTGGGTATACTCACATGAAACCGACTCCCCAATGATTACCTGTAACAAGTAAAACTTATTAGCATGTTATTACAAATGTGGCACGACTTTATTACAAATGTGGAATAGTGTTATGTGGCATGGTCTTATTTCAAATGTAACCGTTATCACCAATGTGCCCTCAACAAGGTATGTGAGAGTTTTAGGGGAAGCCCCCCTCTCCCCTTCAGATGCAACTGGGGAAATGTGCCCCCCCCAATATTTCAAAAGTTATAAGGAAATGACAGGGGCGTGAGTGTGCTCCCCCAATATTTCTTAATGTTTTTGTAATGTGCCCCCCTCGCGCCCCTATCTTACGTGCAAACTGGGGCCGTAGCAGGGCGTGGGGCACTGGCACTGGCACTGGCCCCCAATTTCAAAAATTATAAGGAAATGGCTGGCCAGTAGGGGCGAGGCTGTACCCCCATTGTTTTCTCAATGTTTCGGCATCGTGCCCCCCCCCCCCCCCAATAATTATAGTGCTGCTACGGCTATGTATTAGAAGCCATCCTGAAGTCTACTTCGCAGGCGTTCTTTGTATTGTGTGCAAAGGTTCAGATGCTTGTTTGTTTCTTTCCTATCGTGGGATTCATAAAGCTCTCTTTCGACCCATCGCTATCGCTTTTTTTGCAATCTTACCAGCATGCTCTGCGGCGACATGGAATAGCGATAAGCCAATCAGAGTGATAGTAGGCGCCACAGCGATTGGTCCAATGAAGCGCAACAGGAATCCCATGACTCCTGAAAATCCGATGAAGATTTGGAACAAGGAGGAGACCATGATGGCACCTTGGATCTGGACAAGAAAGAAGAAACAGAAAAAGTAATCTATTATGTAATTAATACTAAGATACCTAGTAAAGCAAATACATAATTTTTTATTGAGTTTATTAACGCAACAGGAACTGGGAACAAGAATGCATGGCACTGCCGCATAGAAAAATGTATTGGCTTCTTAAACCCGAGAGCAGCGCCACGTGCCCTTGTTACCGCCCCGTTCAACTTCCACTGAAATTTGTAAATACTTTCTCTTCAAGAGCTTATTTCTGTGGCGCTTATTCCTTTCCACAGAGCGACAAGGAAAGCATTACAATAACGTTGTTATACCTCTCGCATTCGTATCCTCCAATCACCGCTTTTGTCTATTGTTGCGTTAGCTGTTGCGTTCAAGCCTTCTAAAACTGAAGAGCACAATGTAAAATGAAAAATAGCTCTAGAGATACCAGACCCACTAAGACGCAAGTAAAACTCTATTAATTCTTGAATTTTATCGGAGCGCGGGCCTTATACAATACGAATACTGATAGGAGCGGTCTATAGCTCTACTAATGTGCTGTCAGTTACATGTGGAGTATCTCCATATAAATACTATTAAGAAATGCTTTTCATCAATCGATCACTGACACTGACGTGGCTTGTGCGTCATAATTGTATGACGGCTAAACAAATGCCAAATTGTTGTTGCCAAATGGGAACTAGACATTTTAAAAGAGTTGCTAATCACCTGTACTCGCTGGACACTTGAATTGCGGGAGCGACAAGATGGCAAAAGTCGGCGCCAGGAACGAAAATGTTCCCCCTTGGATGATTGGAAGCCTACGAAGCAAAAAGGAAGTTGTGGATGATGGCGTTGAATAGCTTTGAGTGGTAATAGGAATTCTTTATTTACCTGACGCCGAAGGTCGTCTGCAGAAGGGTGGAAATACCCGAGACGAAAAAGATAGTGGAGAGAACCTCCGCGACGACTAGAGGGTTGTTAGAGAAGCACATAGGTCCACTCAAGATAAATGGAATGGAAAGAGTTCCGCCCAACATCGTCAGGTAATGCTGGAAAATGAATTAATGAATCCGTATTAGAGACGGGACTACAGGGTATGCGTAAAGGAGTACGGACCGGGTCTACAGTGTATGCCTGAATGAGTACGGACCGGGTCTACAGAGTATGCCTGAATGAGTACGGACCGGGTCTACAGGGTATGCCTGAATGAGTATGGACCGGGTCTACAGGGTATGCCTGAATGAGTACGGACCGGGTCTACAGGGTATGCCTGAATGAGTACGGACCGGGTCTACAGGGTATGCCTGAATGAGTACGGACCGGGTCTACAGGGTATGCCTGAATGAGTACGGACCGGGTCTACAGGGTATGCCTGAATGAGTACGGACCGGGTCTACAGGGTATGCCTAAAGAGTACGGACCGGGTCTACAGGGTATGCCTGAATGAGTACGGACCGGGTCTACAGGGTATGCCTAAATGAGTACGGACCGGGTCTACAGAGTATGCCTAAAGAGTACGGACCGGGTCTACAGGGTATGCCTGAATGAGTACGGACCGGGTCTACAGGGTATGCCGGAATGAGTATGGACCGGGTCTACAGGGTATGCCTGAATGAATACGGACCGGGTCTACAGGGTATGCCTGAATGAGTATGGACCGGGTCTACAGGGTATGCCGGAATGAGTATGGACCGGGTCTACAGGGTATGCCGGAATGAGTATGGACCGGGTCTACAGGGTATGCCGGAATGAGTATGGACCGGGTCTACAGGTTATGCCTGAATGAGTATTGACCGGGTCTACAGGGTATGCCTGAATGAGTACGGACCCGGTCTACAAGTTATGCCTGAATGAGTATGGACCGGGTCTACAGGGTATGCCTGAATGAGTACGGACCGGGTCTACAGGGTATGCCTGAATGAGTACGGACCGGGTCTACAGGGTATACCTGAATGAGTACGGACCGGGTCTACAGGGTATGTCTGAATGAGTACGGACCGGGTCTACAGGGTATGCCTGAATGAGTATGGACCGGGTCTACAGAGTATGCCTAAAGAGTACGGACCGGGTCTACAGAGTATGCCGGAATGAGTATGGACCGGGTCTACAGGTTATGCCTGAATGAGTATTGACCGGGTCTACAGGGTATGCCTGAATGAGTACGGACCCGGTCTACAAGTTATGCCTGAATGAGTATGGACCGGGTCTACAGGGTATGCCTGAATGAGTACGGACCGGGTCTACAGGGTATGCCTGAATGAGTACGGACCGGGTCTACAGGGTATACCTGAATGAGTACGGACCGGGTCTACAGGGTATGTCTGAATGAGTACGGACCGGGTCTACAGGGTATGCCTGAATGAGTATGGACCGGGTCTACAGAGTATGCCTAAAGAGTACGGACCGGGTCTACAGAGTATGCCTGAATGAATACGGACCCGGTATACAGGGTATGCCTAAATGAGTACGGACCGGGTCTACAGGGTATGCCTGAATGGGTACGGACCGGGTCTACAGGGTATGCCGGAATGTTGTTAATTTATTAATTCTTTCTCACACATATTACTTTTGCATACAAGTAGCAATTCAGGACAGAAGTTGAAATGAAATCACACAGTGTTTTTTTCTTGATTCATATTTTACTGGCGTAGATAAAAAATGGAGAAAGGGAGGGTTATTCTACCTTCTCTCACCTATGGGGTGAAAGGATAATCTGTCGTATCAAATGCTCGCTTAGGTTTACGTCCTGTGCGGATGTAAGGGGAATAATGTACGCTAGTCCACAGGAAATGCAAAAACGGAAACCTAGTGCCTAACTTGAGTTATCGACTTAAATAGAAATGATTTTTGGAGCGTATTTAGATGATGATCTATATCTACGTATTGCCTTTTCATGGTTGTGGGTTTTGTTTCGCTGCACCCTGTTCGATATTGACTTCACTTATCGTCACGTCACTTACTTGGAATCCGAGCGAAAGGCAGGCGTACCATGGTGGGTTTTCATCAACAACATACGCGAGGCCAAGTGCTTTCCTTCGAGATCGAGCGTTTTTATTATTATTACCAGGACTGAGCACCGTCAAGTTGTTTTCCTGATCCTAGACGGCAATCAAGAAAAGCAAACTTTTCGTTATGGTCTATCACCACACCTTCCTAAGTACCTTCCGTGTAATCCGAATTTCTTTCAAAACTTACGTGTTCTACTGGTAGTTTTTTCTCTTCATCCCTTGTCGTCATTTTGTGTTCTTGACCACTAGTGTTCGCTTAGAAGAAAGATGGTTTATTTTGTTTAGTCTGAAAAGTTTTTGAAATGTTCGCTTTTCGTTACCAGTGAACTATTTATGGCAAATAATTTCGTCATGTGTTATGACCATACCACTGTAATTCAGTAGCACCTGCGATAGTGGTAGTTGAAATAAACTATTATTATTATTATTATTATTATTATTATTATTATTATTATTATTATTATTATTATTATTATTATTATTATTATTATTATTATTATTATTATTATTATTATTGATTGACCTATAACAAGCAACTGGGTCTTGCATTGTTTGAATGCTTTTGTATTGAATTCAAAATATTAAATCAATGTTATTACATTGGCTGAGTAGGCTCTAAGGGGCCCTCATATGTTTTTAAACGTTAGCTTCGTTAGGCTCTTCCAAAGAGCCTCATCCAAGACATTTAAGGTCTCTGCTACGAGCCTGTACAATCTATTGAATACTTTGGTAAGAAAAAAAAAAGAAAAATTTACAGATACGTTGATTGCCACAATATAATATTCAAGCTGTCTGCACAACCGATACTACTAATTAATGAATAGCTAAATGTAATAATTTAAACTGTTTGTTTTATGTTATGCCGTTATGCCGGGGCGAGAGCAGAAGGGCCTGTGACGTCATAGCCATGCAGAGCGTGACAGGCCGGCCGAGGAGCCTAGGGACGAGGCTACCCAAGAGCAACGTCTTCAAAATTGTTTCGAGCAATTTTTGCTTTTGTTCTATAATTTTAGTCAGAATCTTTTTTAATATCCGGTTTTCCGTGTTCATGAATCCCCGAGGGATTTTTTGAAAACTAATATCTTCTGCAGGCAACTCTAGAGTGTTATGTCCCTTTGTTTTGGATTCTCAAGGACCCATGACAGTGGGAGCCCCCTATTGTTTAAATTGTACCAAAGGATGCTAGACTTCGTTTCCAGACCTTTCATTAGGCATTTTTGCGAAATGCTTCGGGTGAAGCTTTGCTTAGAGAGAGTTTTTCCGCATTCTCGGGGACCCAAGGCTATTATTTCCCTGCTAGCAGAGGCCTCTTTTCCTTGTATTTCGCTGGGCTGGCAAACGCGAGGATGGTTTATTATTAATCGGATCCTGTTTGCGTGACACGCATAACAGTTTGAGCACGCTATGAACCGTGCGTTTCGTGCATTTTTTTTTGCATGTGGCAACAGTTCCCATGCTAGAGATGGATTATAACGCCGAGACGCGGCGATGAATGACTGTGTAGTATATGCAGTGAAAGAATGTATTTAAAGAGAATAACTGATTATATAACTGAGGTCATTAACCTCATCTATGCGTGCCCTAAGTCAGTCAAAGAAACCCAACTGTTCCCAAACATGTTCAACACCTACTCCCTGATATCGGCACTTGGAAACTGAAATCTTCAATGCGTAAATCCCGATAATCACTTAAACTTCCTAATTTCACCATAAAAGCTATAAAGTGCCAATATCGAGGAGTAAATATTCTGTGTACAACGTTGATCAAAAACGTAAATAAATATATTCAAAAGAATGCGCTTGGATATTCCATCAAAGATACTTTGTTTTCGAATATATATAGCTAAATTCTACGAGAAAAACATAGGATTATTTCGGACTACCGGGCCGTAGTTTTTGAGGACCCCATCCGGCTTCCGGACCTCTAGACACTGCGTTAGGTTGGTCAATATATAAATATGTTGATATAGATCTGTTGATTTAGGCCCCTATACATTTCTTTACGTGTTTGTAGTGAGATCTGCTTTTAACATTACACCTAATGATAGCCATATCCTGCTGTGAAAACTTAATCGTCATGTTTAACAAAGGAACGATCACAAAAAGTCACGTTTGTTTTCCACTCAAAGCAGACTCAAAGAGAGCGTTTTTTTATATTGTTGACATATCTGATCGTCTCTCAACTCCCATAGGATTATACGAACTGATGTTGCGATTTCGTTAATAAGGCTATCAAAAGAACATCAGTGAAATTCGTGCACGTTTCACGTTACAAAACTAATTACATCTCACGAAAATACCAGACTACCCATCTCAGAAGCTGCTTTGTCTCCTATTATCTTTGTTCTACAAAGGAGTTCTTTTGTCTCTATTCTTCTCGTTTTTTGTTTCGAGGTGCGGATATTGTTCATTTGCCCAATCAAATTGCAGCTTGTAAGAGCTGCGTACTGACCTATCTCAGATTGATTAGTTACTCTTTGAACACAAAGCATATTTTTCTCGTACACCCACTTAACTCCTATCGTACGTTATATTGAGTGTTTATTGAAATGACATGTTAGATATTCTTTTTAGCATAGAATTGCTCTAGAACTGGAAAAACTGATTTCCTGTTGTGGGTTGCGCATTGACATTTGGTCATATTAAAAAAATGGGAATTTACGATAAAAATCGGTTTTGATTAAGATAAGAAAATTATGAGGTCAAAGTGATTCTCATAAAGTTTTGTCAAGGATATCTCTACTCAACTAAACTGTTATACTTACATACTTCTATAAGCTTTTAAGCTGACAGGTAAATGTACATGTTTTGTGAAAGAAAAAAAATCACAAAGGTCAAAAACATTCTCACATTACATTGCAGATTTTGGGTCATAGAAGCATTCAAAAGCTCACACTTGGAAAAAAACGCTTATAGAAAACTTTAGCACCATACCTTAGAAAGCTGGACGCCTGAATTTTCTTTTTGTGGCTATTGGAGTTCTTGTTCTCGCACTCAAACGCTACTGCCCCCAAGTCGGATCGCGTTATAACGGAAGATGTTCTAGATCTGCTTGCGTGGCGATCTTGTTACACTGGAATGTGAATAAGCCGTCGTTCACTCACTAGCACGCATCGTTTTTGGCTATGGTACCCAGGATTGTCGGCACTGTCAACACCTCTCGCCTACCAGAGTAAGAGGAGAGGGAAATCCGTCCTGAACTTGTATATGGATTCTTACTGACATTTGCACTATATATATTATATAAAGCATAGGCTTACCATCCGAATGGTTCGAGTCGAAGACTTCTTGTTTGTAACTGAAATAAATGAAAATAATATCATATACTGTTTGTCTACTCTCTGGGCTCCTTTAAGAGGAGTCTTCGACTCGAACCATTCGGATGGTAAGCCTATGCTTTATATAATATATATATAGTGCAAATGTCAGTAAGAATCCATATACTAAGTTCCGGACGGATTTCCCTCTACAATGCGCGTGTTGTGCATAGCGGCGCTTATCTCATCTGTTTTGCCTTTTTTTTTGCGTTGTTTAGGGCTTTATCTCTTGAGGCTCATACTGTATTTTACTGGCGAAGGAAACTGGAGACGGAGATGATAGAAGACACAGCTTGCGTGTGAAAGAATATCACACGGGCATAAACGAAGTTTATTTTCCGTATACGGTTCCTTTTACTTTTATTCTCCACGTGCACCTCTTTCGAACTAATTTTCACACGCGCGGTAATTGCGCGAATAAACGCCACCTCCAAATAAGCGCATCTCCCAAATATGTGTCCCCTCTCCCCCTCCCCCTGTAAAAAGCTCCTAAAAATTGCGTCCCACCCATAAAGCTTACAAATATGACTCTGAAAGTGTAGCAAATGACAATGTCAACCCGGAATAAATTTGCAAAGTACAAATCTTGCAACTTTATGACTGAGAGCGGCAACATCCAGCGATAAAAATGTTATTTTATTAGTCATATTGGATTCTATTATTTATTATGAGTGCACCTAGTCTAATACTTCAAATTGTCAGGTGTATTTTTAACACTAGAGAATAAGCAGATAAGGCCCACATGAACGTTGCGGCCGATACCCCCCCCCCCCCCCCCTCCCACCCTGTCTATATTTCGTCCCCGGTATCACTGTGTTATATTGTTCGGGTGGGCCTGCAAACTACCACATGGTTTGCTGCACGTTTCAAGATGGCGGCTCTACTTAGACCTGGTATTGTAAAATCTTGTAGAAATATAGCTACCCTTGCTTACAAATGTCCTGTAAATTATTTGAGAATATGCCAAAAAGTACCGCTATGCTACACGCCAAAGCCTATGTCGTCTAGTTTGTCGGCTGTGAGGTATTTAAGTGGTTTGCCGCCAGTGGAAAGTGTGAACGACGCAATAGATGAGAGTGAAAATGTGACAAGCTCAAGTTATGAGCATGAAGCAAAGACAAACCGAGACAGGAGAGACGATCGACAAAAAGACAGAGGAAGGATAGGCAGTAATCAGTACGAACGGATTCTGCAAAAACTCGGGACCATCACAACTCGGCCATCACTCGTAAAAATATTTGAGGAAATTTTGCAACGAGGTAAGAATAAGCTTAACTTAAAATTTTCTGCACATTTGTTTACTTTGGTAATGTTTAGCTTAAAATATTGTGTACCAATGCGTTTATTTAGCAAGTTTTTAGCAAGTTGGTATTTTAATTCTTCCATGTGCAAGCAATTGGTCTTATTTACCATGTTATGCTTGTTACATCATCGGTGTCATTTCTTACTTATTTCTCAAATCTGTTGTATCATACTTGTTAGTAATTCAGTTTTAATCTTGATCCTCCCAGTTTTGTCACAAACCTCCAAGTATTGTTCACTAAAAGAACCCAGAACTCAAAAAAGTAATCTCTCTCTCCAAGTTTGGAGATTTCATATCAGTAAGAGCAAGAATTATTTAGAATCAGTTTTCTGTTAATGGTAACTTCCGTTAGTGGGTAGACTAACAGATACCTTTTCATTTCCCTGTTCCATGCCTGTCAACTCTCCCGCATTAGATGGGAGTCTTAAGATTTTGGACCCCTTCTCCTGCTCTCCTGCATTGAGCAGCAGCTTTTAGCGATTTTTATCGCTTTGGAAAAATAATTCCATAGAAAATTGAAATTTAACCTATTTTCTATTAAAATAAATAAAACAATAATTCCCTTGCCTAGTGCAATTTATCTAACACCCTTGTGAGATCTATAAGTGGACTTGTGCAGGAGAGCTTCCTACACGGCAAACACCTGCAAGGGTATACCCACCCTTTCCCCCCAAAAATGAATATACCCCACCAATCCCCACAAAAAGTTCTCAAGCCTTGAGATTTTCGGGGATTGACAGGTATGCTGTACTAACTTAATTTTTTAGTCTCCGAAGGTGTCAGCAAATGATTAGACTGTGGAATCTCTGTAATTTGTTCACAGAAGAGCAGATAAGTAACCTCCAGGCATACCAGGTACTGAGGAACTGTGGAAAGGAGTTGATATATGAGACTCCAGAAAAAAGGACAGAGCTTGCACATTACTTCTGGGACAGACTTCAGAATGCAGGTTAGTAATCTAGAACATCTACTGTACTAAAGAAAAGTAATGCAATCAAAATGTGAGTAAATGATATCTTTAAAATAGAAAAATTCAGCTAATTCTTTTTTTTTTACATGCTCCCGAAATTTATCATTTTTTGCCTAAGCGAACGATTTTAAAGCAAACATGTTTTACTGTAGCTGAATTTCACCATATTTTGTTGTTCAGTGATCGCACATTTGTCTGTTCACATAATAGGGCTGCAATAATGCTGTCTTAGGAAAGTTCAGTGTACAGAATAAGAGTTCATTTACAACAAAAATCAAAAACAATAGACCTAAACTTTCCTGAGAGTGGAATGCCAAATTTTGGGCTGGCTTAAAACTGCTTTCAAATTTTGGTTGCAAAACTTTTCATCAGTACTGTATGTATCTGATGTAGGATGGCTCGGATGCAAGAAGATTTCACTCGAGATGTAACACAACAACTGAGGTTTACTAGGACCCCATCTCGGCTCGTTTACATGTGTCTATGCTAATTATTACACAGGGATACCATAACATATTATAATACAGGGATACCATGACACAGTATGATAATGACGACGACGACGACGATGATTAGCTATAACATCTAGCAGTATAAGAATTTGTGCGGTGATTATGATGATTAGCTATAACATATAGCCGTATAAGAATTTGTGTGGTAATGATGATGATTAGCTATAACATCTAGCAGTATAAGAATTTGTGTGGTGATGATGATGATTTACTTTAATATTTAGCAGTCAGAATATATAGCGGTATAAGAATCAAAGTGTTTTGAGGCTCAAAAAAGGATTTCTGTAGTAGTCAAACTTACCTAAGCAACTTAGTACTACTTTTTTTAAATCTGTGTATTTGCTTGTTTACAAGGTGTTAATCTTGATATTATGATGTACAATGCTCTGTTGTCCGTCTACCTTCAAAATGGATACAAGTTTAACCCGCTGGAGGTGCTAGAACGTATACAGTCAAGCGGACTGGAACCCAATCTGGTATGTGATCACATAAAAAGTACAGTGTCACTTTCTCTCACCTTGTGATAGGTATTTTGGATAAAGAAATGTAAACTATTTGTTTTCTTAAGGCCATCTTTTTTTATATTTGTTTGCTGTAACCTTTTGTGTTCTACTTTGTCCTTTGTACAACTCTATTAAAATAATGTTTTTAGCTAATTGCTGTTCTACAATAGAATTACATATTGTACACAAATATAATAGATTTCTAATTTATCATGTTATCTTGCTCTTAGACAACAATGGCCCTGGTGATACAGGGATTTGGACAGAATGGAGATATCCAAGGAGTTTTGTAAGGACTATGTATTTAATGGTTTATATGAATAGTCTTTTAGGGATTTTTTTAAGGCCATGTGGACAATGTTGGTGCGGTGTGTTTTGGCGTTGCCTTAACCTGGGTTGATCAATCACCGACATTGCATGCATGACCTTAAGGGAAGGGTAATAATTTAAAGTGGGGTGGGCTGCTATGTATTTTTTGGGGGAGGGTTGCAATTTTTTGAGCTTCGATTTGTGGGGAGGGCCTCAAATTTTGATACAGGGTTTAGGGGAAGTCCTTATTTTTCGAACAGGTACTGATTAACTTCCGAGCCTCCTAAAAGTCTTAATTTAAAATTTTTCTGGGGAGAACCCCAGACCCCTAAAAAATAGAGAAATGTGATGAGCCTCCTGCTTGCACTTTCATGACTTGGGTTTCGCTGGCGTTGAAAACCGTTATCCCCTAAACTGTGGCTTCTACTTTTGTTATCTTTTGCAGTTTTGGTTTTATTAACTTCCATTTCAATTCATGTCAAAGTCCCCCTTCTAATTATTTAGATTGGTGGTATGAAAAGCTATGCAAATAAGATTTTTTTGGGAAGAAGCTAATGATGCTATTTTCCATTGATGATTTAACAGTAATGAGCATTTCATATAATTTGAAAATGACAAAATTTTCACGGGGAGCATGGCCCCAGACCCTCCTATACTTTTGTATTAACACCCCTAAAAATGGGCTTGAAACATCACTTCTCCTAGCTTAGGCCAGTAATTTGGCATGCAGGGGACGTGGGCAGTGTCTGTCACCCCACAATTTAAATTTCAAACAGTGACATTCAGACCAAATAACAAAATATAAAGCATATATTTTTCTTCTTGGCAAAGTGCCCAATCCCCTTTCTTTGTTTGTACTGCACAGATTATATGACTTGTTATTACAATTATGTGGATACTACATTTGTGGGCAACTTCTTATTACAATTGTGGGTTTATTTCATTTGTGGGCTCTGCACATATACAGTTATATAATTTTGTGATGCTCCTGGAAGAATGTGCCGTACGTAGGGCATCTCACAAATAGAGTATAATTTCAAAAACTTATCAATGCACTTTTTTTGTTCTGGGGAAGGGCCTTAGTTTTTAGTTGCCTTTTGTGGGGAGGGTCACCATTTTTGTGCTTTAGATTGGGGGAGGGTCGAAATTTTTGAACCAGAAAAAAAATTCAACTTAGTAGCCCTCCCCCGATAAATAATTTTGCCAGATCTGGATCTAAAGATTAGAGCATACAATATTTTGTAGTGCTTTTAAATCATCATCTTTCTCTTAAATTTTCATTTGATGAAGACTGTAAGATTTGGGAGTATTTTGGACACACCCAGGAGTCCCATGATTTTATAAAAGGGGTGTTCCGGATTATTCATATTCTTTAAGCAAAATAATGGGTAGGGGGCCTGCTCAGCCGACCCCTCGATCCACCCATGGGGCGGGGTCTGGCTGAACTAACAGACCTTTTATGTTATTGCAGCAAAGTTCTTGAGTTTATGAAAGCAGCAGATATGCCAGTAACGGAGCCCATCTACACATCTCTGATTTTGGCATATGGAAAAAATAGGTGATGTCTAAACTCTACTAAACCTTGATAACACTTTTATGTGTTTCTCTCTGGTAGGGATATGGAGACTGCCAATGGTAACTTATGATAAAACCTTGATTCTGATAGAACCCTGATAACACTTTTATCTGTTTCTTGTAGGGATATGGAGAGTGCCAAGGGTGTCTTCAACCTCATGAGGTAGGCAACTGTCTTTATGCCAGCTTTCATGTTTTCATTTTTTTCTCAAAGTTGGGAGGATTTTTGGAGAGGGGGTTATAGAAAGTAGGAGAGATGATTCCAAAATATTTCCCCCCAGTTTTTTTTACACAGGGTGCTTCCACTTTAATTTCAGATGCTATTTCTTAGTATAGTTGTCTCTTCCTTAGCAAAAACATTTAGTGTCCTTTGATCATTTAAACCATGCAAGAATCATTCGTAGCATTGGTACATGTTATTTTTTATGCATGTTAGGGGAAGAGAGAGGGACTTGATAGAGAGTGGGGTGTATTTAAAAATTTTGGCACTAGAGGGAGGGGAGGGATGTTGGAGAGGGGGGTGTTAAAATCGATGGGTGGCTTTATAGAGTAACTCTAACATCAAGGAGTGATTTGTTTTTATAGGGACAATGGGATGGAGCCAGGAATCGAGAGTTATACTTCACTGCTCACAATGTATGCAGAAAACGGAGATCTTGAATCTATTGATGAGGTTAGTATGCAACAAGGATGTTTTGGGGGTGTAGTATTTTCTGTTATTTGTCCTTCTGTAACACCATGAGAAAAACAATTAAATTGCAAGGTATAAATCAACAAGGAGCTTGATTGCGTTATCTCATGACTGGAATTTGAAGGTGTCTATGTTTATGGAGTTGTGTACTGCTTGCCTTGTAGGCCGGGAACAATCATTTATAAAACTGTATTTCACCCAAGTCCGGTTTCCGAATTGCTCCTAACGCGCTGACCACAGGTTTTGTGCGTGTGATAACATAATTACCTTGTGCGATTTCCTAACACCGTTAGAAATATATTGCTCGTCTTCATCATGCCTAAGTTTGGTAAGCCAGCGGGGATGGATGTTAGTTATTGTGTGTTTGGCGAAGATTGATTAGCGTTACTATTGTAAGCTGGTGGTGTGTGCGTCACACTTGGGTGCGACTGTCCACACGCCCTTCCTGCCACTTTGCGGTCAAATACTTGTGCGAAATTACATGCTGGTAAAGTGCAACATTTTAAATTGTAGTTACGGCAAATGATACGGCTATCGGTGGTAAATGTTGCGAAAGCAGACGAGAAGTTGCTGTTACTGTATTTATGTTATTGCCCTGTTGGTGTTGTGGGGTTCTGTTAGCTGGTCTACCCTGTGTGGCGTTTATGTTATTAACCTTTTGTAGTGGTGTCAAGAAAACCGTGTGTAGGTGGTTGGAGTCAAAACTCCAAGAGTAATTGTAAAGTGCCTGAAGTTTGCGGAATTCATTGTCACACTGGATAACGGATCTCCACTCGAATTTTGCAGCTAGAGTCATGGTCTTTACTGTGTAGGCTAGGTAGTTTTGAAACTCCTCCCCCACTAGTTTACCCTCGTTAAGTAATCCATGCATTATTCATGTGTTGGCTATTACCCATTGAGCAATAGTAATAGATTCCAATTTTGGCTTTTGGTCATATTGTAAAACTAATCTATTAGTTATACTAATAAAATTGCAGTATGCCTTTTGCAAGAAGACCAAAAAAGACAAGCTCTGGAACTTCATCTCATGTTTTCTGCAATTAGTAGCTCACAAATATTTTTTGAAAGGCCTTTGAAAATGTCATGTCACCCAAGAAGTGGCAAAATGACATAAGTCATCTTATTTCTTTCTTCAAGTAGTATCCCACAAAGAAGGGTGGGCCTTGAGGTTTACAAATTAGTGGCAGAATAACTTCTGCTACACAGAAAAACTAGAAAACAAGCTCTGTAAAAACGTTTAAATTTTGGAATTATGACTTCCCATGTATTTTTCCAGACGATCTCTGAGATGCAAGAGAGGCGGGTCTACCCGACACAGGCTGTCTATCTCTCTCTTATCGACACATTCTCAAGATGTGGACAAGACGATGTCATCATAAAGGTGACATTTTTGGTGTGTTTACAGTATTTAGATCACAATTTGCTAATTGTTGCATTCCTTATTGACTAGATTTTAGAAAAGCCAGCTGTCCGTAGACTTATTGAGACAGGTAATGGATTATTCCAGATTAAGTCTTTGCCTTCTTCTGCTTACCCTCTAAAGCATCAACTTTGTTCTGAAAACTGAAGTGTATTTTAAGTCCTTTAATTAATTCTCATTGGGCCTTTATTAGGTTGGCTTATACTACATATCATCTGATGTTTTGCATCCCACTAATGGCTATAGGCTTGTATCATTTGATCTGTTTCTATTTCAGACCTCCAAAGTCTGATGTTGATGCTAGCCGGGCTTGGTGAGGTCAAGTCTGCCCTTGCCATACTGGACTTTCTGCCACCGCAGCCTATCACCTCATTTACCAGCAACCCACAGTACATTCTTCTGAGACAGATTATTTTGTCTAAACAGGTATACATTGGCAGATAAATAAAATTATATATGTGTATAAAACTTCTAATTCACCCTCTAATCCAAGCCTCTACTTAGTGCCCAACTCTACTAAGTGCCCACCCTTTGGACCATTTTAAATGGCAATGGAACTGGAACCTCTAAGGTTACATAAACAATCTAACCTACAAAGTCTGTGCCCAATTGTCTTTGTTACAATAGTGGTTTGTATTATGTATGATGTATGAGTGGCCAAGAAAAGGGTTGAAAGTAACTCAAGAACTTTGTTTTTTTCTCTTTTTTTATACAGACAATGACTGTACAGTATATTAGTGAGATGTAATATACAGAGTATATTTGTTCATCAAAACCCCAAAGATTTAATTTGGTATACTGTAATGTATGTTTCATATATTACTAACTACTAGTATGTTTGGTGTTTTTTACAGCCTACGGAAGCCATCATCATGGCCGTGAATGATTTAAATACCAGGGGATCAATGAGAGATGTCTTTGAAACTGCTTTGGATTTGTCGTTTAATATAAAAAGACCAGGTATAAGTTTGTACATTTGCATAGATGCTGTATGTAAATAAAGTTGTGATAATGATAACAAAAATCTGGTACAGTGATGGTGAATAAGAAAAAGTGCTTTAAATCTTGTTTAATTTATTGATCTCAGTTTGAATTTTACCTTAATTTGTTAATTTCGACCACTTGATTATCACTCTGATAGGAATGACCCAGATGACAAAATTATGTATAAATTTATAAAAAATCCAAAAATAAAGTTGGCTTTTTTTCCAGAAACCTCTGTAGCAATTATCAGGGAAATGCTGGCAAAGGTATGTTTGAAATTTTTAAAATCTATTTCCCATTTCTATTAGAAGTTTTTTATTCTAGTTTCTATGTGTTTCAGAAAGTGACGGTTAAGAAGCACTACTTTTATCCAATGCTTGCCCATTATGCCAACACACTTGATGCAAAAGGTAATTAATAATGACTTGAAGAGCCCCAGTCTGCCACACCTTCTTCGATTTTAAGTTTAACCAGCAAAAAAAAAAACTAAAAATGAAGAAAACAAAACATTACGTAGCAAAGGAACCAAAACCAGCCATAGTTTTACTTGACATTTCAATGTTGTGCCCCTAAATTGGGGTACTAATTAAAACAAATAATCACAAGGCCAAGTAACCATTAACTTAAAGTCTCCTAAAACGGAAAAGTTCCATTACAAAAAACAATGACACTTACGAAAATGTGTCAGCCACTAATAACAAATAGCAGTGAAGAGTTCCTCGACTTTGGCATAAAACGATGGTAAAGTCACTCCATTCCGATAATTAATTTGAAAACTATGTACCTACATCTGTTAACGGTCAATAGTTTTATGAAGTTGTGAAGAAATTTGGACAATAAACATAAGAAAAAGGCAGAAACCGGAGAAAAAAGCTGTAGACAACTAAGCGGAGCGAAGGTTACATGGCCGCAATCCAAAGCACATTTTCATATAAAGCCTTATGCTCTTAGTGCATTTAGTCTATAACTCCTTCGACCACTTTGCTTTTTTGCAATTCCATATATTTTGGTGTGTATGTCCTGTAGACACACAGAACATGTTGCAGTGTGTCATGACACATTGTGAAATCATCTGTGTGTTTGCCAAAATGAGATCTATTGGTTAGGTAATCTGCAATACAATGTAGTGTGTTATATATGTTCAGGTTCCTGGATTTCAAAATGGGGGGTAGATAATGGCCGGATAGACGGCTTATAACTGATCCAGTGGTTCTTGGTAGATGGTACGTCACATACCGTAAATGATCCAATAAATTCCCCCTATCTAAGTCCCCCCAAAAGCTTACATGTTTGAAATGAACGCCCCTTTTTAATAAATGCCCCTCTTTATTTAACGCCCCCGCCCCCCTACCCTCCTTCCCAGCTTAAAAACAAATGGCAATGTAGTTTGGCTTCTACTGGGTGAGACATGCTTAATGTCTAGAGAACTCCACTGCACTTGGGGGTTTTGTATAATTTCATAATTTTTTAAAGAGCGCCCCTTTCTTAAAAATGCCTCCTACGGTATCTATTGAAGGCCCCCACTCGGACTGTTGAAATTTAGATCGTTTACTGTAGATCTCAGATCTTTTACTTTAAAAGGGAGGTAGATATTCACCCAACCCACCCCCCTGTATCTGCCTCTGGTGTTCTGCATTGTAGAACCTTTAAGATTACTAACATTTGTTATTTGGTTTTCTAGGTTCACAAGAAATATTTACTTTGATGTCAGAAAACAATATTGATGTTGACCCAATCAGGTAAGTTCAAAACTCAGATGGGCCCAGGGAAACAGCACCTGTGTTACCATCAAACACTGTGTGCAAAGCCAGGTTTACTTTCTCTATAAAATTACCCTGTTGAATAGATTAGAATAGAAGACCATGAAAATTCCTGTTGGCATTTTACTGCTGACTTGCTTTACACCCTTGCTAGCACTTTTCCAGCCAACATTCTGTTATATTAATTTATAAAATATTCTCTGTTTCTTTATCTCTAGCCTGAGTTACTCTGTGCAAGCATTTGGCCAGCCCAAGGATGCTGATGTGAACACTTTCTTAGAAGCCTCTAAGGTCTGTCATACAAATGCCACAATGCCATGGTAACTGCCTGTGGTGTAAATATGTATTCTGTGTTGCAGGATGTTCCTCTGTCCCCTTACCTTCTTAAAATGATGGCCCAGCTTGTCATGGAGACTGGAGATATTGACAAGCTGAAATCAATCTGTGAGTAAATCTTTAAACTTTATAATAATCAACCATGATCGAAGTCTGATAACAATATTAAAAGGGGTGGTATAGGCTACAGAATATGTTTGTTTTAATGTTTTTCTAAAGCTTGTCTGTAGTCTTTTTAGTTATACCATTTTAGCAATAATTACCCATTTTTAGTTGATAACAAACAATTGGTCTTTTTCAGTTGATCGTGCTGAAGGGTTGGATATTCCAGACAGAATGTTTGAGAAAACATTTGTTGCAGCCATGAAAAAGTATGTTTATATTTATTTTGAAAATAATGTTTTTAATTTGATATTCACCACTTCTTTGAATTAGCTAATGGAAATGGATTCTAAGTGAGTCGGTACTGTACAGAAGCCTAAAATGGCAGAGTGATTGGCTTTCTGTAAATAAAACTGTATGTAATGAATGTACTGTATGTAATGAATTGCTACAGTACTATCTCTAAATGTTCTCAAAACATTTTTTTGCAGATCATTTGATGCTCATACATGTGTGCAGGTAAATTGCAGAAGAAATATGTTATTAATTATTTTGTATGTTTATCCTTTTTGAAAATTAATTGTTTCTGGTGCAGATTTTAAAAGAAATGAAATCAAGGGGCAAGACATCTCTTATTGGTAGGTAAATAACACATTAAAACTTTCTGTCAATTATAAATCACTTGTTAAACTTTTTGTGTTTCTGGTTAAGAACTTTTGGTTGTGCTTGCTTGTACTGAGAAAATTTGATAAAATAATTGAAATGTGTATTACAAAGAAACATGAAATATTCCTGTTTACTTCATCTAAGTGTAACCTAAATACGTAGGAAGGGACTAATTTTTCATCGAATGGGTTATATATGTAGAGGATCTACAAAATGTAGTTTCCACGTAAGTACAGTATCCCTTGCACATTGTCTGCCCCTATCTTTTGTTGCACTATATGTACTTTATCTGCTTATTATTTCTGATGTAGTATTTTTGATTAAAGTATAAAGCCATGCCAATCTCTGATATCGTAAGTCTTTTCCTTGATGTAGCTTTGACAATTTTACACAGCAATGTCAATCTCAGACGTCCTTGAGAGTTGTTGCCGGTCAAGGTCAGGGTGCAAACAAGGCGTCAAGTTTCTACAACTCGTACTCTCAGAGGTAGTTTATAAGTGTTAAAGCAACAATGGCGCCAGTTTACGGTAGATTACCTTACAGTCTCATTGAAGCCATGCTTTTAAAAGAAAATACTTCAAAATTGTTAAAGACTGATACCGGGTCAAGAGTGGATGGCCTGTTAAATAGCGCGGATTCTAATATACTCTTTTGTCGCCTCTTTACAATTGAGGCGGTTTGAGTTTCTGTCCGCAGGCCAGACTTTAACTTTACCTAATCAACTGAAGTACAGTAAACTAGTGCGATTGCCACTTTGATAGAGACGTTAAGATATGAAAATAGCTACGAGGACAGTGACATTAGAAAAAAATGAAAAAGCCGAAATTACAAAAAGTAAAGTACAAAAGCTGAATGTGAAAATGTGTTCTGTCTGACTTATTCCAATTATTCTTCATCAAACCAGGATGTAAAATTCAAAGTTTATGGTCTAGTAAGGACGTTCACCTTGTTGTTTTTTCAATTGAATACATTTTCGGGTAATTTTTATCTGTTTACGAGAATATGGTTTTGAGAGTGTTCACACTTTTGTATTGATATAGAATCTTCAAGATCTGCTGGATTCCCGTAGCTACACATCAGTCATGAAACATCTGAACCTGCATAACCTCAACGAAGAGTTCTTTGAGGTGAGATGCAATGTGGGAGCAGAAGTTCAAAATAGCATCCTTAGCCCCAGAATTAGGTCTCAAGATCCGTCTAGAATCTTTTCTTTCCAATAACAACCAAAACTTGGATCACCTTTTTAAACTTCCAAGAAGGTTATCAAAGTGTTTAATTGATTCAGCTGTTATCCATGTAATTCACATCTCAGGAGCTATACATACTATTGATGGAATAAACCAGTCACAATTTAGTATGCAGTAATATACCTGTAAAATCTCTAGACCACAACCGTAAAAATCTAGAGAATCTTAAAAAGTATAGGCTTCTTTTAGATAGGCACTTGGTTGGCCTTGCTTTTATTATATAAGCTTATTTTCCTAGTATCCTGGAGTATCCTAGGTTCCTTTGTAAGGTATTCCTGACTTGTTTTGTTTTCCAGTTGATCCGTGTGATGAAGCAGCATAGAGTGCCCCTGGATGAGCATCAGTACAGGCAGATGATCAGGGTTCGAATGTTTATTTTAATAAAACATAAGCAAATACATCTATGTCTTGAAAATGTGCAATTTTATCTTCACTAATACAGTAGTTGCAATAGGGAAACCAGACATACTGTTTGTACGTACACTTACAAGGTAAGATACTTACATTGTAAGTATCTTCTAAGGCCTGTAGTGGTAACCTGAAGACTTTTCCTATCTTCTTTATACATACATTGGAACTTTTCACTCTGAAATGGTTAAAAAGTCTGTATTTAGTAATGCCATTTTAGAGCAATGTGTGTTGTATCTGGTTTTGTTGACAGCTTTGTGACTACCATTATATGTGTAAAATGACTATACAGGTAGACAATCATAATACTGAAAAAATGTTTGCCCTATTTTCAGATATTCGCCTTCATTGGGGAATCAAGAGCTGCTCAGTTCTGTTTCGACAATTATAAGGTACTGTACATGAAAATATTTTTAGTATGTTATTGCATAAGCGTATCTTCATCGCATTTTGTTGTGTTTCAGAAACTTGTGGAGCCCAACGGTACAATCTTCTCGCTGTTAATCTCGGCCTATGGACACAGCAAAGATGGAGGCTTCTTTTCTGGACCCTTGAAATACAAGGTGCAATTTAATAAAAGGATTGGCCTCCAAGCTGATTGAGATATATGGGGAAAAGGCCCATAGCCAGGGTGGGGAGTTCGGAAAACCACCGCACTAAACTGGAAGGTCCACGCAAAAGAAATAATCTTGAAAAACACTGTGGACTACTGTAGGAGGGACAAGGGAATAGGCCGCTAAAGGCCAAAGAACACCTACTCAAACCCCTGGGTGAGGGGCATGTGTGTGATGAACAGTCAACTATGTTATAAATACTTACCTCATTTCCACAACAAGACATTTCAGCAACCCACTGTTTTTTTGCATTTTCAGAACCCAAGGAAAGTTGTTGACCTTTATGAGGAGATGACAAACCTTGATCTTACGTAAGTGCTGCTAGATGATAGCAAAAGTATGAATCAACCAAGAAAATGTATGTCTTGACAAACATTTGTCTTACGTAAGAATTGTAAGATGCCAGGAATTGTATGACAAAAAAAAAAAAGAAAACTCATGCCTTTATTGTTTCAGGCCTGACAATCGTTCCAAGTCTTACATCATCATGTCGTATCTGGCACTCGGGAAGATCACTGAGGCGGATGCTGCAAAGGAGTAAGTTCTTTAGGAGATCTATGAGAATGACATCGTTCAGCTTCACCTTACTCCTTCCTGATCGTAATAACTGCCGTGAATTGTTTGCTCTTGATCCGGGTAGGGAGATTCAAAATCTTTCAAGGGAAGCCTGGGGTGTCTGGTATGAAATAGTTGTTTCCTAAAACTTTTATTCTGACTGTTGTCTCATAAGCCGATCCCCCAATCCCTCCCCCCCCCCTAAAAAATCAGGTAACTTCGTACACGGTATACTACTAGTCTTGCCATCAAATATTTAAAAAAAGGCTTGTTTTACTGATGTATTTATTTTGTCTCAGGCGTTTTGGCGGTCTTGGAGCTCTTACGTACAGAGTACAGACCCAATACCTCATGTACTACGCAGAAAAAGGCGACGTGGAAAGTAAGTAGTTATCACATTGTTGATTTCTGATTAATACTTTAATTCCGGTTCATTCGAGTCCCCGAGCGTCTATTCACTTCCCCTCTGGTACATGTTTATGCTCATGATACATTCCTTCCAGATGTTGAGCGTGTGATGAGGGAACTCAAGTCGATGGAGAATGTTCATCTTTCAACGTACCCCTACACGCTTGCTATGGGAGTCTACAAGTATCACGGTATTATTCATGTACTTGTCTGAAATGATTTGTGAGCCAAAGTCAACACTAGGCGGAAGATCACATGACCTTCCATACTACAAAGGAGGTACACGTCATATACGAGAAAGTTTAAAGCTGCTACTGTTCAATGAAACAAAAAAACCTGAGCAAGATTCTTTGAATGATTTCTTTGGCTTTAGCTTTACCGTTGTGCATCTTGGATAAGTATTTAATAGGGTGACAACAGTTGTTCAATGTTTTGTTTGTTTTCTGAGCTCCGTTGTGTCATACAGGTGATGTTGAATCACAGCGGAAACTTCTTGACGAGATGAAAGCCGCTGATCTCCGTCCAAACGGCTTCACATACGGTGAAATGATGCGAACCCACCTCTTCAGGTAAGATGTGGTCATCCTGCAGATGCACAACTTCTCTTAGCTGTACACATCCCTCTAGAAGGTGACGGAATATTAGACCCCATTTATTCTGGATATGTACCATTCATATTGTTTATATGGCATCACGGAACGGAAAATATAAAAATTCAAGTAAGTCGACATACTTAAACGTTATACTGAATATTAATCTCCCAAAACTTGTATTCGACTCTGCAGTGATTGAAGAAGTCTTAAAATAGACGAGAATTTGGCGTAGTCGAATACCAGTTTTGAGTAAATCATTTTCAGTATTATTGTTCAAGATCTCTACAAATTTGTTGTTCTGGTTATTGCTCGTATGGTATCAATACGCAGTATCGTTTTTTTTTTCTTTCAGGGAGGACACTGATGGAGCGCTTCAAATTCTTGAGGAGGCCAAATCGAATAATGCCTACCCTTCTCTGGGGTCTTGCATCTATCTGCTCAATGCATGTGCCAAAACCCTGTCCCCAGAACGACTAGAAAAAGGTATGTAAGAACAGGTATATATCCCACTAGAATTTCACATCACTTCATTAGTTTTCATGATCGTTCCTTGAGAGAACTTAGGGTACTATTCTTTGGCTGACTTACCTGGTATTTTCGAGCGTGGTCTCTTTTACTTTACGTTTGCTCCTCAACACTGTTTAACGTACACCCATGAATGTGTTTGTTAGACATGCTAACCCTTTACTCTCCACTCTGTATTTCAGTTGTTATGGACATGCACACAGACATAACGCAGGGACAGTTCAAAGGCTCGCCGTCGGTGTTTGCACATGCCCTCATCTATACTTGTGTCTCAGTGGACAGGAACGATTTGGCTGCCAGGATCATGAAGGTAATATCTTACTTCCTTGAGCTGGCTTTTCACCAGCGAAGTAGGCGGAGATGGGAAAGGAAGCGTTTGCGTAAGAGCTTACGCGCTTGTGAAAATTGGCGCGAAGGAGCCCGAGCAGAGAAAATAACAAAAGGAACCATGCTATTACTTCCTTCTTACCTTCCTCCGCTTGCGTCTACTTCGCACCGATTTTCACACGCGTGGTAAGCTTCTAACCTCTCCGCGTCTTTCTCCGTCTCCGCTTTTACTTCGCTAGTAAAAATAGGTTTTCAAACTTGGTTGTCACTGGAACGCATACGCAGACGTAAGCACAAATCCAGCAAATTGAAGCACAAATTAGTCAAACACAAAATGCAATGTTGCAATAAAGCAACAAAAGTTTATTGCGCTTGCGTTCCAGTACGAATCAATAATTGTTTTGCGCTCAACGCCAAGGAAGAGCCACCTTTCGAATTACAAGACTAACTTGACTTGGGAACCTTAACTTGAATCTCTGGTTTGCTTAAAACAAAAAGACAGCAATGTACTTAACCAAACATTTACCCTTATTGACTTCCATCGAGGCAAGACTACAAACCTTATTTCTCAGTCCTGTTTGATCGACGCCGTCTTTTTAAGCCTGAGCGTACATCTTGGTGCTCTTTTAACCTAGGATTGCATACTGTACGAAACCAAATGCATCACAGTAATTCGCTCCAATAAAAGACCGTTTTTCGTATCACTGTTATTAAAATAAGCTTACGTTTGCAGGCCCGTACCCAGGATTTTTCTTGAGGGGGGGGGGGGGGGGGGAGGTAGGGAGTGCGAAATCCGAAAAAGTGGACCTAATTTTTCCGGAGGGGGGAGGGGGAGGGGGGAGGGAGTTTTCTGATAAAAATCTAACCACCTCCGCAAGAACAAAAAGGGACTTTTTTATGCCTATGCAGTATCTCCACGGGACGTTTATAGTCGGATTTGGCTACATACCAGGGTGATCTAGCTTATGATTTTTAATTTTGTCTAAAACTAGCACGTCTATTTAGAACCAAAAGTGGACTGTCGGCCGTTATGGGGGGTGTGGGGGGCTGCACCCCCCTGGCTACGGGCCTGATTTGGCTACACAGAGTGGCGGTCGTTTGTAGACACAAACACCCCGCACATGTTAACATAAACATTCTAATGACATAATTATTGCCACAGGAGACGTCTAACCACAACCCTCAACAGTACACGGTGAACGCGACGAGCGCAGCTCGGCGGGGAGAGGTAAGTTTTCCCCCTTCATCGGCCCAGAGTAATCGTCTGCCTTAGTGCTGTATTACCGTTTTAATTTCGATTATCGTGTTGCCATATACCCGACCACCCTAGATGAATTCTCGACCCTCAGACTACGTTTCCTTTAATCTAATGTGTTGACTCGCAGCCAACTTAATTAACTTGACAAACGGAATGTGATTAGTTGAGCGCCCAAGGTTTCTCTCATTGTTCTTCTCTATATGTCTAAGACTTTCAAAAAACTATTCTCCATTTTCTCGTCTTTCTCGGGGTGGCCGCGTAGAAATGAATTTGGTGGTACTTGTCTTGCAGTCCGAGTCTATAATGAAATGCATCCGCTTCCTGAATGAGAATGGCATGGACTCCACTAGTCTGCTCATCCCGCTGATGCGCTCTTACGGTGAGTCTGTCTGATAAAGAAACCCTGAGGTTGCTGTATTGAGGGTTATATTTTAGAGATAAAAACTGAAATCTACGCAAAGAGCCAGCCTCTGCTCACTTAGCTCCCGCGTTAGCTTCACCACAGGAAATCAAAATTTTATAAAATGATAAACACGATTGAGCCGAAAACCTTCCAAGAAGCCACCTAAAATGAAGACCACGTTCGTATGGCAGACAATGTTATAGACTTGGTCAGCCTACAGCCTTTTCTTTTAGGCGTGAACCATTGGACGCACGCTACCGTGGTCACTTTTGACAGATCATGAAGTAAGCCCATACAGATGCGAAAAATGTGCTAACCAAGCAGCTAGTTAATCTGTGATTTTGGCATCTTGATTGACTACAAAATACAGAAGCAAACAGTTTATTCCAAACATAAAACAGCGTGTGCTCAAAATATGTGTTAGACACACGGACTATTCTTCCGTTTCCGGGGGCTCTGCAGGCCACTAGGGACTTTGCTGACAGTGGCATTTGAAAGCCAGCGGCTTTCCTTCTTTATCTAAGCCCATCAGCAAGCCTAATAAGGGGTCGTCCACACTAACACGGATTCAAAAGTATCCGGATTAGTTTCGCCGTAAACGCGTCCACACTATCGTTTTCGCAACGTGTTCGCCTGGATCCAACCGTCCACGCTAACACGGATTCAAACGTTTGAAAACGCTGAAAGGTACGGGGTGACGTCATTTTTATGGTGTGCGCATGCTCAAAGCAGCGCGCGCCTGCGATATGACGCCGTCGTTTTCATTTTGATACAGATTCGACCGTCCACACTACGGACCAAAGTATACGGTTTCATTTTGATTCACTTTCGACAGCGTTTTCAAAAGTATCCGGATTCGCTGGATCCAGCGCGCGTGTTAGTGTGGACGGAAGGCCTAAACGTATCAAAAAGTATACGGATTCAAACGAATCCGTGTTAGTGTGGACGGCGCCTAATGCCTAGTGCACACTAGCGACATATCGACATAGCGACATGGGCGCGCGCACTCTTATCTTTGACATAACGACATGGACATAACGACATAAGAGAATTTTTTTTTCCTATTATGTCATTATGTCCATGTCGTTATGTCGGGCTAAACATAGTGCGCGCGCCCATGTCGTTAAGTTGTTATGTTGCTACTGTGCACTAGGCATAAGAGATTTTAAAATGGTGTTTTTAGAGACGACAGGGGATGCAAAGTCCGCGCTGGCAGCCTACGAGGCGTTCGTGGCGAATGGCGGAGAGCCATGGATTGATTTGCAGCGCGTACTTGCTCATGTGCTGCGTAAAAACGGCGAACCAGTGCCCTTCCAGCTCCCCGAGAGGTCCAGGAGATCGCAAAGGGTGGGTAGTAGGTTCACCAATAAAACCACTCTACTTACAATATGTAATCTTTTAATAACATTTTAAAATAACATTTTTAAATAATCACAGGGTAACAACAACGAGGATATGAATGCCGAGGTGAGCGTGAACCAGGGTGTTTTTCTTTATCTTTTATGATTCAAGCTGTCTTGATTTATGTGTCAACCTTTTATTTTAACTCATTCCTTATGTTACAGGAACCCGAAGACAACACATATGACGTAGAAACAGTAAGTATTGAGCGTGGGGTCAGGCACTTTCCAGCTAGTCTACTGTTTACCAATGGGCAGCCTACAGGATGGATGTTTCGCAGGTCGAAGATTCAACCAACGCTTTAATTTAGTCGGTGGGCAGCTTGATTTACCTTGCGAAATAAAAATTCACCGTACATCGATAGCAATGTACGTGATATGGCCTCCTGTGACAGAAGAGGGCCTCAGGCCCAGGAGTGCCACCGCGAAAACAGGTGGAGTTTATGATCTACAGCAACTTAACATTTGTTACATACGATTTTTAAGTTATTTAACATTTGTAGATGTAGATGTAGAAGAGACGATTTATTTTACTCCGTAACCGGACCTATACCTTAGTATTATTTTTCTTGTGACAGAATCAAGAGACATTGTAAAAGAAGAAATGAGAGTGCGACCCTCTGCAAATGATCGGCTTACAATGGCCTCACCTCAACGGAGAGGGTCTATAGGCGGTGGCGCCTCCAGATATTCAACGCCCCGACCGTAAAAGTGAAAATCCTAAATTAATTGGTTCCTGTGCTTGGTGACAGGAGATTTTTTAGAAGATAAACTTTATTATAAAATTTGGGTTTGAAAAACGTTTCACCATTTATGTGAGTTATTATTAGACCTACTTTATACCTCTGACGAGTATTCATAGAGGCTTTTAAGCTTCTTCCAAGAACCGCAGCATCATGGATGCTTTTATTGACAATCTTTACAGTATGTAGGATACATATAAAGACGTTTGGATACTCTATTCAAAATAAGCTAATATCATTGTCAACAAGTCTGATCCAGATCCTTTTTACACTTAAATGAATTAACAGTGTAATAGAGTTGTTTTCAAAAACCCGTTCTTTTTTTGTTTTTGCTATTACACATTAAAAATTACAAATTGTTGCACGGGATTTTGAAAACCACTTTATGGTGGAAGTTAAGAAGTTCTATTGAAGCAATTAAAGGAATGGCTTTCTGCAGGTTTCTTTCTCAAGAAGTTATTTTTCGTTTGGACCTAACTTGCATCGCTTTCAAAAGGAAGTCTTTGTTTGAAATAAATAAAGGTGTAACTTCTTCCTATTTAAAAAATCAATCTAATAATATAAACTGTTACATTAATAATAAAACTCGTTTAATAATTTGGCATCAAATAATTCAAATATACCACTCCACTACTACCCTTGACTCTATTTTGAATAAAAGCGTTACAATACACCAAAAACTGGAAATCGACTCTGCGAGAGTGGCAGAGAGAATGGCAGAGTCGATTTCCAGTTTTTGGTGTATTGTATTCACTGTTCTAGTACGAGATCGCGACAGTTTGGGCTTTTTGATTCTATCTGAATAAAAGCGTAATATCATTTATCATATAAACAGTCGTTAACAAAAATGTTGTCTTATCCGAGAAATACATAATTATGTATATCTATGTATATATATCTTGGTTTGTTGGAAAAAAACACGCGAACTACCGTTTCATCTCTACAAGCCTGTTTCGTGGTTGCCCACTCATCAGGAGATTTATTAAGAATATATTACTACCATCACTTATATACTATCTATGTATAAAATTATCATAAAAATAGTGCGCGAAATTTGAATGGCTGCTATGATGAAATTGAATAGTTCAGCTGTTGCATAACAAGGCTTTGTTCCTGTGGCGGCACGAAGACACTAGCTCGTTACGCTTGTTTAAAGTTGATAGCTTGGGTTGGCGAATAATGATAAGTTTTTCTTTGAGGCAGAGATTACATCTTTTGCTAGAGCTGTTGTAGGTGGAGTGAGATGACAGGATTTTCCATGAAATAAAGTGTTCTATGTCGTTGTCTTTAAGCCTTCGTATGTACTTGCTTAGTTTGGTCGAGTTTCTGTGTTTAGCGTGTCGGAATGAGGAGGTGTGGTTTCTATATCTTGTCTTGAATTCGTTCTCGGTTAGTCCTACGTAGGTTTCACACACACACACACACATATCGGTCCCCTTAAACACCGTTCCGTGCACGCAGACGCACGCTACACACAGACACAAACAATCCTGAATCATTATTTTAGCGAGCTCTACATTCTCATTTCTCCTTGATTAACGCTTGTAACCTTATTCGGCTCTTTTCTCTGTGCCACCTCCGCAATCATGCTGCCTCTTTTGACTTCCCCGTCCTATGTTGTGGGATAAATACAGAATATGAATCATTAAAGTGCCGATAAATACAGAACAAAAACTTACAGAATAGTTTTTACTAAATCCTCTTACATGATTTGATTTATTCCCCTTGTATTTCTACCGTATAACAATCATTAATGCAAGAAAAAAACCTTTCCCCGAAAAATCCATATTATAATATTAGCCAAAAATAAAACAATTTTATCTTTCAAAAGGCTCCTTCATTCCAATTTCCCGAGTTTCTGTTTAAGATTCTGTTCGCTTAAATAAATGTTAGATACATCGCTTATTTCACTAGCTTACCAATACCGTTTTAAAGCGGTTTCATCATTCGAATTTCCCGCGTTATGTCGGCCTTGTCCAGACTTCTTTTGTTCTTTTCATCGCTCTTTGTAAAACGGCTTCCGTTTAACGGTTAAAGTTTTATACCCTCAATTACTAATTATCGCATTTAGGCGAGTACTTCATCATAACTTATCACTTTTAAGCGAAGGAAAAAGTTATTCGTGAATTTGGAAGTTCAACTGACAAGTCGAGAAAAAGTAAGTTTTTTTTTTTAAATAAATCTATTTTATATTTAATTAGTTACCAAACCTGTTTACCTTACTATTTTTAATCCCCCAAAAAATGCGCATTATAACACCCTTCTAGGTTTGGTATGTTTTGTGTGCCCACACTTTTTATTTTGGCGTATTTACAGTATTGAATAATTTTTATATTTGGGCTGAATAAACAGGGGATGTGCCCATAGCCATTTAATGCCAAACATGTGTGATTATTGCCCAGTAAACAGAACTAAGGTCATGCAGTACCCAGTGATTATATTTAACTTGTGAGAGAAATACATAAATCAATTTTATATTTAATTGGTTACCAAACCTGTTTACCTTGCTATTTTTAATCCCCCCTTTCGAATACTCCAAGAAGATTAGTAGTAGGGTTTTGGCGCAGCTGGCGCAACTTTTTGATCTCCCCAAATTTCATTCCAAAAGTGGCGCAAAAGTCTCCGCACACCTCCGCCAAGCCTCGCGACCTGCGCATGCGCGAGTTTGCCAGAGATCTCTCGCACGACCAAGCCCACCTGTCAATCATTTTGTCACGTGATAGCCAAGCCCACCTGTCAATCACTTTGTCACGTGATAGCCAAGCCCACCTGTCAATCACTTTGTAAAAAACCTGTCAATCACTTTGTCACGTGACGGCCAAGCCCACCTGTCAATCACTTTGTCAAAAACCTGTCAATCACTTTGTCATGTGATAGCCACGCCCACCTGTCAATCACTTTGTAAAAAACCTGTCAATCATTTTGTCAAGAACCTGTCAATCATTTTGTCAAGAACCTGTCAATCATTTTGCTACGTGATAGCCAAGCCCACCTGTCAATCACTTTGTCACGTGTCGCACCTAGGGGGAGCTCGGGAGGCTAGCCTCTCGGCTTCACATCTAAAAAAGCTTTTGAAAAGTGGTTTAAAGACATGACTGGTTTGATAGAAATGGAGAACCTGAAGGTGAAAGATCTGAAAGCCCTCGCCAAGGAGCGGGGTATCCCAAGATATTACTGGATGCGGAGAGCCGAACTCGTCGGGGCGCTAACCAGCACGTCACCACCACCACCACCCCGACGGGTTCCTTTACCCAAACTTGTCAAAGGGCTACCACGGCCACCCCGCATTACCCCGTCCAACACGTCGGAGAGTATTCTCGACGGCCCGATACCTGAGATTAATGTCCCTATTCTAAAACCCTCCCAACCCCCACGGAGTTCCCGCGTCCAATCACTCAAGCATTTTGCAAACAGGGCGGCCAACTTGATCAAGAGCGAGCTAGACAAGTTTGCGGATTGGATACTATCTTATGTCCCTGAGCCCATCAAAAAGACCGTCAAAGAGGCTGCAGATAAACGGGTCGAACGTCTGAAGGAGAGGATTAAGCGTCTACACGAGGAGGTGGAAGATCGCTTCACACCCAAGGAACAACAGACGGCGTTGAAGGGGTATCTTAAAACCCACGGAATAGCCGGGCAGAGAGGTTACGACCCCAAGACATTCATCGCCAGAATCAAACCGAAAGTCTTAGAGCTCATCAGTCAACAAAAAAAGCCTATCAAAGTGAAGTTTATCTTTACTTGCGGGTTTATAAAAGAGGATCCGGCTACAGCTCAGATCGAAGAAGAACTGGGATATTTTCATACAGAAAAGCCCGAGATTGTGACAGAGTCGACTGATCTCTCTGATTTGTTCGATACGATGACAAATTATTTACTCGGATTAGTTGAGCTGTTCCAGAAGCAAGGCTCCGGATGGCAGTTTGACCAAGTGGAATACTTTGACATCAACATAGATCCCTTTGAACCGCTTTCTGGGTCTTCCTATATTCCGCTGCCGCCGAAACTAGCGTCTAAGAAGGCGATCATCAATGTTAAGAACGAGAATGATCACGAATGTTTCAAGTGGGCAGTAACCTCTGCTGTGTATCCTAGGGAGAAAGATCCTCAAAGGTTCAGTAAACAAATGATAGAGAACTCTGAGAAATTCGACTGGTCAGGGATAGAGTTCCCCGTCTCACTAAAACAGATTGACAAGTTCGAGAAACAGAACCAGTATACGGTTAATGTGTTTGGATACGAAACCAAAGTATATCCATTGAGAATCAGTGAGAAGGATCCAGATAATGCAATCAACTTACTTCTCATCTCGGATGATGAGACGAATCATTACTGCTGGATAAAGAATATGATGAGATTAGTATCTACTCAAATTGATGAGTTTCATCATACTCGTTTTTTATGCTGTAGATGTCTGAACTCGTTTCGATGCAAACAATCATTAGAAAAACATTCTGAATGCTGCGGCAATCATGAAGCGGTTGGAATAGAGATGCCTAAGATAGATAAGGATGGAAATCTACCCCACATTAAATTCAAAAACTACAACAGAAAAATGCGTGTCCCCTTTGTTGTCTATGCCGACTTTGAGAGCTTCACAGAGAATATAGACACATGCTCCCCAGATGGGAGTAAAAGCTTCACTAAGCAATACCAGAAACACAAACCGTCTGGTTTCTGCTATCTCATCAAGTGTTTCGACGGAGATATATCCCCACCCGAGCTTGTACGGTACACAGCTGAATCTCCAGACGAAGATATCCCACAGCTTTTCGTAGAGTCTTTGGAGTCAGACATTAAGAAAATTTACGATAAGTTCAGGTTCCCTAAGAAGGTGAAAATGACTCTGAAGGACAAAATCGCCTATAACGACGCCACTCACTGCCACATCTGTGAGGGTGGATTAGGGGAAGACAAGGTTTTGGACCATTGCCACCTTACAGGGAAGTACAGAGGTGCTGCTCACAACGCATGCAACTTAGATCACAAAATTCCAAAGTTCTTTCCTGTTATCTTTCACAATCTGTCTGGGTACGACAGCCATCTATTTATCAAGAACCTTGGTACATCGGAAGGTAAAATAAACTGTATACCTAATAACGAGGAAAAGTATATTTCTTTCACAAAACAGATTGTAGTCGACAGTTTCACGAACAAGGAGGGCAACAAGATTGATGTTAAACGTGATATCAGATTTATCGACAGTTTCAGGTTTATGTCGGCCAGTCTCGACAGTCTAGTGGGTAATATGTCAAGGGAGTGCTTCAAAAACCTGGCGGAGTACTATGAGGGGGAGGAGCTCCAGCTGTTGTTGAGGAAGGGTGTTTTCCCTTACGACTGGTTCGACGGCTTTAGCAAGCTCGACGCAACACAGCTCCCACAGAGAGAGGCATTCCACTCCAAACTCAACGACACCGACATATCGGAGGAGGATCACCTGCACGCGCGGAGAGTGTGGGAGGTCTTTGGGATGGGGACCATGAGGGATTACCACAATCTGTACCTAGAGTCGGATGTGTTGCTTTTAGCTGACGTTTTCGAGAACTTTAGGGACGTTTGTCTCAAGAATTACGGTCTGGACCCCGCTTGGTACTACACAGCGCCAGGGTTGGCTTGGGATGCAGCGTTGAAGACCACCAAGGTGAGGCTAGAGCTTCTGACGGACTACGACATGTTGCTCATGATTGAGAAGGGCATCCGTGGGGGTGTCTCCATGATAAGCAACAGACATGGGGAGGCAAATAACCCTTACATGAAGGAGTATGACCCTGACCTACCCACAAAATATATCACCTACCTTGATGCTAACAATTTGTATGGCTGGGCGATGAGCAACCCTTTACCGACTCACGGTTTCAGGTGGATGGGTGACCAAGAGCTGTCAGGTTGGAGAGACCGCCCATGCATTCTGGAGGTTGACTTGGAGTACCCTCACCACCTACATGACTTACACAACGATTACCCACTAGCCCCGGAATCTATCGGGCTAGGTAATGTGGACAAGTTGGTCCCCAACCTTAACGACAAGACAAAGTACGTTATCCACCATGAGACTCTGAGACTTTATGTGAGTTTTGGGCTAAAAGTCACTAAGATTCACAGGGGTGTCACTTTTGAGGAGTCTGCTTGGCTGGGGCCCTACATTGACTTGAACACCGATCTGAGAGCCAAGGCGACAAACGATTTTGAGAAAGATTTTTTCAAGTTAATGAACAACTCCGTCTTTGGTAAGACTATGGAGAACATTAGGAACAGGGTGGACATTCGGTTGGTGACGGACGAGAAGCAGGCCAAGAAGCTCATATCAAAGCCGAACTATCAACATCGCACCATCTTTTGCGAGAATCTAGCCGCCATCCACATGAAGAAGACAAAGCTGATCTTCAACAAGCCTGTCTACTTGGGTATGTCCATTCTGGACCTGAGTAAGACGCTCATGTACGATTTCCACTACAACTTCGTCAAGCCTAAGTACGGTGAGGATGCAAAGCTCTTATTCACTGATACTGACAGCCTGATGTATGAGATCGAGACGAAAGACTTTTACGAGGACATCAGCGGGGATGTGAGGTCCATGTTCGACACCAGCAACTTTCCGAAGGGTCACCCATCTGGTATTGAGGTGGGTGTGAACAAGAAAGTCATCGGAATGTTTAAAGATGAGGCTGGGGGCCAGCAAATCACAGAATTTGTAGGACTGAGGGCCAAACTTTACTCGTACAAGATGGATGAAGGTAAAGAAGAAAAGAAATGCAAGGGCGTCAAGAGAGCAGTCGTCAAGAAGAGCATCGGTTTCGATGACTACAAGGATTGCTTATTTGGTAAGAAACCTCAGATGAGACTTATGAATGTCATCAGAAGTCATAAGCATGATGTTTACACTGAAACGGTGAACAAGGTCGCTCTATCTCATGAGGATGATAAACGGGTCATCTGTGATGATGGTATTCACACCTTCGCTCACGGTCATTTCAGAACGCTATTAGGTGGTGGCTCAGTATCTTCAGGGACGACTTGAAGTTCTTCCCTAACGAACGACCTCCTTGGAGCGCCTTCGGAGAGGTAGTACAACACAGACTGCCCAACCGAAACAACACTGCGTGATAGATCAAACACTTTCAAACTCCAAATGGGGTCTGTGGCTCGTCTGCGTTCACCTCCTTCCTCTTCTCCAGGAGCTAATAGATATCTAACTCTAACCCCTGGTGGTAGTCTAACTTCGTCAAGTCCAACAGGCCGCTTATACGTTGGAGGGTCAATATCAACCTCTTTCAAACCAATAGATTTTACAGGCTCTTTGCCAGTAATTCTTATGGGTTGACTATTCAGAGTCTTCAAAACATCTGGCAATCGTTTCACCCAAACTCTGGACCGATCATCGCTAATCATTTCTTGAGCATACTGATGAGAAAACAACCTCTCCGCCAGTGTTCTATTGGCGCGTTCGACAAAAGCCTGTGCGCGATGGTTCCCAGCTTCGCTTCGCTGGATGGTAACCCCCTTCTTTTTCATAATCTTCGTTACCTCTCCCCTAAATTCTGTCCCCGGATCGACAATCACCGTATGAGGCCATTTAAGTTTTCTGGAGTATATCTTTTCAAACCCTCTAGCAATTCCACTCGAATCCTTGGTAGTCAGTGCTTCTGCATCTTTATATCTCGAGGCAATATCAATCACGACCAACGCGTAACGGTAGGTTTTTCTGCCTACGTTATCGTGGGGCATAAACAACAGATCGGCTTGGTGAATCTGATTAGGTTTATTCACAGTCCAATGCGGTCTGGGGACATACTTTGGGGCTGGGAGGTAGATCTGCCACAACGCCTGTTTTTCAAGCCACCTCTTAGCCTCGGCTTCACTGACTTTAGCGACACTAGCTAACTTAGAAATAGCTGAATACCCTTTCCAGTATCCATCGGTGGAATAGTATATTTTTGATAACCTGCTTTCGTTACTCATTTAAAGATTATCTCTCTTTTCTTAAAATAAAAGATGGCACAAGCGATATCAGAAAAAATTAACCCAAACAGGATCCCACGGGAACCCTTCGGCCTGAAAGCGGAATCGTCGCTGAATCGGATTACATTCAATCCCTCATCGGCAAGTCCTGGAGAAACCCTCTATATAAATATTCCAAAACTTGCTGAAAATGTAGTGATTGTTCCAGGTAGTGTATCCTTACTATTTGACTTAAACGTCACAGGACACGCGAATAATACTCTCGTCAACAACGTTGGCCGGAACCTAGTGTCAAGGCTCAAGATTCTTTTCGGTGGAGAAACACTACAGGATACTCAAAGATACGATCTCTTCCAAACCTATCACGACTTATACTTACAAGCTGAAGATCGTGAGGATAGAATAAAACAAGGTATCTCCTCTGAAAACATGAGGAAGCTCAGGACAAATGCAGGTGACAAAGCGACATCAGATGCTAAGGAAGTAGCTCTTGCAGCAGTTCACAACACCAAGTACTGCATTCCACTCGACCATCCTATTCTCGGCGAGCATGGGGTCTTTTATCCAAAGGCGTTACCTCATCCGCTAATCTTTGAAATTACTCTAGCCCCAGTTTCCGACGTCGTTGTTTATGCTGACACGGTCAAGACTCCAACGTACACAATCACAAACCTCGAGTTGGAATATGCTTGCATCTCAAGTGAATACTTAGCTCGTGAGGCGTTGTCGGCTTATCAGGTTGGTAGAGGATTCTTTTACGAGAACGTCATTCTCCACAAAACGTTCACCATCTCCAAACCTAATGATGGTGTCATAAACGAGCACATTAATCTGCCGAGGAGGTCAATGACAGGGATATTGTGCCTGTTCACAGAGAGCTACACCGGAGGAGCAAGGGATTCCGAAAAGTTTGTCAATCCAAGCATCACATCGATCAACATTAATGTGGATGGCATGCCAAACCGTCTCTACTCCAAGGGGATGACACCGCCGGACCTCTGGGAGTCGGTAAAGAAACGTTTCGGTAGAGAGGGTGTCAAGCAAAAGGATTTTTACGCTAATAACAAGTTTGCTCTGTGGGTCGACTTGAGGGCACACCCAGATAACAGCATTCACGGAGGAGGTCTGGTCTTGAACAACACGCGAGACGGAGTAAAACTCGAGATGAAACGAAAAGTTGGAGGAACGGGAAACATCACCTGCTACATGTTTGTAGTAGCCGACGCGTTGATGGAGGTTATGAACTCGAATTTGAGAGCAATCATGTATTAAAAAGGACTTGTGTGATAATACAAAAAGAATGGAAGAATTACGGGAAAAAGTTCCTTTTCATTGTATTATCACAGGACCTACTAATTGTGGGAAGACAAAGTACCTCACGGAACAGCTCCGAGGGCCGTTCCGGCATGTGTTTGAATACATTGTGTTGATTTGTCCGACTTATGCGAAAAACAAGTCCTATCGTAGATTTGCTCACGGAGATAAACGTTTCTTGGTATTATCGCCGGATGCTAGTAACACCGATGAGATTAACGAGTTACTAACAGATTGTGCGGTGCTATTTTCTGGTACAAATACGTTACTCGTTTTGGATGACTGTGCTGTATCGAAAGATCTAAAGCAACGCTCGAACAAGTTTATCGATCTAGCGTTCTCAGGGAGACACGATGGGTTATCAGTGTGGGTATTGACGCAACAATTAACATCCATAGCAAAGCCCTTCCGTGATAACGTCGCCTGTGTGGTCACATTCCATAATCCATCTCAAATCGGTACCAAAACACTGTTTGAAGATTATGGGGGTGACTTAGACGCCGAGACTCGTAAAAAGTTCGTAGAACTGCTGAAAACTGAAAAGTATTCCAGACTCTGTTTCTGCCTACGACATCCATTCCAACGTTATTTGGAGATTCCTGCCACGCGGTGAGCTCGAGGGGCTGACCCCTCGAAGTGGTTTAAAAACATCTTGGTCTACTTACAAAATAAGATGGCAAGCATTGAGGATTATATGGAAGAGGAACCTGAGTCTAAGGGGAGTTCGAGGGGTGCGCCTCCCGAAGATGATGTTGAAGTCAAACGAGAATCGCTGGCTATTCTCACATCTCTTGGGACTACGAAGGAATTTCTTGGTGTGGACATGAGTTTAGGGGATATCAAGAAGCTCTCGGCGAAAGACGTCGAAAAGTACTTTGTTCGCTACCAGACTGTCTTAGGCAAACAAGTTACTGATGGATTAGTAGAATCAGCACTTCAAGTGGTGTCTCAAGTCATTTCCTACGTGGTTCCTGTAGATGACACCGAAGCGCTTAGCAAAGACTTACAGAACGACGAGTTGGTTAAACGCGAATTGTCAAACTTTGCAGGTCTCTTGGTATTGAAGGGAGGAAGGATGGTAGCACTTGCTAGTGCCCTCTTTCGGGTCGCTAAGCATGTTAAACTAACACCTTCACAGGAGACTTCCAACAAACTTCAAGAAGTTTCAAGCACAACTGAGCAAACTCTTGACCACACCTGAGCACACCTAAGCAAGCTCTTGAGCACACCTGAGCACGTCTAAGCAAGCTCTTGAGCACAACTGGGCAAGCTCTTGAGCACACCTGAGCAACCTCTTAAGCATGATGTGATTTAAAGATTCTTTATCCAGAGTAAAGAATCATGTCTGACGAAAATCAAGAGGTTGAGCAAATCACAAAGGACCCTCCCCCCAGGAAGAAGAGTGCCGCTAAGGAGAAAGATCCTATAAAAGTCGCTTCTGGTAAGAGAGTTGCCGAATATAATAGGAGGTGTAGAGAAGCACTTGCTAGGGAGATGAAACGCGAGGCGGAGGCGAGTTCAGAAGACGCTGCACGAGCAGAGACACCCCACCAAGAGGGAGCTCGAGGGGATAGCCTCTCGGACGCTTGGATTCCAGAGCTATCGTTTACAACTGTACTGGCTCTAGTCGGAATAGGGCTCACCGCATTGGATATGTATATGCGTTTTTACAAAAAGACGCCTAAGATCAACGCCAACGAGACTGAAACTTTCGAGAGGCCTGCCGCCCGAGGGGCTAGCCTCCCGAACGCGACGCCAAAAATAGGAATGTTGTGATTTAAAGATTATCTGAATCTGTAATAAATAAAATCATGTCAACTGAAAACAAACTTGTGAAAACGATCACCGACTCAGCAGTCATCATCGGATTAGCCGCCGGTATGGGTTATGTTGCTAAAAAGGCTATGAAAGAGTCATTCATCAGCGACCCTTCGTCAAGTGTTACAAACTACGCTAAATGGGTTGCTGTCCTGTCCGGTAGTATGTATCTGAAAGATTATCTGGAAACACAAAAGATTTTGCCAAAACCGCTGTAGGTGACTTAAAGATCTTATAGATTGATTAATAAATGGCGAGTATAGCATTTATGATTGGTGGAGCTATTCTTAATGCGACGGCATTCGTTGGAGGGAGTTACCTAGCGAGATACTTATCTTCTGACGCTACTCATGTTGATAAAGAAAAAATAAGACACGATAAAGCGCTTGAAAAGTATCAACAAGCAATGGGTGATTGGCAGAAAAAACGACAGGAATATCAGGATTGGTTGGGGGAAGAATATAATAATAAACTTCGTGCAGACCAGAATGATAAGGAGACCGATCAGGCTTTCAAACTATACGCTCAAACACATCCAGATTTTGATTTGAAAGAGCCTGAGCTCTCAGATTACTACAGACCAAGTAGCAACCAAAAGATGGGAGAGATGGCATATGTTGGAGGTGGAATGTTAGCTCTTGGCTATGTAGCGAGTAGGTGGATATGAGCCGGCACGACTTAAAGATTTCTTATTTTCAAACAAAATAAGAAATGGATATAGATTTTGATCCCACAACAGAAGAAGGTAGAGAAGATTTGAATACTACCGTGGACGAAGAATATGATTCTCTTCTTCCAAACGATGATGAGGGAGTAGAACCATGGATTAAAAGGATCTCAACTAGATTCGGTAGAGCTACAAGCCACGTGATAGGGAGGTTGCGTGATTTATGGAAAACACGAAACCCTGGGAAGGCTGTCCCCGAGTACATGGAGTTACAGAATATGGGGGGTTCTTCTTCAACGGACGCACTTAGGGTAGACCTTTTGTTATCGAAATATCCAGATCTTGATGAAAATTTAGTTCAGATTTCAACGGATGAAAGAGGGAAACAATTCATTTCCTTCTATTCTGCGAGAAAAGGTGGTTGGACTAGACCGGAAAGGTTGTATAATGAGGATAGAACGGTGCGGAAGAGTGTTGACGACAAAATCAGATCCGGAAAGTACAAGCAAATTCAGATTCAACTCGATGAACTAGACGCTACAGGTAATACACTCAGAGAAGAAGAAGAGAGAAACACCGAGCAAATGAGAAAAAATAATGAGGAACGAAGTGAAACAACTAACCAAGAAAGACTAAGAGCTATAGATCGTAAAAATGAAGAGCTCAGCGAAAGAAATTCTGTCATAGATGAGACTTTGGAAGAGAATCAATTGGAGAGAGAAAATCTTGAAGAGAGAATGCCGTTGAAAGATCGTGTCAAAGCGATTTTTAAGAAATACGGATTTACAGTCGCTGCTGTCGTTACCGCTGTGGGTGTTGTTATCGGTGTTATCGTCTCTAACCTGAAGACGGGTTTGACAAGTGTTGTAAAAGGCGTTGGAGACGGTCTTAAAACAATAGGCAAGAAATTAGGAGAAATACTCCCAGGAATGGTTGGTGCGATAGCTAGTTTCATCTTTAGAACGGCAGGTGAAGTTGTTGGCTTTTTAGCTAAAAACGCATGGCTTCTCATCGTCGCTGTCGTCCTGTATTTCGTAGAACGATTTAAAAGGAGACGGAAATCATAACAAATGGTATTACTCTACATTGAAGGGAACGTTGGTGACTTTACCGTCTATTTAGAACACCCTATTGAAAAGCCGCGGTTTATCGCGCTGCGAGGATGTGCGTTTCATAATCGTTGTAACAGTCTCTCAAGCGAGGGAACGGTCTCCGACGGTGAGAACATTATCCTTAGGATCCCCGCGGGGCAGTATACGATCGAGACGCTAAAACGTCAAATAGATGGGGGTATGCGTCTTGGTGAAAAGTCAGTCTCTATTAGAGACTCGTCACTCGAAGTTCACCGGAACGTCGCGTTGAATGAGCCGCTCGCCTGCCTGTTAGGACTCAAGACCAGGGAGCTGGAAGCAAACACTCGCCACGAGATAAAGATGATAGGTCACGAGGCTATTTTTATCCACTGCGATCTTGTGAACGCGTCTGACTCCCTCCAACAAGGGGCGCCCTCACAAATCCTAGCAAGTGTAGAGCTTGATGAAGGAAAGATATACCTCAATCCAAGCGATCCGGTACGGGTTAGCACCACATCAGTCGGTTACGTGAGTAGTCTCCGTCTTAGTATAAAGGGTGGTGACGGAAACACAATAGAGCGCGGTCTCTACCCGATACGTCTAATCTTAGAAATTACTTAAAGAATAAACTCTCCCCATAATAAAGCTATGGAAGAGTACAACTCGATCTACCCGAACGTACCCCGAGGGGTCAGCCCCTCGGGTGATAACTTCAGACTCCAAAAGACCCACGATGTTTTGGGAAGTTTGGAGCAAGAAGTTAAACATTACGAGAACGTGAGGAAAAAGTATAAACGAGGGCAGAGCGTGTTTTCAAAGTTAAGTGTGGTCTTAGGACTCTTATCCGTCATTCTTGGGTCTAGTGGTTTGGGGACTTCTCTGTCAGGTTTGGGCATCATCGTTGGAGTTCCGTTGGGTGCTTTGGCTGGTGTTTTCGGTCTCACCTCTGTAGGCTGTGCGGCGGTTTCTAAACGGCTGTCGCAAAAAGTCTCCAAGCACGACCAAACAGCGGCGATGGCAAAGGCAAAAGTAAATAGCATACGCGACCTGGTCTCTAAAGCTTTAAAAGACAACAAAATATCAGACGAAGAGTTCTCTTTAATCTTGAACGAGTTGGACAAGTTTGAGGCTCTAAAGCTCCAGATCCGTCAAAAGTCGGTAAGAGAGGACGAAAAAAACGTAAACATTACCAAGCTGAGGGAAACAGTAAGAGAAGAGATTTTGAAAGACCTGGCGAGTCGACCCGCTCGGTGAAATTTCTGTACGAGAGAACTCCCGTCGGATGGATCTATGAATTGAGATGCGTAAAGGACTGATTTAAAAACATCTTATATGTCATATAAGATGAAATTTACAGAATTTGTGAAAAGGTACCCCTACTACTCACGCTTAAGGTTCTCTGCCGACGAGCACGGCAATGCGCAATTCGTTTTCAATGGGGACGAATACGATCCATTCGACAAGAATGGGAATCTAGTCAAAACGTTATATCACTTCCCTGGTAATAGCTGGAAACCCGAGAATATCCAGGATTTTCTAGTCGCCGACGACACACAAGCATACAAGGAAACGATCCAGCAACTGTTTGGGTTCCCAAAACAATACAGACTAGACGCGCGTGCAGAGTACAAGATATTGCCGTTGGACGAAAACCCTACGAGAAATAATTACGTCTCTTTTGATGTTTTTATAACACCAAAGGTGAAGACACACTTTGTTTTTAGGGACATATTCACCGACAGCTTGCTAGTATTCAGAACAGCAAAGGAGGCTAGTAGGTGGCTCGACGCCCCAAACCTCAGTTATTGGAGTCAAGCCTTAAATTTTGCTATGTTTTGCGCGACTGCTGGATGTGGTGTGACGCGTGACATGATTGACGACTCTCAAGTGGGGTCATTCTACAGATTTCACATCATTTTCACTATCAGACGAATATTAAACGAGCTACAATGCCCTCTTCCAAAAGATAGGCTCTTTAGTTGGAATAAAAACTTTTACAGCGAAGCGGCTTACCAAAAACTAAGAACAGAATTCCGAACTGGTGACGATTTCCGGTTCCTCAGACCGATAAATCACGGGTTAGGGAACGTTTATAATTATGATTATCACGGCTTGTCATCTTCTAACGACAAGTATAAGCCTTATGGCACCATTGATCAATTACACGACGAATGGGACGCTGCCAAAAGCGACCACGAACACATGAATCACTTTGAGATCGAGTACCTGAAAGACCTTAGAACTGGGTTTCAGTATGAGTGGTTCTTTCCGGAAAAATCAATGGGGTTAACCAAAGCTGGGTTGTCTAGGATAAACCAGAGCATCGAAGCCTTTGTCTACTGTATTCTAGGCGCGCAAGTTCAGACCCGGTCGTCAATCGTCGGTGATAGCGGTTCAGCTCAGGAAACGAAACAGGTCTTCACGAAACTCTTTGAAAGCGCGGTGGTGGAAAACAGTATATCGAAAAGTATACAACGGTATCAGTTTGCTTTACAACAGGCGAGGCAAAAACTAGACCTGGCTTTCGCCCTCGGCTGTTGGTTAAGTCCATCGTATCTTGTGATAAATAACAACACTTCGATCGCTGGCTATAATAACAAGTTACAAAAAGCCACCACTGATATGAAACTGGGGTTGAATCCGATAAATAACGAGATAAAAACGATCCCAAAACATAATATGGGTCATTCAAAGATTGTGTTACCTCATACCGAGTCAGTCACGGCTCACAAACCGGAACCGGAGGCGAAAACTAACCCAAAGCCGGACGTGATTAAACCCACGAACACGCAGCATGAAAATAACCTTGTCACGATCACAGTCTTCACGGCTGGTTTAGCTTGGTATCTATTCCGGTAACATGCGGGGTGCATGTGAGCGGATGTGACGCACCGCAAGAAGACAATACCTGTTCACGCGCATACCAGACCACCCTGGCGACCGCGAACTCCCAATGTAAATACAAAACCTATTTTCAGAATCGCTAGTTGTTAGGGCGATTAGGAATGTATGTGTTTTGTAACGTGAGACGCGTTACAAAACTGAGTGGGTCAATGCTAATTTCCGTTACACGTTCTGCAATGGTGCTTTTGTCTATCGTGTTCGCATATTTGAGACCCTCCGCATAACTTACAAAAGGGTCTCTGTTTGCCGTGTCCACACATCCCTTTCCCCTTGCAGTCTTTACAGACATATCTTGCTCGTCTGTGCTCACAAATGCTACCGCCGTTACATTCTCTGCACCGCGTTTTTCTCCGGTTGTGAGGACAGATTTGTGATCCGTGACAATCTTTGCAATAATATTTCACTCTGCCATGAAGACACTTATAATCCGTTGTTCGCTTTACGGGGGATACTTTCGAGTCTTTCACCGTTTGGTTCTCCATTTCTATCAAACCGGTCATGTCCTTAAATCACTTTTCAATCCAACACGCGATACCCGCCTTCTAGCCGGCCGACGTCTACCTGGCGAAGCATTCTCCCAACATTTCCTTCTCTTGCTCATCCATGCACCAATCCCAAAACCTGTCAGGATGCCAAGCTACTGGCATTAGTTCGTCCTCCAGCTTTCTACGGAATCTCACCTTGTGTAGCTTCTCCGGGAGCTCCTCATGCACGAGACCCCACCTCCACGCCGCACGTAGCACCGCGACAATTTCGTGTAGACCCAAAAACCGCGCGTGACTCATATGTACAATGAGATCGGTAGCGCCCCACTCCAAGCACAACCTCACAATCTCGAGGTTACCGGATTGGGTGGCCGGTGTTATAGCCCAGTCCGGGTCAAACTCGCTGAAGTTTTCTCTCAGCAGCTTTAGAACCTCAACGTGCCCATTGTACGCCGCCTCGACGGTGGCCCAACCGACATCGACATCGGCACCTAGATCTATCAACAACTCAACAACCCCCACCTGACCTTCCGCCGCCGCAGCACCCATGGCCTCGGTCATGGCCTCTCCTCCGTCGGCACAATACTCATCCATCACCTTCAAAACCTCTACGTGCCCGCCTTTCGCGGCCATGGACGCTGGATACACGAAGTCACAGGCGCCCGACTCACAACACATCTTAACGATCTCGGCGTGGCCGTTCATTGCGGCCCTGACCATCGGCTTTTCGAAATCCGTCGCACCCCAACTCTTACACAACCTCACGGTCTCGACGCACCCCTCCCACGCCGCGCGCTCCATAACGGTGTCAAAGTCTGCGGCTCCCCACCTCGCTAAGGTGGCGGCTTGATCCTCCACGGTGAGACTTGTAAGACTTCCAGCACTTTGCGTATCCATTTTGTTATTACATCCACGTCTTTAAACCACTTTTTTCGAATTTTTTTAAAACGTGTTAATTCACATCTACTCCGAACTGACAGTTTTCTGGAAATCCTGATTTCTCTGGAAATCAGGAAACATCATACCACACCAGGCGTACCCAGGACTGTGGCCACTTCTCTCGCTTTCCTACTGATGGTTAACTCGGAGACGCCCGTTCTTTCGGAGAATTTTTTAAGTGTAATATCGACCCCCTTTAGCCGTACCCAGTAATAGGTTAAAGCGACCGCAAAGGATTGTGGGCGAGCGCGATTCAACTCAGACGAGCGGTTCTTAGACCTGTAGTAGAGCTGGACCACCTCTCCCTTCTGTGCGGGGGACGCCGAGAATCTGTCCATCACGTCGTGAATGTGATGCACAACTGTGGGAGACGCTCCATGTAGTAAGTAATCTTTAGGCGCGTTAACACTAAAGATTTTTAGACCCTTAAGGCAGCTCTTCTTGCTCAATCCAAAAGTTTCCATCAAGGTTTTCGGTGTCTGACACTTACCGGACATCTTGTAGGCGTAGTAGATGCATGCAAAGACGATCGCCTTCCGTGGGTCGCCGCGAAAAATCTGGCCTTTCGTCACCTGAGTGTATATCTCGTTAGCTTTGGCTACAATTACCCCGCTAAAACCCATGTTCTCCACATCCTTGTCAATGTTTCTATCCTCAGACCTACGTACCTGGACCCGACTTGGATTCGAAGACCGTTTGCCGTCGGAATGTCCGTAAAAACCCCATTCTCTTTCGTGCGCGATCACGCGCTGCATCTGTTCCCCGCACTCTAAGCAACTAGTGACCCCGTCTTCTGTGACCAGGTCGTCATGATTGCAAAGGGTGTTACTACTATCCTCGTCTCCCAAGGAGGCTCTACTAGTCTCGTATTTGGTGAGGGCTCGGTCAAACAGTGCAAACTCCGGCATGAGGGTGGGGACGTTAATCCTGGGTACCGGCCCGTCGGGGATATTATATGGTGGTGGTGACCGGTCTTCGGCCGTACGTTCAACCGTTTGTTCCCCCATTTTATTGAACTGTTCACGTCTTTAAGCCACTTTTCAAAGGCTTTTTAGATGTGAAGCTGAGAGGCTAGCCCCCTCGAGCTCCCCCTAGGTGGGGTCTAAAGTCTCCGCACCACATTCGTGGACTAGTATCTCACCCATCTTTTTTCGTCATACCGTGGCATGGAGACTAACATTGCTAGAACACCAAGGACAATTGTCGCCGCTCCGGCCACAAACCCAACGGGGTCGAAGCTTCCGTATTCTGAGTCTTCATAGTAATCAGCGTCACAACAGCAGTGTTCAGGCCCCGCATCCGCAGTGTTACTCACATCCACCTCCGGCACCGAACAACCGCCGGCGGTAGCCGCACCATTTCTAATCTTAACCTCCGTCTTTAATGTCATTTTATCTAGGACCCCATACGTCTTTAGACCAGAATAGCCTCCCGAGCTCCCCCTAAGTGCAGCACGTGACAAAGTGATTGACAGGTGGGCGTGGCTATCACATTACAAAGTGATTGACAGGTCCTTGACAAAGTGATTGACAGGTCCTTGACAAAGTGATTGACAGGTTTTTTACAAAGTGATTGACAGGTGGGCGTGGCTATCACGTGACAAAGTGATTGACAGGTTTTTTACAAAGTGATTGACAGGTGGGCTTGGCTATCACGTGACAAAGTGATTGACAGGTGGGCTTGGTCGTCACGTGACAAAGTGATTGACAGGTGGGCTTGGCCGTCACGTGACAAAGTGATTGACAGGTGGGCTTGGTCGTGCAAGAGATCTCTGGCAAACTCGCGCATGCGCAGGTCGCGGGGCTTGGCGGAGGTGCGTGGAGACTTTTGCGCCATTTTTGGAATGAAATTTGGGGAGATCAAAAAGTTGCGCCAGCTGCGCCAAAACCCTACTACTAGATTGGCTGCCAGGTTTTTTCATTTCAATAGAAAATCCAGTAAAACCGGTTTATTCCCTGGAATTAGTATATAAGCTGGTAGAACGCTTTTATGGACATCACTTCTTGAACTCAGAGTGAAGCTTACAATTATCAAGTCTCCTCTATTTTTGAAGAATACCGCTTCATGCCTCGTCAAGTTGAGTTTAACACCATCGTCAAAGAAGTAGTGTTTGATCCAGAGGTATGTTATTATGTCTACTTGGAAAAAAAAAACCCTATAGTAAGAAAATAATTATATGTATGTTCTTTTTGTAGGAAAATAGAGGAATAAATCAAATCATGTTAAAGGGTTTAGTAAAAACTATTCTCGATGTTTATAGAAACTTTTTCGTTCACGGGTTCATGGTTCATGATTCGTGTTCTGTATTTATCCGCACTTTAATGATTCATATTCTGTATTTATCCCACAACAAAGAACGGGTTAGTCAAAAGAGGCAAGATGATTGAGGTGGCACAGAGGCTCAGAGAAGAGAGCCGAATAAGGTTACAAGCGTTAATCAAGAAGGTAGGGTCTAGCTGTGTGTGTATAGCGTGCGTCTGTGTATATGTTATGACTCTATAAATAAAATGTAGGAAGGATGTTTTTTAGAACGTTTATGTTAACGTGGTAAAAGTAAATTTAAAAAGTTTTTTTTTTATACGAGGAAGATTTATTTAGCTAAAGGATTATAGAAATGATTTAAACGATTCTGAGATTTTGGTCTTATAAGTTAAATAGTTTACAGAATATTTTCCGGTTTTACTAACCCCATCCAGCGTTCTTAAAAACTTATTCATCCCTGATAAGTCAACATTACCGGAACAACACCCGGTGTAGTAACTAAAATTTTTATCTGTCTTTCCATAGGGGAACCAGAAACACGAAGGGCCCAAGAAACTCGGGGTAAAACCGTCCGGAAAACCCTTACGACTACCAATATTTGCCCCTGAACCCCTTTAGATGAGAAGGTAGTTAAAAAGGCTCCAATGGGAAGTCAATAATCTAAAACAAAAAAATAAAGGACAACTAAATATAATTCGAATAAAGTCACTGGTATTTACTCTGAACAATCCCTACCCCCTCCTATATTGTATAAACCGGTTTTACTAGTCTAATCGTCGCTCTGATTGGTCGCCATATTCCCAATTGTACATCATACATTATCTGAACAATCCCTACCAACCCCCTCCCCCTCCTATATTGTATAAACCGGTTTTACTAGCCTCATCCTCGCTCTGATTGGTCGCCATATGCCCTATTGTATAAACCGGTTTTACTAGTCTCAGCCTCGCTCTGATTGACCGCAATTGTTCTCGATGCCTTTATTTGAGCCACCACCCGCACGGTTAGTTGGATCATTAACACCCACACAGTACACATCTCTCCCCAGTCTCCACAACAATACCCCCTCCCTAACTATTGGCATATATAAAAGTTATCTTGACTAAAAAATGAAGATAAAAATTAAAAATAAAAAAAGTTAAATATATATTCATCCTATACCTATCAGAGCAAACAATAGAAATGCAGATACACAAGGGCTTGCATATAATGTGCTGCTCATCCCCTTTATACTACTGTTGACTATAAGAAAATGGAAAATGCCAAATGCCTGACAACACTGGTTAGATATCTATCTTGTATTTTTTTAACATTCAGTGAAGCTGAAAGGCGTTTCCGTGGGTAAAAACAACATGGTAAGTCAAACTTATTTGTTCTATTTTACATTTTCTTATGGTTAAATAATAAATAAATGAAATAGGTGTATTTAAGAATGTACAATAATGATAAAGGCATAGCAGCACAAAACAAGAACTTCAAATTCGTTTTTAACAACATCCAATATTAAATATAAACATTGCGCTGAACATGGTTTCAAGGCCAGTAGTGTGAACGCAGTATTTGTCTTTGGTTGATGGGGGTAAAGTCACGGTAATATCTACGTGGCGACGTTGTCTTGGAAACAACTCTACGAGGCGGTGTTGTCTTGTAAATACATCACGTGGGCACATGGTTCTCTGACGACTCTTCTTCGTTTAGCAGATTTTCTGATTCATCCCCCTCGAGACTGGAACAATATTGATCATACAGGATCAGAAGTCAGTGGAGTTCCTAAAACAGTGTCCATACTAACCAGCAAGTATGCGTGCGCCACATGTATTATGCTTCGCATTATAAGTACGTTGAATTGAAACTATTGATGTACTTGCTTAGGAGGCTCAACGTATATTGAAACACGGTATTGAGTGTATGTGACGGGCGCAGTCATTTTTATGGTGTTAAAGTATTGCCGGGACATTTCTGCGCGCAGTGCCGGTCGCTGCTGGCCGGTCGCAATGAATTACATTATTGAGTGCATACCTTGCAACACGTGTGTGTTTATTGGTGCAGAGGGCCAGGGTCCTCTTCAGTGCGTCCATAACCGGGTCCCAGTCAGGATAATGTGTCAATAAACTGACAGCGAAGAAAGACGCGAAGACAGGCAAAGTACCAAGTAAGAAGAGTAGCGAAAATTTGACCTAAAGTAGGGCACAAACGAGAAGAATTTAATCTGCTGGGAGAGGACAGGTATGAGGTTCATATGCTTCCTTAACTTGCTAATTTTACAAATGCTCTTTAAAGTATGCAGTCTACCGCGCAGCCGTCCTTTGTGTCAACCATGCTTCCCTCTAGGGATAACTGGGGTATAGGGAGTACGAGAGTATAAACGTACGGAGTACAGGGGGTGGGGGAGTGTAGGTGGTGCCCGGGGTGGGGGAGTGTAGGTGGTGCCCGGGGTGGGGGAGTGTAGGTGGTGCCTGGGGTGGGGGAGTGTAGGTGGTGCCTGGGGTGGGGGAGTGTAGGTGGTGCCTGGGGTGGGGGGGTGTAGGTGGTGCCTGGGGTGGGGGAGTGTAGGTGGTGCCTGGGGTGGGGGAGTGTAGGTGGTGCCTGGGGTGGGGGAGTGTAGGTGGTGCCTGGGGTGGGGGAGTGTAGGTGGTGCCTGGGGTGGGGGAGTGTAGGTGGTGCCTGGGGTGGGGGAGTGTAGGTGGTGCCCGGGGTGGGGGAGTGTAGGTGGTGCCCGGGGTGGGGGAGTGTAGGTGGTGCCCGGGGGTACCTACCTATATCACCATACTCCCCACACTCCCTATGCCCCCCTACACTCACTACCCTTCCTTTGAGTGTGGGGGCAAAGGAAGGGTAGGGAGTATGGTAGCATGGGAGTGTGGGGAGTATGGTAATATGGGGAGTGTATGTACCATACTCCCTACACCCCATTACTCCCCTGTACTACCTATGATCCCATACTACATATACTATAGTACTCCGTACACCCATACTCCCTGTACTACCATAATCTGGTTCTCCTTATACCCCATATTCCCTATACTACGTACACTCCTATACTTCCCATTCTACCTACCCTCCCATACCCCCTGTACTACTCGCACTCCCTGTACTATACTCGCACTCCCTGTACTATACTCGCACTCCCTGTACTATACTCGCACTCCCTGTACTATACTCGCACTCCCTGTACTATACTCGCACTCCCTACTAACACTACCTCATGCCCACTGTACTACCCTCGCCCCCCATACTCCCTTTACTACTTACCCCCCCCCCCCCCCCATACTCCCCATACTACAGTACCTACATGCCTGTAGTAATACTCTAAATAATACTGTCTTCTATTCCAATCCTCCCAACCCCTATGTCCTATGTCATTTTCGTCCTTCAAACAGGCTGGTAAAAAGGGGTATGGATCACGTTTCACGGACCGGGCAAAATAGCTTTTCACGTTTCGCGGACGTCGAAATGGACGATTTCACGTTTCTCGTAGGGTGAAAAATGGCCAAATCTCGTTTCACGAAAATACCCTTTACCACCCTGTTCAAACAGAGCACGGCATGTCAGCGCAGATAGCCAGTATACTCCTCATACGTCCGGGAGTATTAATAGTCTAACTAGTAAACAAGTGATAAAGATTCAGGCATGGTATAGTAAAAACATTCACCACGTTTTTGGCCCCCATAAAATCTTACTTCGAGTAGCAACGGCAGCAACCCACTCACTGAAAAAATCTGGGATCATTATGGTTGCCTAGTTTAGAAACTGACAGCTTACCCTGTTCATGAAAACATCGACGAGCATGGTCAGCGGTATCACAAGACTTAGAGACAGCGTCGCTGCCAAAGACGACGTAAGAAAGCAGCCCCTAAAATAACAAAAGCGTGGCAAAAAACAACGAATTAATTGGAGGGACTTATTGACTATAATGCCACAGAGGACACAAGGAGCCTGTTGGTTTTATCTTTGTTAGTTATGCCTAGTGCACACTAGCGACATATCGACATAACATGGGCGCGCGCACTATTATCTTCGACATAACGACATAAGAGAAAAAAACATGTTTCTTCTTTTATGTCATTATGTCCATGTCGTTATGTCGGGCTAAACATAGTGCGCGCGCCCATGTCGTTATGTCGATATGTCGCTAGTGTTATGTTGTTATGTTGCTAGTGTGCACTGGGCATTAGCGGCCTAAGCTGGGTTAACGTAGATCCTTTATATATGGTTAACAAAAGTAATTATTAGGGTTCTAGGGTTTAGGACAATTTAGTGAACCATATATGAATGACCTACCTGGGTTACACGTACCAATTGTAGGTCAAAGCATTTACAAGCTTGGGTTTGCCAGGCCCTAGTCCAGACCTGGGAGTCTCATTCTGGCTAGCGTGGGAGAGGGTCCAGTATTTATTGCATGCGCAAAGAGAGTCCCAGGTCTGAACTAGCCAGGCCCCTTGCTTCGGTTAGTGAAAAGGGTCCAATACGAACAATCTGTTCAGATTTTACCATTGGAAGACAAATTATGAAGAAATCTTAAAATGACCATCTATCAAAATCTTTTATGCTTCATTAAAGCTGAGTTCTTTGTTGTTCTTCGTTTGGGAATAGCATGTAGTCAACCGTCTAAACCAATCGATGGCTGTCATGTTTTTACCGTCCCGTCATAAAACATTTGACTACACAGCAAGGATTGGTCACGTGGTATAATTGCTGCGCGCTATTCCCAGGCAAGAAATGTATTTAAATTCTCGAACAACGAATTTGGCTGTAACAAAATAAAATCGAAAATATCCAAACCAGCCGATGGAAATAGATGCTTTCTCACTCCTTATACCTTGCTAGGGTGACATAATGGCTGGCAAAGACTCTTTATTATTAACTCACCATAACCACAGGAACTCTGAGAGCACAGTCCCAATAAACGCGTTGAGAGTCAGGTACCCCCACACACTATAACCACGAGGGAGTTCAAATGCTTCAAAACCACTGTAGTGAAGAATGAAGAACCCAGGCCATAGCAGCAGGATGTTCATGGCCCCGACAAAGCCTGTTGCATGAAAAGATACTCTCAAAAGTTGGTAGAGGGGGGAGATTGGCAAACTTTAATTTGTCTGGAGAAATCATGATAACAATAATAATAATTATTATTCTTTTTCATATTCTGTTTAGCATCTGTATTCTAAACGTGGAACTAGAAGTTAGTGCTTGATGGCTGTTTGTCTTTCGTTAAGCCTGGAACAGATAAGAAGATGAAATCCTTGCTTACTTAACTTACCAAAAAACATAGTTATATCCATCTTCGTCTCATCTGGAACTTTTCGTTTTAGAAGAACCAAGTAACAAGCGTACCTGAAGAAAAAGGACTTACATAATTGGAATGATAAAGAGATAAAAACAGTTCTCACATGAGCAAATGCACTCACAGAACAGCTCCCAGCAAAGACCATATTGCCCCATAGTTGATTCCTCCCTTCTTGCTGTTTGCATCTGACAAAGTCACCATTACAATCCCGCATAAGCTGAAAGAATAACCAAAAGCATTATATTTCACAACCACATTGCAGCCCCCATAGCTTAGAGCATTCCTGTAAGACTAAAACCAAAATATACGCTACATCGTTTGCAAGTTTAGGTTAGACGTGTTAATATAGTTAAGGCCTTCGAGAACATAAGAAAGGTTTGTTTCCGTCCTGTAAGAAGGTGCAAACCTGTACACCTATACGGAAGCCCAGCGGGGCCACTGCCCTATTCGGTTTCGCATTTCCATGTTTTGCAATCAACATCACGAGTTTGTATTTTGCTTTTGCGAGTTTGTGTTTTGCTTTTACGAGTTTGTACTTTGCTTTTGCGAGTTCGTGTTTTGCCTTTGCTAGTTTGTATTTTGCTTTTGCGAGTTTGTATTTTGCTTTTGTTGTTTGTATTTTGCTTTTGAGAGTTTGTTATTTGCTTTTGCGAGTTTGTACTTTGCATATGCGAGTTTGTATTATGCTTTTGCGAGTTTGTGTTTTGCTTTTGCGTGTTTGTATTTTGCTTTTGCTAGTTGGTATTTTGCTTTTGCTAGTTTGTATTTAGCTTTTGCTAGTTTGTACTTTGCATTTGCAAATCCGGTGTTTTGCTTTTGATAAATCAGTGAGAATTTCCGGCAATTCTACTTTTGGCAATTATTTCATTTTTTGTTGACGAAAAAAAGGTTATTTCTAAATTTCAACTTGTCATTTTGACTTTGAATTAGAAAAATTCCTATGCTTTTTCGATATTGTCAATTTTCATTTTAAAATTGATATTTCCTACCTTTATTCAATTGAAAATTAGAAATTTAAAAGAACTTCCATTTCATTTCCATTTTGAAGGTACCTAACATTATTTGATATTTCTGTTTATTTTCATAAACAAAAAGTAAGTCAGGGCGAATTTCCGGCAATTCTACTTTTGGCATTTAATTCATTTTTTCGTTGACGAAAAAAAGGTTATTTCTAAATACAAACTTGTCATTTTGACTTTGAAATAGAAAAGTCCCTATGCTTTCTTCGGAAATACTGTCAGTTTTTATTTTAAAATTGATATTTTCTGCCTCTTTCATTTCACATTTGGATGCAGCCATTTTGAATATTCCTATACCATTTTCACGGCAAAAAAAGTCGAGTATTCTCAGATATACTCCCGAGGGCAGATTTAAGTAAGATTCGAAATCTTCCTCTGTCTTCCTTGCGTCTTCCCCCTGGGGTAAATATTCCCGTTTCTTCCCTAAGTATTCTCCGAATATACTCAAGACTATAATTTACAACAAGTAATGCCCTAATATACACCGTGTGAAGACACGCGGAAGATGCGAGTATGCATCTAATTTACACCACATAGAAGACAAGATGCATACTAAGTGTCTACCTCATGTCTTTCCCCAATGATCCACGGGTGTAAACTCGTGTTTTACACAAGTCTTCCCCGATGGTAAGACATGAAGTCGACTCCGCGTCTACTCGAATATTCTACAGTGTAAGATCTGGAATATCCCCCATGTCTTACACGCATATTCGCGTGTCTTCATAACCCCCCTTTTGTTCGTATTCGCATGTCTTCCCCTAATAATCCACGGGTGTAAACTCGTGTATTCTACAATTCTTCCCCGGTGGTAAGACATGAGGTCGTCGCTGCGTCTACTCGAATATTCTACAGTGTAAGATCTGGAATATTCCCCATGTCTTACGAGCATATTCGCGTGTCTTCATAACCCCCTTTTGGTAACCCCTCTTTTGTTCGTATTCGCATGTCTTCCCCTAATAATTCACGGGTGTAAACTCGTGTATTCTACAAGTCTTCCCCGGTGGTAGGACATGAGGTCGTCGCTGCGTCTACTCGAATATTCTACAGTGTAAGATCTGGAATATTCCCCATGTCTTACGAGCATATTCGCGTGTCTTCATAACCCCCTTTTGGTAACCCCTCTTTTGTTTGTATTCGCATGTCTTCCCCTAATAATTCACGGGTGTAAACTCGTGTATTCTACAAGTCTTCCCCGGTGGTAGGACATGAGGTCGACTAACTTCTGGAAATGTTTCAGACAGTAATTGCTTATTTCTTCGTAAGACTAAGTCTTACGAAAAAATAAGCAATTACTGACTGAAACATTTCCAGAAGTCACTTATTTTGTTTAACCAGGTTTTCTGTCGCTTCTTGATTCTCGTTCAAGTATTCCGCCATTTTGATTTTTTTTTTCAAGAAAAAAGGCGGAAATCAGTACACCGCAAAGGGTGATGGTTATACTAATTAGCCCGCCTGTGATTGGAGGAAATGAATGGAAGCTTGAACTAAATAAACCTTGTTTGTTGAATTGCCAGAAATTGACTTAATGACTAATTTACTGTTGATGAAAATAAACAGAAATGTCGTAGAATAAAATGGTATAGGAATATTCAAAATGGCTGCATCCAAATGTGAAATGAAAGAGGCAGGAAATATCAATTTTAAAATAAAAACTGACAGTATTTCCGAAGAAAGCATAGGGACTTTTCTATTTCAAAGTCAAAATGACAAGTTTGTATTTAGAAATAACCTTTTTTTCGTCAACGAAAAAATGAATTAAATGCCAAAAGTAGAATTGCCGGAAATTCGCCCTGACTTACTTTTTGTTTATGAAAATAAACAGAAATATCAAATAATGTTAGGTACCTTCAAAATGGAAATGAAATGGAAGTTCTTTTAAATTTCTAATTTTCAATTGAATAAAGGTAGGAAATATCAATTTTAAAATGAAAATTGACAATATCGAAAAAGCATAGGAATTTTTCTAATTCAAAGTCAAAATGACAAGTTGAAATTTAGAAATAACCTTTTTTTCGTCAACAAAAAATGAAATAATTGCCAAAAATAGAATTGCCGGAAATTCTCACTGATCAAAAGCAAAACACCGGACTTGCAAATGCAAAGTACAAACTAACAAAAGCAAAATACAAACTCGCAAAAGCAAAATACAAACTAGCAAAATAGAAATATAAACTCAGAAGCAAAATACAAACTAGCAAAATAGAAACACAAACTCACAAAAGCGAAATGCAAACTCACAAAAAGCAAAGTACAAACTCGAAAGTAAAATACAAACTAGCAAAAGCAAAATACAAACTCGCATAAGCAAAATACAAACCCGTAATGTTGATTGCAAAACATGGAAATGCGAAACCGAATAGGGCAGTGGCCCCGCTGGGCTTCTGTACACCCCCCCCTCTCATCCCACCAGCACCAACCCCCCATCCCATAAGCACCACCCCCCCCATCCCACCAGCACCACCCCCCCCATCCCACCAGCACCACCCCCCCCCCATCCCACCAGCACCACCCCCCCCCCCAATCCCACCAGCACCATTACGGAGGTACGATGCCTCCAACAGATCAGATCCGATCAGATCAAAATTTTATATATGCCCTCATCAAAGGTTGTCAAAGTTTGTTACAAAATATCATTTTTGTTTTAACCTGATAATAACAGCAACAAGTTTAGAAACAGTGAACTTATCAGCCGCAGAACTCTTAAACACAGAAGCCAGTAGCAATGTGAATAGACCTGAAATAAAAAAATAAAATAAAACACATTATTACTATACTACTGTATGTCTACTGTAGCTCTATGATGGGGGTGCTACAAGATGGTCACGTGATTTTTGAAATCGATAACGTCGTCAAAAACAACAATATCCATATCTCATGATTATCTTCAGACAACAAGAGTTAGGATAGGATAGTCACGTGATGTGTGACGTAACCGGTTATGTCATAAAAAAGAGAAATCCGGGTTTTCTTTGTTATTGAACGAAAACCAGCAAAGTTTGATTTGGAGCTCCGCTTTTAGGCAGTGCCTCAATCTTTATATTATAGCATAATTTCTTACCTGATGATGACGACAGAATGTTGACAGCAGCAGGCGATGTATCATTAAGAGCCTCTTGGTAACTCCACGTTGCTAGGAACCACTACAAAAGGATGGTAAAATCATACATGTTTCTAGGAAAAACGAAAGAATGATGTTTTTACCCACCAGAATACAGAACATCAAGGCTATCTTAGCAACTTGAAGTAGGCTCATTTTCTCTGCCTGTCTTGCCAGCTCTTCGGTTGCTTCGTGAGACATGCGTGCTAACCGAGTTGAATTATCTGCTACAAAAACAATGTAAATTATATAAACAATATGAGATATCATGGCATGCAGTGACATCACACCATCTTCAGATAAGTAGCCAGTGGGAGTTTGGAGGGTTTGGAAAAACTCCCTACTCAACTGAAAGGTCTGCTTTAATAAAAGAAAATAAAGAACCACATGCCTAGAAATGGTTCTGCAAAATGGTGTTTAACAAACACCACCTAACCTTCCCCCCTAACTCAAACCTTTCCCCTCAAAATCCTGGCTAATAGTCAGTTGGGGACAAAGACAGTACAAACCGTCCAAATTCAAATAAACAACAGGTAAATTCCTGTATAAACTCACCTTGAAGGTGTCTTACTTCTCGTACACTGTTGAAGTGAACATGTCGATTACTACCTGTTGGCAGAAAAAAAGGGAATAGGTCTTCATCCTTTTTGTCCACAGGGCACAAGAATTTAAAAAAAAAAGATACCACCATAAATATTTTAAATGCTTGTTGAAACGGCCAAGGCCTAAAATTTTTACATTGTCCTGGAGACAAGGCTACTTTGAGAGTTGGTGCTTATTCTATGAGACTATGAGATGATGAATGTCCCTTTTACACAGGGAGAGGTTTTTTGAAAATGGTTGGGTTTTCTTTAGCTAAATAAACACTTGTGATTCTGAATAATAAAGAAATACTATATATCATCAAATTGTGTAGTGTAGTCTAACCTACTTTCATCTACTTGGTTATCCTGGCTGACTTCTTCATCTGTGACTGGCTCAAATACTGATTCCCCCTGGTGAGAAACAAAGAAGCAAGTCAAGAAAACAAGCAGATATCAATTAGTCCCCAAAATCAACATCGATTTCAACAAAGTTTTGCCTCTGTTAGTCATGCACAATTCAGATAAATTCCAGATAAATGAATGACATAACATGATGAATGACGTAAATAGAAGCCTTGCTTGTGAACAAATAGGAATATGCAGCACCTTCCATTCAGCAAAATAATCTTAAAGTATTTGTACTACCAAGCAACTATTTCCAAGAAACATTTCAATAAAAAAGATGCAAACATGGAATCATGTATAACTAAAATGATTAATAAATATAAATAGAGCAATTTATGCTTGATTTTGATCATCTACATACCAATATCTGCTGGTGAGCTGGTGACTGTGAACGGGATGAGGTTGGACTTGATAACAATGAGCTGCCTTCCCTGACTGTATGGGTAGGTATCACCAGTCCATTGCTAGGTGAACCCCCTTGATTGGGGAGAGACTGGAGCACCTAGATCAATGTCATAGTTCATCAGTGAAGCTTGTTGTACACTAAATGTGTCTTGTGCCCTTGTCATACACTAAATGTGTTTTGTGCCCTTGTTGTACACTAAATGTGTCTTGTGCCCATGTTATACACTAAATGTGTCTTGTGCCCTTGTAGTTCACTAAATGGGTCTTGTGCCCATGTTATACACTAAATGTGTCTTGTGCCCATGTTATACACTAAATCGGTCTTGTGCCCTTGTTGTATACTAAATGTGTCTTGTGCCCTTGTTGTACACTAAATGTGTCTTGTGCCCTTGTTATACATTAAATGTGTCTTGTGCCCATGTCATACACTAAATGTGTCTTGTGCCCTTGTTGTACACTTAATGTGTCTTGTGCCCTTGTTGTACACTAAATGTGTCTTGTGCCCTTGTTGTACACTAAATGTGTCTTGTGCCCTTGTTATACACTAAATGTGTCTTGTGCCCTTGTCATACACTTAATGTGTCTTGTGCCCTTGTCATACACTAAATGTGTCTTGTGCCCATGTCATACACTTAATGTGTCTTGTGCCCTTGTTGTACACTAAATGTGTCTTGTGCCCTTGTAGTTCACTAAATGTGTCTTGTGCCCTTGTAGTTCACTAAATGGGTCTTGTGCCCATGTTATACACTAAATGTGTCTTGTGCCCATGTTATACACTAAATCGGTCTTGTGCCCTTGTTGTATACTAAATGTGTCTTGTGCCCTTGTCATACACTAAATGTGTCTTGTGCCCTTGTCATACACTAAATGTGTCTTGTGCCCTTGTTATACACTAAATGTGTCTTGTGCCCTTGTTATACACTTAATGTGTCTTGTGCCCTTGTCATACACTTAATGTGTCTTGTGCCCTTGTCGTACACTAAATGTGTCTTGCGCCCTTGTCGTACACTAAATGTGTCTTGTGTCCTAGTCATACACTTAATGTGTCTTGTGCCCTTGTTATACATTAAATGTGTCTTGTGCCCATGTCATACACTAAATGTGTCTTGTGCCCATGTCATACACTAAATGTGTCTTGTGCCCTTGTTGTACACTAAATGTGTCTTGTGCCCTTGTTGTACACTAAATGTGTCTTGTGCCCTTGTCATACACTTAATGTGTCTTGTGCCCTTGTTGTACACTAAATGTGTCTTGTGCCCTTGTTGTACACTAAATGTGTCTTGTGCCCTTGTTGTACACTAAATGTGTCTTGTGCCCTTGTTGTACACTAAATGTGTCTTGTGCCCTTGTTGTACACTTAATGTGTCTTGTGCCCTTGTTGTACACTTAATGTGTCTTGTGCCCTTGTCATACACTTAATGTGTCTTGTGCTCTTGTTATACACTAAATGTGTCTTGTGCCCTTGTTGTACACTAAATGTGTCTTGTGCCCTTGTTGTACACTAAATGTGTCTTGTGCCCTTGTTGTACACTAAATGTGTCTTGTGCCCTTGTTGTACACTAAATGTGTCTTGTGCCCTTGTCATACACTTAATGTGTCTTGTGCCCTTGTCATACACTAAATGTGTCTTGTGCCCTTGTTGTACACTAAATGTGTCTTGTGCCCTTGTTGTACACTAAATGTGTCTTGTGCCCTTGTCATACACTTAATGTGTCTTGTGCCCTTGTTGTACACTTAATGTGTCTTGTGCCCTTGTTGTACACTAAATGTGTCTTACTTAAATACTTAAATAAATACTCCCTATACACATGTATATATAGCTTACGCTAGTAATGGGAGGGTTGGTCAGCTTTAAAGCCGGCGTAGGTGCGAAGGCACCTTTAGCTGCCTGATGGCCGGCAGAGCGGCTGTTTTAAATGCCTCTAGGGTTACTTGATTGACAACGTTACTGGGAAGTAAGTTCCAGATTCTTATAGCTCTTGGAAAAAAGGAATAATTATAGGATAGAATATTAGACTGTAGTTGCAAAAAACTATGGTTATGCCTCCTAGTGACTCTATATGACGGTTGAGAAACAGAAGTAGGGAGAGGGCAGGCCACAAGGTTGTTATAGAATTTAAACATTAGAACTGACTGGTGGAATAGTCTTCTAGTTTCAAGCGTATCCCATTTTAGTTGGTTCACAAGCTCTGTGGAGCTAGCTTGGAAAGTATAGTTGTTTGTTACAAATCTGGCTGCGTTCTTTTGTACCTGTTCTAATCTATTTACGTCTGTGTCTGTATAAGGGCTCCATGCCGCTGAGGCATATTCCAGTGATGGTCGTACGAGCGATAAATAAGCACGTTCTTTTACTGCAGGCTCGCAGGGTTTCAAAGTTCTTCTAATCGCGCCGAGGGTTTTGTTAGCCTTCGTCGCTATTTTGGAACAGTGGGGGCCCCAGCGTAGTTGTTTATTGCATCTTACTCCAAGATAGTCTTGGTCTGCCACTTGAGTAAAGGGCTTCGCGCCTGCAGTATACACGTATGTTGATGGTTTTCTCTTCTTCGTTACTGATAGTAAGTAACATTTTGTCACATTAAATTCCATTTGCCATGCTGATGACCATTTATAAACACCGTCCAGATCTTCTTGGAGTGCTGTATGGTCATCCGTTGTAGAGATTGGGCGATAAATGATCGTATCATCTGCGAAGAGTCTGACCTGGGACTTCGATGCTTCACAGATGTCATTTATATACAGTAGGAACAGAGTTGGTCCCAGAACGGAGCCCTGTGGAACGCCTGATGTTACATGCACTTTGCTAGAGTGGGATCCATTGACTACCACGTACTGGGACCTGTTTCTCAAAAAGCCAGATATCCATGCTAGTGTCTTCCCCTCGATGCCATAATGAGAAAGCTTCTTGAGGAGCTTTGAGTGCGACACTTTATCGAAGGCTTTACTGTAATCTAATAGTAAAGCATCCACTTGGCCATGATGGTTTAATGTAGTTGCCCAGTCGTGGAATGTGAGGACTAGCTGAGTCTCACAAGATAGTGCTTGCCGAAAACCATGCTGGAAGATAGACAGTATGTTGTTGGCTGCTAGATGCTTGTTCAGGTGGCTAAGAACAATGTGCTCCATAATCTTACAGCAGATGCATGTAAGAGAAATTGGGCGGTAATTTTGTGGTTGGTCTTTGGCTGACTTCTTGTGCACCGGTACGACCATTGCGTTTAGCCAGATTTTTGGCAAAGTTCCCTCTTGATAGCTTTGATTAAAAATGAAGCACAGTACACCGGATAGTTCCTTTGCCAGATCTCGTAACACGCGAGGCGAGATGCCATCAGGACCATTACTTTTGTTTACATTCAAACCAGCTAGCTGTTTAAATACGCCTTGTGCCCTTGTTATACACTAAATGTGTCTTGTGCCCTTGTTGTACACTAAATGTGTCTTGTGCTCTTGTTATACACTAAATGTGTCTTGTGCCCATGTCATACACTAAATGTGTCTTGTGCCCTTGTTGTACACTAAATGTGTCTTGTGCCCTTGTTGTACACTAAATGTGTCTTGTGCCCATGTCTACACTAAATGTGTCTTGTGCCCTTGTTATACACTAAATGTGTCTTGTGCCCATGTCTACACTAAATGTGTCTTGTGCCCTTGTTGTACACTAAATGTGTCTTGTGCCCTTGTAGTTCACTAAATGTGTCTTGTGCCCTTGTTGTACACTAAATGGGTCTTGTGCCCTTGTTGTATACTTAATGTGTCTTGTGCCCTTGTTATACACTAAATGTGTCTTGTGCCCTTGTTGTACACTAAATGTGTCTTGTGCCCTTGTTGTACACTAAATGTGTCTTGTGCCCTTGTTGTCCACTAAATGTGTCTTGTGCCCTTGTTGTACACTAAATGTGTCTTGTGCCCTTGTTATACACTAAATGGGTCTTGTGCCCTTGTAGTTCACTAAATGTGTCTTGTGCCCTTGTTATACACTTAATGTGTCTTGTGCCCTTGTAGTTCACTAAATGTGTCTTGTGCCCTTGTCATACACTAAATGTGTCTTGTGCCCATGTCTACACTAAATGTGTCTTGTGCCCTTGTTATACACTAAATGTGTCTTGTGCCCTTGTCATACACTTAATGTGTCTTGTGCCCTTGTCATACATAACACTAAATGTGTCTTGTGCTCTTGTCATACACTAAATGTGTCTTGCGCCCTTGTCATACACTAAATGTGTCTTGTGCCCTTGTCATACACTAAATGTGTCTTGTGCCCTTGTCATACACTAAATGTGTCTTGTGCCCATGTCTACACTAAATGTGTCTTGTGCCCTTGTTATACACTAAATGTGTCTTGTGCCCTTGTCATACACTTAATGTGTCTTGTGCTCTTGTTATACACTAAATGTGTCTTGTGCCCATGTCATACACTTAATGTGTCTTGTGCTCTTGTTATACACTAAATGTGTCTTGTGCCCATGTCATACACTAAATGTGTCTTGTGCCCTTGTCATACACTTAATGTGTCTTGTGCCCTTGTTGTACACTAAATGTGTCTTGTGCCCTTGTCGTACACTAAATGTGTCTTGTGCCCTTGTAGTTCACTAAATGTGTCTTGTGCCCTTGTAGTTCACTAAATGTGTCTTGTGCCCTTGTTGTACACTAAATGTGTCTTGTGCCCTTGTAGTTCACTAAATGTGTCTTGTGCCCTTGTAGTTCACTAAATGGGTCTTGTGCCCTTGTAGTTCACTAAATCGGTCTTGTGCCCTTGTTGTATACTAAATGTGTCTTGTGCCCTTGTCATACACTAAATGTGTCTTGTGCCCATGTCATACACTAAATGTGTCTTGTGCCCATGTCATACACTAAATGTGTCTTGTGCCCTTGTTGTACACTAAATGTGTCTTGTGCCCTTGTAGTTCACTAAATGTGTCTTGTGCCCTTGTAGTTCACTAAATCGGTCTTGTGCCCTTGTTGTATACTAAATGTGTCTTGTGCCCTTGTCATACACTAAATGTGTCTTGTGCCCTTGTCATACACTAAATGTGTCTTGTGCCCTTGTCGTACACTAAATGTGTCTTGTGCCCTTGTCATACACTAAATGTGTCTTGTGCCCTTGTCATACACTAAATGTGTCTTGTGCTCTTGTCATACACTAAATGTGTTTTGTGCTCTTGTCATACACTAAATGTGTTTTGTACGTTAAATATGTTGTGTTCCATGGTTTCTAATTTTCTTCTAAAGTTTTCCTGCTCTAGAGCACCTTTTCACTTGCCTTGCCACAATCAATCCATCCCACAAAAACCAAAACACATACTATTGATAAAATAATGCTAAATGTTCTTAATAGAGATCCCCATGTGAATACTGCAACAAGGTGGTACAATGCTCTTACATGTTTGTTACAGAAAGTGTTCCAGCACTGGATCTGCCAGGGGTGATAAAACACAAATCCCAACAGGTACACAACAAATGCTGAGGTCTTGAAGTATGTTGTGAAGAATGGTTTATTGAAGCCTTCAGTGTGGAATATATACTGCAAAACATAACAACACACGATAAATGCAAGGCCTCAATGATGCGCAAGTGCTCAATGATACTGAACCAGGAAAATCCAGAAAATCACTGATGCAACCTAAGCAGCTCAATTGTATTGTTCACCAAGTAAATAATGCAATGTTGACCTCAATCAGTTTCTGATAAGAACCTGACAATTTTTATGTTTCATTTTGGGTAAACTGGTGGATCATCCACTGTATTTTTTATAAATTACTTTTGGTGGAGATAACAAGTGTCTTTTCAAAATATTTATAAGAAAACAAATTTTATACAGCGCCTAGCTATTTGAGCGCCTAATGTTGAGTAGTGTACATTATAAGATTGGATACCACAGAAAACTACTCATTTTTGTGTGACCACAAAAGTCAGGCTGTATTTCTTCTCTTACTTACATCACTTAATTCAGCTGAGGCAACCCAAATAATATTGACCAGCAACAAGACCATTACACCAAGAGCCAGGCGCCGCTTTCTCTGCATGCTTTCATTTGAAGCAAAGAGAAATCTGATGAATGGTGAGCAACAAGCTGGCAAATTCTGGAAATTGGCTGACATGAGGAATGTTTCTTTATTCACACAAAACGATCTAAGAAAATAAACAGCAACAAATATGATACTTCAATAAGAACATGAAAAGAACTCAATCATCAAAATTTAAAAATAAGCACACAACTCACCATTATTATATAAAGGAATGTGGAATTAAATTTATCTTTTTCCATTGGACCTGTGTATTACATGGCAGTGGCATAAGAACATTAAAACTTCAAATATTAATATGTAAAATATTGGTGAGAATCAAACAAGTTAGTGCTGGCATATGATATTTTATTATGAGGATGGAGAAGTTTGTCTTTCCCTTGTCTTAAACAAAGCCCATGGATAAAGTGTAATTGATATTTACTAATGGATAAGTGACATTTTTACATGACAATCAGCAATTGGCATTCGCTGCTAACCTTGCAAACTTAAATAATGAGCATCTATTTAATTCATTTTTTAAGAAAAGTATTATTTGGAACTGAAAAAAAAAACAAGTACCAATAAAAACAATACGATGGATTCTATAAAATTCTGTAGAGTAAGGTAAAATATTGGTGAGAATTAAAAAGGTTAGTGCTGTCATATGATACTTTATAATGAGGACAGAAAAGTTTGTCTCTCCCTTCTGTTGAACAAAGCCCTTGGTATAAGTGTAATTGCTCGGAGCAAACACAGCGAGTGGAGAGCAAAATTATTCTCGCCAAGGCTTTCCACAAGCTTCCAGGCTCCTCAGCCCATAAACCCCAGCATTTTTATATGGAGCGAACCATGTTCTCACCGCTTGGGTTTTCAGTCTGTCAATCAAATTCAAGACAATGATGTTGATGGGCAATTGGGAGTACTTCGGAAATTTTACAATGTGAGCATGGTTTGCAAATGGGAGGACAATTCCAGACGGGAAGAGTTTGCTGGCGATATTTTGGTAAGTACTGAGCAATTTTTTTTAAAAAGAAATCTATAAGCGATACTTCAGCTTTAAAACTATGCCTTTGGGTAGTTTGAAGAAAATTATAAGCCAGATTCCACAAGTGATAAAGGGGTTTTCATGCCCGAAATCTCACCCCGAAAAACTCAGGGTTATGAACTATACGAAATCCGCTCTTATTGATATGTTTACTGTCCCTTTTATGTTGAAGGCTTGTAATAAAGGAGCTATTTCACAAACTGTTTGTTACGACAGGCTTCACGATGTGGTAACCATGCGAAATGTACATGAATTAGTCAGTGGTGACAGTCAAAATCAAACAGTCGGTGGTGACTGTCAACGTCTTAATAGTTTGAAATCATAACATAGAAGTGATTTATTATTATGATTTATTATTTACTATCGTAAATTCTTGTTTCAGTGTATTGGTTTTTGCGCGTGACTTTTCATGGCCTGCTTCAGGTTTGTGTTTTTTTATATATTCTGAATAACAAAAAAAAATTATCTCTCCCCATTCCAATATTTTAATATTACAGTTAATTAATTGTATTTGTATTTTCTACTCAATAGATCGAGAAAATCATACAACCACCACCAACAAGGGAGAATCCTGATTCTACAGAAGGGACCCAGAGTAAAACAAATATGGAGACCAAAGTTGAAACCTTTGCTTCAGTAAATGTGTATAGGAGAATTGGGTGAAAAGGAGGACCTTAGGCCCCTGTGCCCCGCCTAAGGTCTGCCAATGAATGACAAATGCAAAGCTCTAGCATCTAGCTCTAGCAGTCTACTTCATGTAAAACTGACATGATTCTGTAATCTACTGTATTGAAAAAATGATGTTTTTGTAAAACAATTTATACCAGACACACTTCAAACTGAAGAGAAACTCACAACTTAAAATAAAGAAAACTCATTGACGTTTTTGTTTATTTCTCACTCTATAGGCAGCCACAAAAAGTCTCTACTATATCCCCAGCTGGAGAAATACAGTTTCAGCCACCTAGAAAAATGTTTTATTGCCTTACCTACCACATGGTACTAACTACTGTTTATCAAATTCCATGGACTGCTGATAATAGTTTAATAAAACAGAGGAAATGATTGATAGATTGATGAACCCCTTTGAGCACTCACTATCATATGATATCTCTAGTTGATATTTACTAATGGTATAAGTGACATTTTTACATGAAAATCAGCAATTGACATTCGCTGCTAACCTCACAAACATAAATAATGAGCATCAATTTTTTTAAAAAAAAGTATTATTTGGAACTGAAAAAACAAGCACCAATAAAAACAAAACGATGCATGCTATAGAGTTCTGTAGACTTAGGCTGCAGCTTGAGTGATGTGACAAGCATATTTTAGAGTGACTGAACAGCTTAGCAACCTACTGAGTGCAACTTATATATGCACTGGTCATTTAAAACCCTTATACGGCAAGAGTGCAACATATGAATCAGGCTTTAGTTACTTATTTCTGAAACCTCTGCAAGTCGGGCCAATACAAAAACATGTGATAAGGGGTGCCTACAGCGAGCTCAGGGGCAAGCACTAGAACCCAGACTCGCACGGTTAGACCCGACTTTAACCTTGTCTAAATTACATTCAGACAAATATATCATCGCCACCAAACTACTGTTCTCTTTTGAATTCTTTCAGGATATATCATTTCGGTCTGAATTAAGGCAAACTCAGGTAGGCTCATACAAAATCTGTTAATTTTAAAACACTCACCATAAACCTGGAATAACTGTGAAGGGGTTAAAGAGATCTATAAAATGAATTTTCAGCATCCTAAACGGGAGTGATTCTGTAGAAAATTTCGAGAAGAAAGAATTGCCATGTGGATTCTTCTACATCAAATTCTGTTAAAACTTTTAAAAATATGGATATATCTTAATCAAAAATATCAATGAGTTCAAGTCTTTGAATTGATGAAGTCAAATATAAGCTTTTATGTAATATACTTTGATCGTATTGAAGTAAGTAAGTTTAGAATCAACAATCGAAACCTGTGTCAGTCTGAGAAGAACATTTGTTGGTAAATAGCTTATCATTGTGGCATTAAAAATACTAGAACATTTAGCTATGACATGTTCAGATTGAACACTTACGGTAAGGATTTGCAGAAAAGTTTATCATCGAGTAGTAAGCGACGAAGAAATCAGAGCCACATCGCCAACCTCTAACAGTTCGAGCGTCGCCATGTTTGACAATTTCCGCTGACCAGCTTGACAAATAGTAAACATCCTTTTAGAGAGGGCGGGGGTGGGGGGGTGGGGAATCTGCCTTGATACTGAAACTCGTTCTTTTCACTACCCGGTTAGTTTTGTTTTTGGTCCCCTTTTCGAGTGTTGATATTGGATAACATGGTGTTTTTTTTAGAGTGTGGTATTGACCTTGGGGATTTTTAGAGGGTGAGAACAATAGGGGAAAAAAGCCATGATTCATAAGTTTAAAAACAACAAACACTCATATGATCAAGCCTGTTCACAACACAAAGGCAATTTTCTGCATTTTTTATTCAAAAAGTATTAACAAAAATGTAGCATTCACAATTTATGTCTTGTCATTTAGTGTGCAAACTAGTAGCTCTAATTACAAGAAACAGGAAATTAACGAAAATATATTTTCTGCTATGTTTAGATGTTAGGGAAGCAATGTTTTTCTATAAAACTAGAATACTGCTTTATTAATAGATTCTGTGGCTATTGAGTTTCAGGGCCCAACATGACAAGGCACTTCATGCACATTGCACCTCTTTTTTGTATCGTTCTATGAGATTTAATGTCATTGTTGTATATTGACGTAAAGTGTGGTAAATATCAGATAATTTTTGCTGCAATTTTGGATCGGAGTTTTCTAATTTCTGAGGGCCATCGATTAGTTCTTTTTTCAGTAGCTTCAAAAGGGAGTACACATCTTGAAGCGATCGAACATTGCTCGGCATCCTTGGCCAATTTCCTACTAGCTCGTGATCTTTCAGTCGGTTCGGGAATAACATCGCCTTTTCCATTTCTTGCACCTCATATTGAAACTTTCTTAAGGCATCTAGAAGAGTGCATTCTTCAGTAAAACGGACCTGAGATTCGAACACATCGAATGGAACAGCCTGGGAAAATAGGTCTGTTGCGCCAAGGTATTTCGCAACGAGCGCAAGTTTGTTTATTTGGCGGGTTGTTTCTTCTATCTCACACTGGAAAGGCGAATTGTGCTCTTCATTTTCCTCGATATGGTTTGCTCCTAATGCAATCTGAGTCCTCAATGCTTTCATAAACGAATAAAATGAGCACAAGTCTATGTTATTCTTCAGAAAAGGGTCGCCGGCGGAGGGGCTATAGAGGATCTCTGTTACCGGTATGTCCATTAGCCGACACGGAATAAGCACTGTTGCCTTCATGTCATCCACCGTTTTCAAAAATTTTTCTACGACAGCGACCACAGATCTTTTATAATAGAATTCATCCCAAGTTGTCTCCATTCTCGGGAAAATTATGTAGTCGAATCCTGCTTTCTCGCTTTTGACGTTGAACCAGCCTTGGTTATAGCTTCTATCTTGCATCAAAACACAAGAAAATAAGCCGTTACTTCAACAAAACTTCAGGAGTCTGCAAAGACTACAAGGGGATGTCTAGCGTAAGTCAAAGCCAAAGCTCTCTCACCTTTTCTGCAAAATGAGAGCATTTTTTCTTAGAGTTCGTGACTGTTATTGTTTTTTTTTAATGTATTCCTAAAGGTGGCCTGACATCCTGCTTTGGGTTTGAGCCAATCAGCGGCCAAGGCCAAGTGGTTCCTGTCTCGTTGTGATCACGTGCTTTGAGAATGGACATCGCGTGTACGAGAGGATAGCTTCCGCTAAATCACAGTCCATATTAACATGTTTCCATAAAAATTCCGAAATTTCAACGTTGGCTCCTTGTGAAAGCTCGAATCCTCCTTTGGTATATAATTATGTACAAGCTTAACTACATTTTTAAATGCTTTAATCCAAAGCTGTTCCAAAAAGTGCAATGGAAATGTAAATTTGCAAAACCCTGCTCACGTACGATTGGGGGCGTCTAGGGGGTGTGTCAATAACGGTTCTGACGCGCAACTATATAACCACAGGAAGCCCGAAAACGATGCTTTTTGGGATAAAAGAATCTTGCACTCTCGTAACACGGAATTCGTCATTCGAAGCATTATTTCTTGAAGAACAGAAAACAAAAATATGCGTTCCAAGTTCCCAAAAACCGATTTAAAGTTCATCTCAACCTTTTCGTGTTATAATATTTCCCATGTTTGTAAGAAAAAACGAACTTTAAGCGATTATTTTCAAGCCCAAGTTTTCACTACCTGCGGCGACTGCTCCAAACACGGTGTATCGTGTATCGTGTATCGTGTATCGTGTATTTTCATCATGACATGACGGGAATTGTTCCTTAGAAGTGCAAATACCCCGAAAGACTATTGGAATTTGCTTTCAAACTTCATTTCGATTTCATCATGTGAGATATCAGCGTGTCTGAGCAGGCCGACTGTGCACGCGCAGGATTTATTTTACTTACAATTCTCGGACAACATCATGGTCTCTTGAGACGGACCATGAAGTGAAGCGGGGATGGGTAAGTACCAAAGAAATAAATCATCCACGATGAAAAGCCTGGGAAAAATGCATTTATAATCTTTGTTTCATTTGATTGTTTTATTCATTAGCTTTGCGTAATAGTAACATGAGTAATCCTCAATTGCTTACCCCAACAATAACTCATCTCTTCTCCCTCCCCCCAGAAAAAGGGGACCCCTTTCCCTCACCAAAAATGAGGGCCTATAAAAAGTCGCTTTAGGGAAAACCACGGCACAATGCTTCTCTACACCTCCGATCCTCTCATCTCTTTAGTTGCTTTATTTTCTGCTCTTGTGTACTTCTTGAATGAATATAAGACCCCCACTTTATTAAATGCGAAGGAAGGCTAAGAAGGCATATTTTCATTCTCTCTTATTTCGTTCAGGCACTTTGCCAACAGGTTTTCTTTTAGTGTAACTACGGATTCCTATACAGAAGAGGTGCCAAACCTGCTCTTGTTTCCTTGTTTAAGGACGCGCAGATATATATTCAGAAAATTATCAGACTGTACTACAGTGGCGGTTCTAGCTTTTCGCAAAAGGGGGGTTTGGCTCAGTGACAAAGGGGGGAGGGGGTAATTTTATGTTACCTATGGCTTTCTGGCAACCCAAAGGGTGGGTTAAAACCCGCTAAACCTACCCCTAGATCCACTACTGTACTGCTATCCTGATAGCGTTCAACGAAGTTCGTGTCGGCGGTGAAGGATGGCAGAGCTTGAAACAACATATATTACCGATACTACCTCGCAGTATGGGCGCGTGCGGCAGACAACGCTCTTAGACAAGGTTAAGTATACACATTAAGCCTCTCTCGTACGCCATACTACTCTTGCTACCGCATCCTTTCTATTTCGTAAGGTATATAGGCGCGTAGCCTGAATTGCGTGGGGGGGGGGGGGGGGGGTACATTCCTAAGCATCGTATGGAAAAATATAATTTTTAAAGGTCTTTCAATAATTGACCCACGTGCGAGCGTACATCCTTGTGAAGGGGCTGAGATCGTGAATAAGCTCTTCCCGATTCTGGCATAGCAATGATAACCTACGATTTCTCGTATTTCAGAACTCGAGGCTTAGGCCTTCTAAAACAAGGCTATATCTATGATACATACTTGGGTATTCACAAAAAATCTTGCACCGCCGAACGCTCGAATGTCATCTTGCAACTCAGCAACACATCTGCCCGTCCCTATTATCCTCCGGCACTAGTGGTAAACAAGACTTTACGCTTTAACCTTACCCAGCCCGCTTCTTTTTCCCGTCCAAAGCAATAATTAGCAATGTTTCTTCTATGTTAACTCTAACTATCAAAAACGTTTTAAACAAGGCTTGTATACAACTGTTTCGGTTTCCTTTTGGATTGTTGGGCATTATTTCCTTTCATGTGGAAGACCATATGGGTTGTGCTCCTGGTCCTAGCGTATAAATACTGCAAGAATAGATTTGTAGTTGTGTGCTGGCCTTCGGGCCATACTAAAAGACCAGCTTCGCCTTCCTCTAAAGAGCCTGGCTAGTCCCCTGTCATTCCTTGGAGTCCAGGGGCTCGTTTCTCAAAACACCCGAGAATTCTCGGGCCCGAAAACGATTAATTCCTTAAATTTGAAAAGCAAGCTGGCTAATTTCTATAAAATTTATGGTATCTAAATGTGTTGAAATATCGTCAAACATCGTATTTTTCTCGAACTTCCCGGGCCCGAAATTCACACTTAAATATTAAGAACGTTCTCGGGACCACGCAGTCACCCGAGACTTTTCGGGTAACTTTCTGGCTCCAGCAAAACTTCGAAAATAGCCTTATTGAGCGAAATCATTTGGAATATGAACCAAGAGGAAGTTCAAACTGTTCTAAAACATGAAAGCGGTTCTCAAAAAGGAAAACATGCGAAATTTTGGGCAAAAATGCAAAATAAAGTTCTCGGGCCCGAGAATTCTAAAGGTGTTTCGAGAAACGGGCGCCTGTGCCGTTTTATTGCTCCTGTCAAGTAATGTTCAAACATATTGTATAAAAGAAAGTGTGATTTTTTTGGTCACGGGTGGTCGGCCCAGTAAGGGTAGAAAAAAGTTAGGAATCATATAATGTACCTTTTAATCACATTTTTAAATGTCTGGTGGATCACTCCTGTACTTTGCACTTTGAAACACTCTACGGATCTAGATTTAACCGAGAATACAACAGAAATAAAAAAGATATACAATATTGCTAAAAATGTGAGGCGGATGTGGTGGAAATTTGTATGTCTATAAATAAAGCCCCCAATACCGATTTCGAATATCAAACTTTTCTTGAAACCACTTTTAATCATTGGGTAAAATCTTAACTAACTTGTCATGACTTTCGAATCGCTAGAAAGCATGAGAGCAAATGTTTGATTTTTGATGTATGAAAAGTACGTCTGCTTTTTCTACCTGGCCAGATGTTAAGCTCGTATTTTTGGGATAACGGGTGACCTAGTGTGTTAGCGGTCTCTCACCGCCGTGGCCCAGGTTCAATCCTGGCTCAAACTGGCGATTTTTTCGGGTTCCTGCTTTTATTTGAATTTGTTTCGCAGGTGAGTTGAGGTTATTCTCCGGTGTTTCCAGTCTTCTCGGATAAGGACACTAAACTAGATGTCCCGTCATTTCAAGCTGCACTGCATTGACCTGAAGGGACGAAAAAGAACCCTCACCGGAGATGCAATAAACCCACACTTTTCAGTGCAACTCTCCTAGGACATCCGTCATGGCCTGGGTACAGTCGCTAACTGGTGAGTTGGTCTCATTTGGGAGTCCTCAGCAGCGCGAGCTGCGCCTCGATTTGAGCAAGCGACTAGTAGTCCGGGATAAACACGATGCTGTCGTCTACAGCAACCACAGGCCCGCCGAAAACCTTCCCGAAAATTAGCGTTAAAAAAGGAGTACAAAAAGGGGTTGATTGCACTGTTGGAGTGGCCTAGAAACAAACTGACGAAGTAAAAGGGCTTACTGAAGCATGGGAAAGTCTGCGGAGAGAAAAACATAATAAACTGGAAAATCCACAGAGGAAGCCAGCAAACTGCGAACAGCAGCGTGACAGCAAGTAGCATCTTAAGAACACGCTTGCGTGACCTTTGGAGGTGTGTTTCTGTCCTTGTGATTCTAGCGCCCGGAGATGTGCGCTTCCATAGGGTCCGACATATGGCGCAGTACAGAACCGCCATCGTCAGAAGCGGCGCTACGTACATGACGACGAACAGAAGTACCGTGAAGCTCTTGGGCGCCTCGAGGGGGTTAAAAGGCGGTTGCCATTCCTCTATGCAGTAATACATACCGTCTGGGAATTGCTTGGCTTTCTGGGCATCAATAAGAGGCGCCATGATGCTTAAGGAAATTATCCAGGTAACTGCTACTATGTACTTGGCCTTACTTAACGCGATGCGGCCGCGAAGCGGGAACACAATAGAGATGAAGCGATCTATAGTAACCGCCAGCAGGGTGAGAACAGAACTGGCCACCGATACGCTCTGTAGGTATACCACAAGCTTGCAAACGATCGGTCCGAAAACCCAGTGGCGAATGTACTGTTCGGTAATCATATTGGGCATTCCAGTAAAAGTGATAAGGATGTCACTAGCTGCAAGATTGGCGACGAAGGTATCCGTCATTGAGCGCGCCCTGTGATTGAGGACAACGTAGATCACTGTGCTGTTACCCACCAACGACAACACGATGATCAATACATACGCCGAAGTCTTGAAAAATTGAGTAAGCGGTGTTTCCTTGAATTCAGGGCAGTCCAACCCTGATGTGTTACCGTGATGCGACACGTTTGAGATATTCATTGTTGATCTCTGCAAGCGAGAAATAGGTCCTTTAGTTTTTGCTTGGACTTTTAGCATGACAAAGAGATTTGTACAAAGACCAAATTAGCATCTTATCCAGGAAGTAATAGCACATTTGTATTAAGAGTTGAATTTGTTTAAGTACACATCAAGGAGCCATAGATCGATTATTAGCCAATGAAATACTGGCCTCAATAAATTTGTTTGGACGACGCTTATTTGATTGGATTGACATAGTACATAAGGGCATCATATTGGAAGAATATCAGCCACTTCTAAGCTTCTAGATATATCTTAGAGGGGAGGGGACGACCTAGACCAGAATGTAAAAACGACCTGCTTCGACAATAATTAGACAAACGAAGGTAATAAAACAAAAAAAATCCTTCTTAATGTTTACATGGCTACCTACTGTTTCATGATATTCTCCTGTGTCCGACGAAAGGTTCAATAGTGTTGTTCAGCGCGAACTTTAAAGACTAATTCTAGAATTTGTAAACAACTGCTATGTTTTCTAAATGTATCGTCCGTCTCCTAAAGCTCTTCCAAAGAGACTTATTGTAAGCGTAAAGATGTTGTGACATCTACCGCACGTAAAATAGTCTTCCCAGATGAAGTATTTTCGTTGATGGGAATCCTTATATATCCTCAACCTTTATCAATTGCTCATAATTTGGTGACTATTTCTTATATTGTAGGATTTTTTGTGCAACACGACTTTCTCGAATTTTCACATTTTTTTTAATAGAAGAATTTGAAGATGCAACAGATTGGGTGATGATGAGGTGTATGTACACAGAAATGTTTACCTTTTACAAGAACAAAGAAGCATCAATTCAAAAAAAAAAAAAAGAAATGCGTAGATGCTAGTTGCATATTTATATTTTTCATGGTTTACAATCACCTTCTACGCGGCCCAAAATAATGAATACACGACTTTACTGTTTTACTTTGACAATTTCTGTGTTTCCTTCTACGTATTTTGCTTGCGATACAATCAATAGCATCAGCTATGACAATTTGGATTGAATTTGCGTATTGATAACTTTTTAACCCTAACAAAGACAAATTACATGTATTAAAAAATCTAATCAAAATTGGAGTCCTTGAATATCATATTGTGTGCTTATTTTCAAAAGTCATTATAGTTACCATTCCGAAGTTTATGTCTGTACTAACACGTATACTCAAAGAAAGGGTTTGCGGTGACGTGGTTGTGTCTTAAAAATAGTGTGCTTTTTACGGTAGTGCGGTTTCTTAAAACAGCGTTTTCTTCCTTTTTTTTTGCAAAAACTTGATGCGGTTTTGCATTTTTTGCGACTTTTTGTGTGGTTTTCGTGGCTCCCTTACGACCCCAATTAAAGTTATTTAGGTTTTCAACTTCCTTTGTTTTCCAAGTGGAGTCAGCTATGTTGGTACTATTAGTTGAGTGCAAGAGCTCGTTTTATTGTTGTCTCCATAAAAAGAAAATTAATCAAATCGCCAGCGCCCCTCAGCCCCCTTTCATATGCTTTTAATGCAGTGTTTATAACTAGATAGAATATTCCGTATAAAACATCAAGACGGGTTTGCATTAATTGATAGATCGCCCCTGCTTTTAACAACGATTATTTATCCCGGGAGCTGTACAAATAGCTGTGTCATCGACACATTTTTCCTTCCTTTTTATATACCTATTTCAATAACGTTGTCCGAGTGCAAATGGCGAATAGCAAATGGCAGTTCTAAGAACAATCAGTGCTTATAGATATAATTATTTGTAAGAATAGAGGTTGTAAGTAAACTTAACGCAAAAGTTGTTCAAATTGTATTTTTTGATAGCAGCACTGCCATTTATTAAAACCATTTGCGCTGACAACGTCATTGCACGCACTATGTAAAAGGTGTATTTCAAAAGGGAAACGGCGAATTGACAGATAGGGGTTCAAATTGTCGGCTGATAAATGGCCATCAACAGGAAATAAACTTAAATATTTTAGAGTGTGAAGTTACTCAATTCTTTCATACAAACAAAGTTTTCTACGGTTTTTCTATGATCAAAATAAATGAAAGAAGGAAATTGGTCAGCCTTTATAGCTCCGTGGCGTTTGGAAAGCGTTTGATGCCCGGCCATAAATACCAGATTTAGTAAGAATTATCTTGAGTTGTAACACAGGACATTCCATTTTAACGTCAATAAAAAGATAGTCGATCTCGCTTTGTAACAGGACTACTTAGGCGGTATGACTTGCAGGCATTTAGTAATATATTTAATTCGCCAGATGGCTACAGAATCGTTGCGCGCAACCTTTCTCTCTAAAAACAAAACAAGGAGAGACCAAATAAGTTTGATAGTGATGTCCCTAATTTGATGGCCATTTGTCATTGAAAAAATTACTTGAAAAGCGTTCTCAATCCCTGACGTATTTAGTGAAATTAAAAGCCAATTCGACTGGCTTTCAACAGACCGTCATGTTTACAAATAAAAAATAAAACGGGGGACGCAAATCCAAAACCATCAAGAATATAAATAATACGAAACTACAAATTCAATATAACATACATGCGACGCTGTCGAACGTTTTCAAAAGTGAGATCTCTAGTGACTTCATCCGATGAACCTCTGCCACCACATCCTTTGGTGTAACAGGAACTTAATACTTGGCCTCGAAGCTTGCTTATATAAGGGCAAATCGGGTGTGTTAGCCAATCAAGTAAGAGATGCAAAATTGGTGTTGTATACCATGCAAATGCAAGAGGAAATTAGAATGATTTATCACACAACCACTTAGCTGATAAAATTTGACCGAGGACAAGAAGAGTAAATATAGCTGTGTGTTTCTGAACACTGTCTGATAATGTTGTAGGCCCATTGTGATTCGAGCTGTAGGGAGTCGAACTCAGGAAAGGAAGATCGAGGCACATCGAGTGCGTACTCTCCCACGGCCTCACTGATAAGCACGTACTTTATGCCTTGCCTTTATCAGTGATGAGCTTATATCAATATAACGAACGCGCTTGTTGTTTTGGTAAATTGGATTTGGGCTAACGTCTAAGCTATTGTTTGTAAACTAATATAATTTATTTTGCTGTAAAAATTAGGCAAATGATCAAAAGCGATCGTGTACATCCTATTTGGAATTAGGTAAACATAAACAAGCCGACTTGACTTTACAATAAATGGAAATATAATGAATAAACATAAACCTGCATACCTTAACCAACTAAAATGACTAATTTAGAAATAAATGGGGGAAATATAATCTATATAATCAAGCATATCTCTGCAGGTAAAACTAAAACAATCTAAAATGCATGGTTTAGAAATAAATAGGAATGAATAAATATAATTGCTTAAGCCCATCTCGTTTAGATAAACTAGAACTAAAATGACTGAATTAGAAATAAATGGGGGAAATATAATCTATATAATCAAGCATATCTCTGCAGGTAAAACCTAGACAATCTAAACAAATACTGATTCAGAAATAAATGTAGTCGTGCAGATTCTGGGTGAGGTGTCTAAACAGACTAAACATATTTTAAGGACGAATATATTCCGCAGACTGATAAACAAGAACATGCTGGGCGCTCCTTAGTCTGGCGGGCCTTTTGCAGAGCGACCGCAAAGTATGCTGGGTTTAGGAGAGCGAATGGTTGGTTAGATAGTCGGGGTACTGTGGTTCTGGAAGCCAGCAGTCACGGGTACGTCACTGAGAAAGTTTATAAGCCAGGGTACAGAGATCTGCCGTGGCTTATATTGGGTAAATCAAGCACTTCCTTTCCTAGAGGTTCTTGCACCACAAAAACCTAACAGAAAAGCCGGAGAGGGGGCTCTTGAATACTTTCGCTTAGTTTGCACTTGAGTAACTCGATTTTTGACGTTGGTCAAACCGTCTTTTGTTTCTGCCTTCAATCCATTAGCTCGATACTTTGCTCTCCAATTTCAATAGTGTTCGATTACATTTTAGCTTGTTTTTAAACAAGAGACGGGTTTTGTGGAAGGCCCAAGATCAAATGCCAACATTTTGGTGAATAAAGCTTTATTTTGGCCATTTCAAATTTTACACTCCTTAAATACACCCAGGGTTGTGCTAAATTAAATTACATGCCCTATGGTGTCACACTCTTTGCACCACCTGATAGTGAGGCTGTACCAATAAATTGTACGCCAGCTTATCAATCTCTGCATAATACAAAGAGCTTATCTATGGTATAGTATTACGGTATCTTTCTGGTATGGGGGGGGGGGGGGGGAGTTATTGTGATGGTGCCTTGATTCGTATATCATCTATCTTCAGGATCATCTTCACAAGTTGAGTGGCTAAGCTGATTTGCTGCTTCTTTCCAATCAGTGTTTCAATAACATGTTGAGTTTTCATATCTCGAAAAAAAAGACAGAATCGTTAGACAGAGTAATACAACACATTTATAAGGTCGTTTTCACATTTGCAAATATGGATGTGAAGGTAAAGAATTCTGTTCCACATAACTGGTCAATTAGGGACAGCCCTAGTAGACTCTTGTCACAGAAACTACATAATCAATCAAAGATGTCCAAAAGCCTACCATTAATTCCAGAATCCATACAGTCAACTCCTAGGCGTGGGTTCTTTTCTGCCACTTGTCGAGATTTGATATCTGCAACTGTCTGGATGGGGTTTAACCCGGAGTTTTCAGCTAAGGCGAGGGGGATGTTATCGAGAGCATCAGCATATGCACGCATGGCATACTGCTCAATTGTAGAAATCTACAGGAGAGATAGAGCACAAGAAAATAGTAAATCTTATGTACAGTAAGCGCAATAGAATCAAACCTCTCTGCCTTGAAAACACTGACAAATGCTATGTTTGATACTTGCACCTTGCACCAGAACATAACCCAGAACTAACAAATCAACCATCCAAATCAATCATCCATCTAAATATGCACTCTGTATCTATTATAGCCTGTGAGCAGGGTCTCCTGTGTGTTTTTGTTGTTCAGGATCCCTGTGGTGCAAACGAATCAAGAGCTCGCCATAGGAATCCCTATATCCCCAATACAGGAATTTCCGAATTAACGCACTGGAGAGCTGACTAGCAGGCTATATTTCTTACAATCTATTTTTTAAATGAATAAATGGTACCTTGTCAGCCTCTTTAGCAATTGCTATGGAGCAAGAGAGCTCTGTCGCCCCACCACCATAGACAACTCTGCTATCTCGCACAAGGTTTCGCACTACACACAGGGCGTCATGGATGCTGCGCTTTGCTTCACCAACAATCTACAGGACACAGAATGAATTATACATTAATATAACAATTAGAAAAAAAAACTTAAAGAGACTCTGAACCATTTACTTTAATATAGAATATAGAATGAATTATACATTAATATAACAATTAGAAAAAAAAACTTAAAGAGACTCTGAACCATTTACTTTAATATAGAAGGCATAACAAGGCGTGTCCCCAACGAGTATTAAACAAAAACAAGCTCATTTACTAAGGGTGGTGTGAACGAACTTTTAGCCCATTTAAATGTACAATAATCCCAAATGCAGGAATTTTTTTTATGGACATCAAGGTGTGTTTAGGAAGAAGGCAGTTGCCCCGAATGTCTGTGTGCAGCTGAAAAAAATATGCAATCTGATCATGACCCTACAAATGATTTTATTGTACAGGGATTGCTTACCATTTTATTTCCTCCCCTGATAAAGATCGTTACAGCCCTAGAATTGTGACACTCTTCGATCACCAACATCTTATCCTTGGTTGTGCCAAAACTGAGCTCTCGGACAATACCAGCCTTGCCCAGCTTTTCAGAGGTCAGTTCAGAGAACCTTGGGACAATCCTCCCACCAGTTGCTATGGCAATAAGCTGTTAAATAACAGAGTTGTATAATATTAGCACAAGACGATTACTAAAAGTGGCAATATTGCTTCTGTTGTAGTGCGTAACAATCTAGCATGTTTTCTGTTAAAAATATACTCGATTAAAAGGGACAATGTCCAGGAGTTGTAACATAAACTGGTTCAAATTAAAAATAATGTGTACAACACTTGAGAGTAACATGAATTGTCCTCGGCCTATACCAATAAGGCTACAGTAAGTTCAAACGTCTTATTTTCTTGCTTTCTGGCTTTTTGTATAGTTCAGCCAAATAATTTTGACGCTTACCTCAATTTCTGGACCTCCAACCCATCTGACGGCAGGGAGGTGGTTCTGGAGTAGCAAGTGATTGGCTTCATCGTCAAATCCCCACTGACAGATAGCCAGGTTGGCACCTGTATCCTTCACTTGTTTGATCATCTCAGTAAACTTCTCACGTTCATACTCCTGGAGCTTCTTGTAGTCCTCGACGGTCGCCACATCAAGCTTATGTTTGGTCTTGGGCTTGGGGGGCTCAAATGGGCACGTGAGAATGGCTATTTTGGCATCTTTGACAACCTAGAGAGAAGAGATAAA